>NC_051185.1:126914300-127258675 GCF_013339695.2 Rhipicephalus sanguineus
CCTTTCATGGAGAACTGAGCACTGCGTGATCAACGCTATAAGACTGGTTATGTGACTGCGGGAACTCGCGTTCATTTTAGCAGAGCAAAAATAAACAACGCGCACACAAGAGAACACATGTAATCAGGATGAGCGCTACACATCAACTTCGCTTGCTCCCAGATGCGCACAAATTCATCGAATAGCCGCGCAAGCGCAACCAGAACCCAAGCGAGGGTGGTTTAGGCATCAACACTCCAGCCGTCCAAGATTAACCCTCAAGTAATCAATCACTTTCTGATACAGTGCAACAGACGCAAAGTTGACAGATTTGTTTTCGTTAACGCTATCACAGCACAGGCGTGGCATTCAAGTGCCGACGAATCTCCGCCAATGGGACGCCAAATGGTCACCGGCTGGCTACGTGTGGATTCGTTATCAAAGCAGTAATTTTACATATTGATTCCCAGTTATGACATGTTTTCAGCGGTGATCTCAGAGCCACTTTTTATAACGCCATTCGCATCTTTCTGCTGTAGGATCGGAGACCGGAGACAGCTTCCCGGCGCTTCTTCTGCGTCTGGCTGCTCTGCGTTGTCACATGCGGCTTGGTCACGATCCCGCTTGCGCTTGTGCTCATACCAGTCACGTTGCGCACTCATCTACTGGTACCACAACCTCCACAGGTGTGCTCGTGAATTTGCATAACGAAAGAAACACTATTACTACCAACGTAGCATGTACGCGGGAGACATCTTACCTATATTTTTAACTTTTATACATTGCAATCAGGCGCTTTATTACAAATTAATAATATGCAACCTAATGCAGCGTTCGTGCAGTGGCAACGTAGTGTGTTGAAATGTAAAAATGCTGGTTCGGTTTGGGTTGGACGTGGTCCGATTTCGTTTTGATTCAGTTCTGGTAAGGAAAAATTATAACTTGAAAGAGCGCATGTTTAGGCATGTTGGTAATTCATGTTTCACTTTCTGAGCGCACAAAAGAACAGGGACAAAAAACCACGCGGACACAGCGCTGTGTGCGCGTCGTTTTTGTGCTTGTTCTTTTGTGCGCTCAAAAAGTGAAACATGAAAAATTATAGTTTGGAACCGTTCGCGAACAGGCTGACAAAGCTAAGCCGGGTGAAGAACCTGTTCGGCTCAGTATACAGTGATGGATTTGATGATAATGATGATAAGAGTATCGTGTTACTAGCGCTAGCGCCATATGTAGCCAAAATGTATCATGGACAAAGCCAATGCAGGTGAACTTAATTCGAAGCGACGGATCGGAAAACGTAGCTATAACGCGGTTGCAAGGGTGCCAATATATATATATATATATATATATATATATATATATATATATATATATATATATATATATATATATATATATATATATATACATATATATATATATATATATATATATATATATATATATATATATCTCTGTGTGTGTGTGTGTGTGTGTGTGTAGGGAACAAGAGAGAGTACGACGCACGTTGGTTCTTGCGGTATGTTTACCGACGTTTCGGCTGGTGGACCAGCCTTTGCCAAAGTAACAAGTACATGTCAACGAGTCTCCTTATAAATATCACATACATGAGATAGCATAGCATGTCGACGTAAATCATCGATTACACAATTCATTGCGTGCAGTGCTCATGACGGTACAGTTAGATCGCATGCGGAAAAAAGAAGAACAGAAGAAAAGTACAGAAATCACTTCTTCGCGCACACAGCATAACCATGTACGAACGCGATATCGAGAATTACAATGCTAACATGACAATATCAATGGGCCACACACAGTGCAGCCAGATTGTACGTTCAGTTACTGCGAAGTGAATAAGATGAGTAGTCTAGGCTTCTTATTGACGCGTGCGCGGTGGAATACAGTATTGCATCCATACCTATGGTAACAGGAGGGGTGATTAATCAGCGAAACTAACTATAAAACATGGGGACATAAATACACACGATCAAAGCGGCATTACAGACAGTATCCAACAAGCTTAATCAATGACGTAACGGGCTTTGGGTTCAAGCGCAAAACTGAACGTACATGGATTATCCCAGTTAAGGCTGATGATGCTTCGTGCGCACGCTAGAAAGTGTACCTGTACTTTCTTTTAAACCTGATGAAACGGTGTTGAATTTATAGATTAAGTAAGACTCGCGGATTTCACGATCATAATGAGAATGAAAGCCTGATTCAAGTATAGTGGCCCTGATTTTGTCGAAAGAATGCCCTGGTAAGCGGATGTGTTTAGAAAGCAGCAGGTTGGGTAGCGTATTAGTATGCGATCTAAAGTTGTTGAAGCGTATTCGGAACGGCGTTTCAGTTTGGCGAATGTACTGTTTTTGGCAGACGGCGCACTCGAGCATGTATATGACGTTAGAGCTATCGCAATCAAAGAAGCCGCGAACCTTAAGGGTGAAGTTTGAAGGCGTCCTTAATACTTCCTGGGTGGTTTGCATATGTAGGCACACCTTGCAACGTGGTTTGTTGCAAGGTGCGCAACGAGATATTGCGGGTTAATTTAATTTTGACGATGTTAAAATGTCGCGGAGATTCTTTGACCGCCGGTAAACCACGCGAGGTGGCTCAGGAAAGATATTTTTGAAATGTTCTCTTTGGTTAAGGATGTTGTGGTGGCGTTTCAGTACAGAAACAACCTTTGGCACTCATGCCGAGTAAGTCAATAGGAGATTAGTATCAGTACGTCGTTCAGGGAAACAGTTTCCACCAAGAATGTCGGCTCTATTCAATTGGTCTGCTCGGTCTATAGCGTCATCAACCAAGTCCGCCGGATACCGTGGTTTAATGAGAGCGCTTTTAAGTTGCTCGCAATTAGATACGAAGTCTTTGCGGTCGGAACAAAATCGCTTAAATCGATGAGCCTCACTATAAGGTATACCCGTCTTGCAATGTCGCACATGGCTGCTCTGGAAGTCTAGAAGTTGGTTTCTGTCAGTAGGCTTGCGGTATAGTTTTGTGACCAATTTTCCTTCGGAAAGCATGACAGTGACATCCAGAAAGTTAACCGAATATGTCGAATAATTGTGCGAAAGCTTGATTGACGGATGAAAATTGTTAAATCCTTCTATAAACTTTAGGAGGGTCTCCTCTCCATACGTCCAGATCAAGAATATATCATCTATAAAACATCTATAAAACAAAGGCTGCAGGTCAGTACTAGACGGAAAATCATATATATATATATATATATATATATATATATATATATATATATATATATATATAGAGAGAGAGAGAGAGAGAGAGAGAGAGAGAGAGAGAGGACGCTCTGGATGAGAGACGTGCCACGCCATGCTTTTTTAACACGAAAGTGTTTTATGCCGGCTGCCACCAAGACTTCAGTGACGTATTTCCGTCACGGAAGTGACGTCGAACAAATTTACACGATCAGATGGCAAAGAAAAAGAGTTCCGTCAACGGGCGTCGAACCTATGACCGCTCGGTCCTCAACAACACATGCCGGGCACGCTATCCACTGCGCCACGGTCACTTTTTTTAACACGAAAGTGTTTTATGCCGGGGTCCACCACGGCTCCACTGACGCATTTCCGTCACGGATATGACGTTGTAAAATATAAAGACTAACATATGGCAAAGAAAAAACTGGAAGAAAAAGTTCCGACATCGGGAGTCGAACTTACGACCCCTCGATCCCCAGCCCGCAGCGCGAAACGACTCCGCCACAGACGGCATGTTCTTTGGTACACTAACGGTGTGCTATTTGTATACACCATTTGCCGGTGGCGGTCCTCAGAGATCGGGGTACATCAGCGCGTTTACGTTATCACTAGCGAGATGGCGCGAAGGGCTCGAAGAGCACGCTTTAAAGGTTGTCGCCCCACGCGTTGAGGTGGGCGTGTGCCGCTACAGGGCGTGGTCGCTCCTGCGCGTTCGCTTGTCTTGTACGTCTTGCGCTTTCACCGCGAGTTTGCGTTGGAGTTACAGAGAGCACGAAGGTCACTTCGCGGCCGCTTTTGCGAAAGGAGCGCGCTGATCACAAACAAGTAAGTTACAACTGCGACAGTTCGCGGTCATCCTGTGTATACTTAGGCGGTCGTTCCATGCGTCCTCCTTTGTATTTGACCAGCGCGCTTTAACTGTCGAGCTGTGACAGCTGTTAGTTCGCGCTCATTCTGTTTATGTTCATTCCGTGCGTCCTTTCTGCTTGAGCAGCGCGTTGCAAGTTTCGAGCTGCTTGCCGTTGTTCGCGTGACATTACAACTTGTTCCTATAGCATTCATTCCTTCGCCCTCGGGGCGAAACAATACACAACAAACGCTCAACTACGTCTGTGAAGACACATTTTACTTTCGTGTTATACGGATTCCTACGACAGAGGGATCAGCCATGTTTTTTTCTTTATTGTCGGTTTATTAACGTCACATGTACATCAATAAGAGACACCACTTACAGTAATACACAATGCTACAAAAATGTGTCAAGATGAAAAAAAAATCAAAAATAAATTACGGGATTGGCTTTCTTTAAAATTCCTTAAGGTATGCGAGAGGTTCAGCCCTGGCCAACCAGTAAGGAATAAAGTCTTGTTGTTGGAGCACATCTATGAATTGAACAATGCTCTCACGAAAAAGCACACGTGCAGGTTGCCTGTCAGGGTCGCAGTGAAATCCGGCCATTCTCGCCCGCCATAAGCAGTGGAGCCCAAGACCTTATTATACTGCGCCACGGTCACAGACTCCAGAGGCTTTACAAACGGGCCTTTTATATCTACCACTCTCCCGGTCGGCGGTGTGGTGTTGCCCTCTGGGAGCGGTAAAGTAAAGTAATTCGTCATTACTGTGGCCTCCGCGAATAGCACCTGCAACGCGTTACACGTCCGTCCCATTCAGCGCGTTTTCAATAGAAGTTCAATCATAGCCTCCAAGATTAGCCGGCAGCGCACCGCCGGCCGGCTTATATCGGAGGCCATGGTTGATTTTTGTCAATGCCTTACACACCGCGAGGTGGCGACAGCGCAAGCATGGTAAAAGCGTCGGCCTCGTTCATAGCGTCACGATAATCGGAACAAAAAATAGCTCTGCGACGCGCGCCTGCCTCACCTGGCTGTAACACCGCGTTCCCCGCTCAAGCGCTCGCCACGAGAAAAATCGCGGCCGGGCTACGGGGGCTGCACGACGCCCTTTGCGTTTCCCTCTAGTCCGGTGCTTGGCATTCAATCACATTTTAACAGGCCGCGGGATGGCGACCAAGTTCTGCGTCCAATATGCGACGTCCGTCTGGCTATCAGACCTCGTTCTCTGATTACGCTTTCACCGTTAACTATTACAGCTACCACAAGGGTTTGTTTAATAGAGTATTTTAGTTTGACGTTTGTACGGTCCGCTCCGGTCCGAGTTGGCCCGCTAAGCTATAGACGGTTTCAAGATTGCGATACCAGGAGCACGTGGTGTACCCCAAGAAACTTCCGGTCACCTCATTTGTTATTCTGCAACACCGAAGCGTAAAGCGTTGTTTTAAGTTTTGTCAGAGTAAGGGAATACTCTTTTTCCACTTTCACATAAAAGAAAGGCGCTTATAGTTAAGGACTAAGTCTTTTAGTGTTGTGTGTAGCTTAGAAGCATATTTAATTCAAATATTTTGCTAGACACAGGGAGAAAAGTGTTGAAACTCTACGGGCTACTCGCCAAGGCTTTTGTTCCCCGCCAGTTCTGCTAGCGAAAGCCAGCGCACGAAACCGGAAGCGGTCCAGGGCCTGTGTTAGTAAACAGCGAAACCGTCAATAGCGGAGCGGCGGACGGTTTTTTCGTTTTATTTATTCGTTCGCCGCTGCCCAGTGGGCCTTTCGCAGCTGCAACACCCTCTGGCTAAATTCAGCCTCGTTAAATAAAATGAAAAACAGTTTTGTCACTTTTACAAAGTAAAACAAATATGTATTTCTGACTTGTTCACGCATCATTCACATGTGCGCGTGCGTTACCGATCCATTTCATGGAAAAATAAGCGTCGACTTCAAGATAGTCACGCGATAGCCAGCGATGTAGCATTCCAGATCCACTCCATTCCGTTTGGACGCCAACGCGGCAGCGATGTTTTCGTCAGCTGTGCCGTCTTGTCTACTTCGCGTCACTTTCTTTAATTCGGCGACTCGAATTAAGCACAAATGTTCGTCTATTCTGAAGCGCTTTCGCGGCTTCCGCTGCGCAGACGAACGTGAAGACGTCGTGCACGTGGGAAGCTCGCTGATCACTGGAGGCAGCCATCTTAGAATATGTGGGAAGTCGACGCACGCGTCAGGGAGGGCGCGCACATCGACACCGCTCGCTAGCGGGAACGGCAGCGACGGTCCGCGCTCCACTTAGGCTCCCTGTAAGCGGAGCGTGGGCCTCGCTCCGCTAGCCTGCTTACGGCTAAGCGGAGGACGCATGCGCACTCGCGCCCCCGCTTCGCTTGGCTGCTGAGCGGAGCGTAAAAGCGTCAAACTAAAACACTTTAATAATTTAACATGGACGTTAGTCGTCGGGATCGAGATGTACCACCAATCATCAAAGTGGGTGCATCCACGTTAAACGGTGCTAGAGCTGCCAGACATCAATATACATTGAGCAAACTCTCTTATATCAATGTACACTAAACATTCAGTTGCTTCTGTAATGGCACGCTTCACTTTCGTGTTATTCCTATTCCTATGATGGAGGGATCAGATCAACCATTTTTTTCCATTCGCGCGCACACTTGTTCATCGTCGGCTTCTCCTGCCATGACTTCACGTGTCACACGATTCCCCCTCCCCCCGAAAGAGTGCGCGGGTTACAAACAAAAGTGAACGAGGAGTCGTATATCTGAAAAACAGGTCAATAGTGTCATGTCCCTAATGACTTCAATGACCTCGTCAGAAGTTTAGAACGTGGTTCAGCGGTCCGTTGATGTCCAGCACAGCTCTGGTGGGCGAGGTTGGCTGTTCCACAGCAGATGACATAGGCTTCCCCGGCGCCTGTACGCTGATGAAAACACAGCTTGAACTCCCGTGAAAAACGAACACGGCTAGGAAACCTTGTAACATCGGCAGGTCAGATGTCGTGGGCGTTGGGGTCTTTGCCGTGGCTTATACAATCTGTGTGCCTCTCGTTTGCGTGTTCGTTGACCGAAGCTGGTGGGGCTGTGTATGTGTTCTTGACGAGAACGTGGGATGGTTCCTCGCTTCTTTCGTCGTTCTCTGTGGTTTTGTCGCAGTTGTCTTGATCTGTGGCGCGAAAAATTTCCTTGATGACGCGCCTTCATGCGAACGTGTTTGAGATGTTGAAATTGTCGTCGCTTTCATTGGTGTCTCTTCTGGCGACCTTCTTTATGCCGCAAGTCTTTTTCCGATGTAGTTTCAGTTCGTCGTTGTCCTTTTTCGAATAGCCGTTGTAGTCTCTGGGATTTTTCTAGTTTCTTTTTTTGGCATTGCTGTTGTTGTTGCGGAACTGGATGAGGTGGGCTTCTTCTAGTAACATGAGCCTGGTTTTCTTTGCAAGTTGATGTGATCATCAAAAGGCCGGTACTCGGTGGTATACTGTAAGGCTTGCCTGGCGATGAAGGTTGTGTACCAGAATCACCAGCAATCTTCCCAGGGTGTTCTGAGATGCCAATTATTGTGGATGTTTCAGTCAGTTGGCAATGCGCAGGGTTTGGTGAATTCCAAACTTCTGTATTGATTTGACTCTCATGTGAATGATCACTGGACGCTACAGCAGCAGACATAACTTCACCAGGTTTCGATTGCGAAAGTGGGTACAAAAGAGTGCCGTGAGCGTTATGAGCATCCGAAGCGCCACTTGATGGAAAACTAGGTAGTGCGGCACGTATGCAATGCGACGCATCAGCTGCATTGGGTGGTTCAATAACGCCTGGAGTCCTATGGTGCAGTGAACAGGTAGAAAATGCCGATTTCTTTGCCAATGGGAAACCTGGCGGTGAGTTCGGTATCTGGATGCCTTTCGGTCAGCAGATGCTTTACCTTGTGTGCTTGGAATTGTAAATTCCTTTTCGGTGTTCGAATGTGTGAGGGATATTCGGAAGATTCATAAGATGGTACAATCGTCGACAATTTCCTCACATGAGGTCTTGTTTCGCAAATGTCCTTGTTGCGTGAAGAGTTCTCGTTCCTGTGAAGGGCGAGTTGAAAAGCCTCCAGCTGGTGGATTATGGAAAAGTCTTCAATGTATTCTTTAAATCGGGTTGTCATATCTTCTTTGATTTTTTTCCATGATTCGTTGTTTTGGAAGATGTGCGCGAGATAAAATCGGAAGGCCTCACCGGTGACGTAGTCGTTCAAGTTCTTGACCATCTCCCGCTCTGACCATGATGCAGCGGCAGCGTGGCGTTCGAAGAGGTCTTATAGGTCCTCTACGGGTCCATTGTCCCCTGACGCGGCGTACTGTGAGATGTCAAGGTCTGTTGATGATGTCGTCATGATGCTGGTCGTTGTGTTCAGCTAGGATGTGCTTCGATGGTCCGTGTATGGTCAGGGCGTCTTGTTGAGCACTTCGTTGACGACGTGCGGCTGATGAAGTGGCTGCCAGGTCTTGATCCTGTCGACTTGTGTGACGCTATGACTGAGAGAAGTGCCATGGGTCAGACGCCATACTTTTTTCCATTCATATATATATATCTATATATATATATATATATATATATATATATATATATATATATATATATATATATATATATATATATATATATATATATATGTGTGAATGGAAAAAAGTATGGCGTCTGATATATATATATATATATATATATATATATATATATATATATATATATATATATATATATATATATATATATATATATATATATATATGCAAGGAAGGGGCGACGAAACTTTCTTGAAAGCAGACTTACTTAACGTTTTCAGCTGGTGGACCAGCCTTCGTCAGAGTAACGCGAGAACATTTGATACATGGCTTTAAAAGCGCTTTTCAAAAACAAGTCAGCGCCATCTGCACTGATTGGAACAGCAATGCGCATCACACATTATCACGTGTTTTAAGAACAGAACAGAATGCGAATAAAGAGAGTAATACATACAGATCGGATCTCTCCGATAATTGTGACGTGTACCGTGATTATGCGTAGTTAGAAGATGTACATATGACAGGTGTAATGACAAGGCATGACAGTATAAGCACAATCTCAGTGTAACGAGGGGGATAAATGAGCCTACAATTCAAGCCATTGCAATAAATAAAGGGAAAAAAGCGAAAAAAAGGGAAAAAAAAACAACAAAAGACCAACCTATTAAAACGAAATAAAAGACCAAGAAGGCGCGATACAGGCGATGCAGGCGCTACACTGTGCCACAAGCGCATCTTCATTCTTAGTCTAGCGCTAGACAAGTTAGTTTCCCTTTGCTTTCGTTGATTCCAGAGGAGAGAGTGTTAAATTTATGAATCAGGTACGATTCACGAAGCTCACAGTCATGGATAGTGCGGAATCCAGATTCTAGTATCGTCACTTTGAGGTTGTTAAATGAGTGGCCCGGCATGTTGACATGTTTTGATAGTGGAAGGTTTGGTTGGGATTTGGCATGCGATCTGTGATTGTTGAACCTGATTCTGAACGGTGTTTCCATCTGCCCTATGCATTGCATGTGGCAGGTGCCACACTCAAGGAGGTACACTACGGTAGATGAATCACAATTGAAACTTCCTCTAAGTGTAAATGTGAATTGGTTTATTTATTTATTTATTTAGAAAATACTGCGGTCACTGAAGACCAGGCAGGTGGGGAACATTACAATAAACAAATATGCAAACATCGAGAAAATTACAAAGGAATAATCAACTTTGCAAAAATACAAAAATGAATAATACAACAAATATAACAAAAATATAACAAACTATATATAAAAATAAACAATGGCGGAAATGGAGCAATGTCTTAAAGCACAAAGAAAAACAATATACACGTGCGTACAGACAAATTTATGCACATGGAAACGCCTCAAGTATTACAAATACTGACACTAACAATCCGAAGAAGTGATATTGCATAAACACTATAATAAGCACTAGAAGTACAGAGAAGGTGCACTTATGTCACGGTTGGGATGATGTACTGGTGGCAGTGATTGAAGGTGTTATATGAGGACAAACTTTACACCATGGTTTGTTGCAGCGGCTGCAACCGGTATGATTAGCTGTGACAATTTTAGACGACGTAAGAATGTCACCTATGTTTTTCGAGCGTCTGTACACGACACGAGGAGGCTCAGGAAAAACGGCTGTTAGTCTGTCGCTTTTGGTAAGGATGTTATAATGTTTACGAAGTACGCCTCCAACCTTGGGGGTGGACGCCGAATGTGTTAATACCAAATTAGCAGACTGTGACACGCTGGCCTTTCTGCTACCTTTTAAACTGTCCATCTGGTCGCGTTCTGCAGCTCGGTGTATCGCATCGTCGATAATTTTCTCCGGATATTTTCGTTTGAGAAGTTTCTTCTTGAGCTCCTGACAGCAAGAAATAAAATCCTGTTCTTCGGAGCATATACGCCTAAAGCGCTGTGCCTGGCTATATGGGATGCCAGCCTTCCAATGGCGCACGTGGCTGCTTTTAAAATGAAGAAATTGATGATTATCAGTTGGCTTTTGAAAGAGTTTGGTACTTAGGCGTCCATGGGAAATGGTAATCGTGACGTCGAGGAAGTCTACAGACAAGGGTGAGTAAATATGCGAGAATGTTATAGTGGGGTGTGCCTGGTTGAATTTCGCTATGAAGTTCAGCAGTTCGCTTTCACCGTGTGTCCAAATGAGAAATATATCATCGATGTAGCTTTTGAAGTACATAGGCTTTAGTGGCACACTTTTAAGAAACGCGTCTTCGAGCACTCCCATGAAGACGTTGGCGTAGGTAGGGCCTATCTTTGTTCCCATCGATGTTCCACTTATTTGTACATAATGAGATCCGTTGAATTCGATGTTGTTGAACTCAAGAATTAACTTCAGCAAGGTTTCAAGGGTTGAGCTGTCAATCAGCTTGTCAGAATGGAAGTGTTCATACGAATCTAGAACAGCCTGAATGCCATCCTTGTGGGGGATATTAGTATAGAGGGAAGTGACGTCCATCGTCAAAATGAGGCTTCAGGAACGGTTAGGTGTGTTATGCCCTTGAGAAAGTCATTAGTATCCTTAACGAAGGAAGCGAATGTGGCTGGAATAAACTTGATTAAACTGTCAACGTAACGAGATATGTTTTCCGTTATTGTTTGTATGCCCGAAACAATGGGACGGCCTGGGTTTCCTGGTTTGTGTATTCTGGGCAGTAGGTAAAATCTTCCGGGAACGGGACTAAGCGGAATGAGGCTGCGTGCTGTCTTATCGTCGATCCTTTTCTTCTTTACCAATGCTTTAATGGTATCTTTTATGATGACAAGAAAGTCGGCAGTAGGATCAGCGGGAAGTTGTTCGTAAAACGTCGCGTCAGATAACTGTCTTACGGCTTCTTTTATGTAATTTTCTTTACCTATTATCACAATCGAACCACCCTTGTCCGCGGGTTTTATGATAATGTCATCGCGTGCATTCAGGCTTCTAAGAGCATCAGATTCACTGGCGGAAAGATTTCTCTGGAACCGGCCACGTGTCTTGTAAGCGTCGAGCACGTCGCGTGAAACAGCTTTGATGTACAGGTCTAGGCACTTGTCCCTTTGTGAGGCGGGCGTCCAGTGTGTCGTGGACGGTATGGCCGGGCGATCCTCTTTGTTGCTAGCATGGTCATAAAAATATTCTTTTAGTCTTAGATTCCGAGCGAAGTTTTCTATATCCTTTAGCAACTGAAATTCGTCAAAGCCGCCAGAGGCTGGGCAGAAATTGAGGCCTTTAGAAAGAACCCTTTCTTCCGCAGGGAGAGGAGTAACGTCAGAAAGGTTGACTATGATGGCGTTCTGTTGGGTTACATCCGGCAATTTTTTAGGAGTTGGGATTACAGAACTAGGCGAACTGCTTATTTTGGCCAAATTGGGGGCTACTGGAACACTGTCCCGCAATAGCTTCCGAGTTTTTATTTTGCCTAAGGCGTTTACTTTTTTCTTTTCGTAAAGGCTCAGCAAATGTGCTTCATGGGGGCCGAGTTGCCTAGCCAGGGGAGTTTCTGCTTTCAAAAGCGTACCAATCGACAATTTGTAGTGATTTATGATAATACGGACGAGCTTAAGTGAAGCATCTGTCAGTACTTCTTGCCACTTAAGCTTGTTTGCATTGGATAGTTCAGAGGTAGCAGGCAGGGGCGTAGCCACGTTAGGGCACACCGGGCCCGTGCCCCCCCCCGCCCCGAAAATTTTTTTTGCCATAGCATACAGAGCAGAAAATGACACTCGACCACATCTGCCTGCTCGTCCCCACTACAGATCAAGGAGGTGCCCCCCCCCCCCCGAAAAAAATTTCTGCCTACGCCCCTGGTAGCAGGGTTCATATAGAGTCTAAGACCTCTGGGGATTTTGGAAGCATTCACATACTCCGTGAGTGAGAACACATGCAGTTCGGCGCGAATGCGTTTTTCAGTCACCTTCCGGCACTTTAGAAAACATAAGGAAACAGTAGTTAAATTTGGATTACCAGGCAAGTCCTTTTGTCACTGCTCACTCGGGGCTGGGTTGTTTAGAGACTTGTAGCTCGGAACATGGGGTGACACTCTGTCCCTTGATCTCGAAGTCTGTTTTGGTGAGTGTGGGGACTCTTCTGACGCGTGGTCGCACCAGGACGACATGGTGTCAAGAAGGCTTCTGGAGCAAAGTTGGCGGATGTGGCTTGCTATCAGGCTTGCACCCTCAAATCTGAGATGTAGCCCATCGGCCGCGAGGACTCGGTAGGCTGGTATCCATTCAAAACCATGATCGATGAAGAAAAAAAACGCCAGACCTGCGCGGAAAGCGCAGCACAGTCACAGCGAAAGCTGGAAGAGCGGCATTTCTAGAGCCTGTTATAAACTCTCCTGTGGCTACTAATACAGGTACATTAGCAACGTACCCACTACGCAACAAAGCGTAATTTTTGGGAAGTTGGGAAGCACCCAGCACGACATTATTCGTTGTTCTGCGGAGAAGCGAGGTACCATATGTAAGCGATTATGTGCAGTTTGTTGATGCGGCGGTTGATGACGATGAATAATTATGGTTGCCCCCTTTGTAATGGGTTGGATGCTTTAAACGACCCACTAGTTACGTAATGCATATTGTGTGACGCCCGGTCTTTATTTAACTGTCCCACCACGCTTTATAACACACTTTAACCAGAGAAACGTAGAGCGAGCGAGAGAGAGAGAGAGAATTGACTTTATTGAGACCCTGAGGAAATGGATCATGGGAGCCTTATGGGCTTCCTTGGCAACCAACAGAAGTGCACTTGCGAGGAACCCACTACGCTATAAATCATTGTAATTTTTGAGAAGTAGGGCAGTAGGCACTGTGCCATTTTTCGTCATTCTACAGACAGCCGTGGTACCTGCTAAACGCATGTAAGGCATTATGCGCACTTTGTTGATGCTGTGCGTAATCACGATGAAGAATTATGGAAGAGCTCTTTGTAATGGGTTGGAAGCATTCAACAACCTACTCGTTGCGCAATTCGCATTGTGTGACGCCTGGTTACAGAATTCGCGTTGTGCGACGCTTGGTGCTTATTCTACTCTTTTACCACGCTATATTGCATATGCTAATGTGGTTCCTTCCCGACATGAAGCCTGTATAGGACCTTTTTGCAAAGCAGTTTCAAGCACCGGCATGGCTCAGAGGTTGAATACTGGGCTTCCACGTAGAGGGCCCAGGTTCGAACCTCGTTCCATCCTGGAATTTTTTTCTTATTTAGTTTTTTTTCTTATTTCGAGCGATACTGGTTACGGACACCGGCGGCGGCGGCGGCGGCGGCGGACAACTACGGCACCAAAAACGGCCGGTGAAATTATCTCATAACAGCTTTCGCTGTAAAAGACTGTCTTCGATCGATGACAAAAGCTGCGAAGCATCCTGTTCAATTTTCAGGCTTCCGTGTTGCATCGTTGAACGAAACCTATATTTCTGCTGCCGTATCTTCAATTTCGGCTTCTTGGTAAAATCAGGCTCACGTAGATCCGAGATATCTTCGGTCGTTCTATCCGGATGTAGTCAATTAACGAGCGGTATTTGTGGAAGGCTGTTGCACCACTCGCGGAAGACAAGTCGTTGGTGCCGACATGTAGTACGAGGGTCCTTGTGGTGTCAGGTACGAAGTCTAGTAGAAAGTGCACGTCCTCAATTCGGGCACCGGGTTGAGTTATAAACGCAGGCGCACCTCGTTGATGTGGGTTAAAGTACTGATGCACGTACTTCAGTTGTGAGTCACCGATGACGACTGTTGTGGCAGCAGTCCTTGGGTATTTCCAGAAAGTCGTCTTTGCAAGGTCCATTGCGGTATATATACCGAATTCTTTGAACGTCATTCACGCTGGACCCGACGTATTATATGCAAGGAAGGGGCGACGAAACTTTCTTGAAAGCAGATTTACTTAACGTTTTCAGCTGGTGGACCAGCCTTCGTCAGAGTAACGCGAGAACATTTGATACATGACTTTAAAAGCGCTTTTCAAAAACAAGTCAGCGCCATCTGCACTGATTGGAGCAGCAATGCGCATCACACATTATCACGTGTTTTAAGAACAGAACAGAATGCGAATACAGAGAGTAAGACATACAGATTGAATCTCTCCGATAATTGTGACGTGTACCGTGATTATGCGTAGTTAGAAGATTTACATATGCACAGGTGTAATGACAAGGCATGACAGTATAAGCACAATCTCAGTGTAACGAGGGGGATAAATGAGCCTACAATTCAAGCCATCCCAAAAAATAAAGGAAAAAAAGCGAAAAAAAGGAAAAAAAACAACAACAAAAGACCAACCTATTAAAACGAAATAAAAGACCAAGAAGGCGCGATACAGGCGATGCAGGCGCTACACTCTGCAACAAGCGCATCTTCATTTTTAGTCTAGCGCTAGACAAGTTAGTTTCCCTTTGCTTTCGTTGATTCCAGAGGAGAGAGTGTTAAATTTATGAATCAGGTACGATTCACGAAGCTCACGGTCATGGCTAGTGCGGAATCCAGATTCTAGTATCGTCACTTTGAGGTTGTTAAATGAGTGGCCCGGCATGTTGACATGTTTTGATAGTGGAAGGTTTGGTTGGGATTTGGCATGCGATCCGTGATTGTTGAACCTGATTCTGAACGGTGTTTCCGTCTGCCCTGTGTATTGCATGTGGCAGGTGCCACACTCAAGGAGGTACACTACGTTAGATGAATCACAATTGAAACTTCCTCTAAGTGTAAATGTGAATTGGTTTGATGTACTGGTGGCAGTGATTGAAGGTGTTTTATGAGGACAAACTTTACACCGTGGTTTGTTGCAGCGGCTGCAACCGGTATGATTAGCTGTGACAATTTTAGACGACGTAAGAATGTCAGCTATGTTTTTCGACACGAGGAGGCTCAGGAAAACGGCTTCTAGTCTGTCGCTTTGGGTAAGGATGTTATAATGTTTACGAAGTATGCCTCCAACCTTGGGGATGGACGCCGAATGTGTTAGTACCAAATTAGCAGACTGTGACACGCTGGCCTTTCTGCTACCTTTTAAACTGTCCATCTGGTCGCGTTCTGCAGCTCGGTGTATCGCATCGTCGATAATTTTCTCCGGATATTTTCGTTTGAGAAGTTTCTTCTTGAGCTCCTGACAGCAAGAAATAAAATCCTGTTCTTCGGAGCATATGCGCCTAAAGCGCTGTGCCTGGCTATATGGGATGCCAGTCTTCCAATGGCGCACGTGGCTGCTTTTAAAATGAAGAAATTGATGATTATCAGTTGGCTTTTGAAAGAGTTTGGTACTTAGGCGTCCATGGGAAATGGTAATCGTGACGTCGAGGAAGTCTACAGACAAGGGTGAGTAAATATGCGAGAATGTTATACTGGGGTGTGCCTGGTTGAATTTCGCTATGAAGTTCAGCAGTTCTCTTTCACCGTGTGTCCAAATAAGAAATATATCATCGATGTAGCGTTTGAAGTACATAGGCTTTAGTGGCACACTTTTAAGAAACGCGTCTTCGAGCACTCCCATGAAGACGTTGGCGTAGGTAGGGCCTATCTTTGTTCCCATCGATGTTCCACTTATTTGTACATAATGAGATCCGTTGAATTCGATGTTGTTGAACTCAAGAATTAACTTCAGCAAGGTTTCAAGGGTTGAGCGTCAATCAGCTTGTCAGATTGGAAGTGTTCATACGAATCCAGAACAGTCTGAATGCCATCCTTGTGGGGGATATTAGTATAGGGGGAAGTGACGTCCATCGTCACCAGAAACGAGCCTTCAGGCACAGTTAGGTGTGTTATGCCCTTGAGAAAGTCATTAGTATCCTTAACGAAGGAAGCGAATGTGGCTGGAATAAATTTGCTTAAACTGTCAACGTAACGAGTTATGTTTTCCGTTATTGTTTGTATGCCCGAAACAATGGGACGGCCTGGGTTTCCTGGTTTGTGTATTTTGGGCAGTAGGTAAAATCTTCCGGCAACGGGACTAAGCGGAGTGATGCTGCGTGCTGTCTTATCGTCGATCCTTTTCTTCTTTACCAATCCTTTAATGGTATCTTTTTTGATAACAAGAAAGTCGGCAGTAGGATCAGCGGGAAGTTGTTCGTAAAACGTCGCGTCAGATAACTGTCTTACGGCTTCTTTCATGTAATTTTCTTTACCTATTATCACAATCGAACCACCCTTGTCCGCTGGTTTTATGATAATGTCATCGCGTGCATTCAGGCTTCGAAGAGCATCAGATTCACTGGCGGAAAGATTTCTCTGGAACCGGCCACGTGTCTTGTAAGCGTCGAGCACGTCGCGTGAAACAGCTTTGATGTACAGGTCTAGGCACTTGTCCCTTTGTGAGGCGGGCGTCCAGTGTGTCGTGGACGGTATGACCGGGCGATCCTCTTTGTTGCTAGCATGGTCATAAAAATATTCTTTTAGTCTTAGATTTCGAGCGAAGTTTTCTATATCCTTTAGCAACTGAAATTCGTCAAAGCCGCCAGAGGCTGGGCAGAAATTGAGGCCTTTAGAAAGAACCCTTTCTTCCGCAGGGATAAGAGTAACGTCAGAAAGGTTGACTATGATGGCGTTCTGTTGGGTTACATCCGGCAATTTTTTAGGAGTTGGGATTACAGAACTAGGCGAACTGCTTATTTTTGCCAAATTGGGGGCTGCTGGAACACTGTCCCGCAATAGCTTCCGAGTTTTTATTTTGCCTAAGGCGTTTACTTCTTTCTTTTCGTAAAGGCTCAGCAAATGTGTTTCATGGGGGCCGAGTTGCCTAGCCAGGGTAGTTTCTTCTTTCAAAAGCGTACCAATCGACAATTTGTAGTGATTTATGATAATACGGACGAGCTTAAGTGAAGCATCTGTCAGTACTTCTTGCCACTTAAGCTTGTTTGCATTGGATAGTTCAGAGGTAGCAGGGTTCATATAGAGTCTAAGACCTCTGGGGATTTTGGAAGCATTCACATACTCCGTGAGTGAGAACACATGCAGTTCGGCGCGAATGCGTTTTTCAGTCACCTTCCGGCACTTAAGAAAACATAAGGAAACAGTAGTTAAATTTGGATTACCAGGCAAGTCCTTTTGTGACTGCTCACTCGGGGCTGGGTTGTTTGGAGACTTGTAGCACGGAACATGGGGCGACACTCTGTCCCTTGATCTCGAAGTCTGTTTTGGTGAGTGTGGGGACTCTTCTGTCGCGTGGTCGCACCAGAACGACATGATGTAGCGTTTGAAGTACACTATGTACTTCAAACGCTACATCGATGATATATTTCTCATTTGGACACACAGTGAAAGAGAACTGCTGAACTTCATAGCGAAATTCAACCAGGCACACCCCACTATAACATTCTCGCATATTTACTCACCCTTGTCTGTAGACTTCCTCGACGTCACGATTACCATTTCCCATGGACGCCTAAGTACCAAACTCTTTCAAAAGCCAACTGATAATCATCAATTTCTTCATTTTGAAAGCAGCCACGTGCGCCATTGGAAGATTGGCATCCCATATAGCCAGGCACAGCGCTTTAGGCGCATATGCTCCGAAGAACAGGATTTTATTTCTTGCTGTGAGGAGCTCAAGAAGAAACTTCTCAAACGAAAATATCCGGAGAAAATTATCGACGATGCGATACGCCGAGCTGCAGAACGCGGCCAGATGGACAGTTTAAAAGGTAGCAGAAAGGCCAGCGTGTCACAGTCTGCTAATTTGGTACTAACACATTCGGCGTCCATTCCCAATGTTGGGGGCATACTTCGTAAACATTATAACATCCTTACCCAAAGCGACAGACTAAAAGCCGTTTTTCCTGAGCCTCCTCGTGTCGTGTACAGACGCTCGAAAAACATAGCTGACATTCTTACGTCGTCTAAAATTGTCACAGCTAATCATACCGGTTGCAGCCGCTGCAACAAACCACGGTGTAAATTTTGTCCTCATATAACACCTTCAATCACTGCCACCAGTACATCAAACCAATTCACATTTACACTTAGAGGAAGTTTCAATTGTGATTCATTTAACGTAGTGTACCTCCTTGAGTGTGGCACCTGCCACATGCAATACATAGGGTAGACGGAAACACCGTTCAGAATCAGGTTGAACAATCACAGATCGCATGCCAAATCCCAACCAAACCTTCCACTATCAAAACATGCCAACATGCCGGGCCACTCATTTAACAACCTCAAAGTGACGATACTAGAATCTGGATTCCGCACTAGCCATGACCGTGAGCTTCGTGAATCGTACCTGATTCATAAATTTAACACTCTCTCCTCTGGAATCAACGAAAGCAAAGGGAAACTAACTTGTCTAGCGCTAGACTAAGAATGAAGATGCGCTTGTTGCACAGTGTAGCGCCTGCATCGCCTGTATCGCGCCTTCTTGGTCTTTTATTTCGTTTTATTTATTGCAATGGCATGAATTGTAGGCTCATTTATCCCCCTCATTACACTGAGATTGTGCTGATACTGTCATGCCTTGTCATTACACCTGTGCATATATACATCTTCTAACTACGCATAATCACGGTACACGTCACAATTATCGGAGAGATTCTATCTGTATGTCTTTCTGTATTCGCATTCTGTTCTGTTCTTAAAACACGGGATAATGTGTGATGCGCATTGCTGTTCCAATCAGTGCAGATGGCGCTGACTTGTTTTTGAAAAGCGCTTTTAAAGCCATGTATCAAATGTTCTCGCGTTACTCTGACGAAGGCTGGTCCACCAGCTGAAAACGTTAAGTAAATCTGCTTTCCAGAAAGTTTCGTCGCCCCTTCCTTGCATATAATAGGTCGGGTCCAGCGTGAATGATGTTCAAAGCATTCTATATATATATATATATATATATATATATATATATATATATATATATATATATATATATGTAAGGTCTTGCTGGATTCTGTAGAATTATATATGTTCAAGTGAAGTGGACGAACGCACGAAAAACCATGCTTTATTGCCAACGTTGCGGCCGGGGACCGGCCTTCGTCAGGGCACACGTGATATGCATGTGTGCCCTGATGAAGGCCGGTCCCCGGCCGCAACTTCGTCCACTTCACTTGAGCATCTATATATATATATTGTTATGATGAAGAGTGGCATCGGGACTCTGGCGCCCGGGCAGCTAGCTAGAAGTAGAGGAAGACGAGGCAGATAATAACAGCTTGCCCGACGAAAAGTTGTTGTCTCTGTCTCGTTAATTACAATGGCGCAGCCTACAACTAAAATCAAATTGAAGCTGAAGCGACCTGCCCTCGTGATTCGTCGGCATTGCGCATCTCACCTTCGAAGGAACGCTGTTCACGCTTCTTTGGCGATGGAGCCAGCTGCCTGACCACCATCCGCGGATGCTTTGCATGCCTCTTCGGTGGTTCAAGTGTACGATTCTACGGGCTACAACCTCTCTCTCATGAAAAGCACGGCCTCTTGTTTCCCGGGAACGTCGCTCACGCTTCCCGTCGCGATACACTCTCGCTAAGGACTCTTCCAAGGTCTGAGCCTCCAACCGACGCCGTTGAGGCTTCCTTGGCCGTCGATCTCGTTGCCTTGAGTGCTGCTCCCATTGCATACTCCGCGGACGTGAACCCTGGCTCTTCAGGCGCCTCACCCGATAGCGTCGCGGAGCTCATGCGTGCCATCACGCAAATGACGCGACAGCTCTACCGCTTAGTGTCGTTGAGCTCCTGCTTCAAGCCTGCTGCATCACCATCTCCGGACCTTTCGGAAGTTCCTGAATTCCGCGGGTTTCAGGAAGACGCTGTCCGGTGGACTGAAACCATCAACAATCTCGGCAAACGCCATGCCTGGCCGCATAATCAAAAATTGCACGTGGTCATTAAACGCCTTCATGGCGATGCAGAGGCATGGCATACGTACGAAGGCATAATGCAACCGTCGTGGCCGGAATGGAGTACCAGTTTCATAGCTGCGGTTGGCCCTCTTCCGCATACCTGCAACACTATCCCAACCGCAGAAGGGCATTGGGAGCGACACCACCTCGATGTTAAAACCCTGCCCTGCAGCGGCGCTGAACTCCGCTGCTGGGCGCAGATTCTGCGCCGGCAGTGCCGGTATCCGATGCCACATCATAAATGAGAAAGGCCGTGACAGCTCCGCATGCAGCGCAGTTGGAGGAGTTGGCCCAAAGTTTGCCTTCGCTGGGACACATGCAGACGCGAGCTTCTCTCCTGCGCGACACACCTACAGTGAAGAAACCGGAAGTGCCCATAGGACCCATCTCCGTGCTCGCCGACCCACCGCACACTCTAGTGCTGCTTCAAGTGCAGTCGTTTACCGAATGCACGGCAAGTCACCTTACTCCGAGTGAGCCACGTAATGTAGCAGCGGCCACATTGACACCAGACACCCATCGAGAAGACGTCAGGAAACGCCTGTGTCTTCTCGGTGAGGATGGGAAGGGAACCCGAAAAGAACAAGAAACAGACTCAGATTGTCAGACCAAACGTGCTGAACGGAAAGGACCGGCGGCACATTATGGGTGACTTGCGAATGATCGATGGAACGGAGCTCATTGTGTCCAACACGCTGACGTTGGGCGAGAAGGTTCTCCGGAACAAGCGCAAGAGTGCTGCCCAGTCGCTAGTTCCATCGTGTGTTGATGTACCATCATCTATCTTCAAGCATCCTGCGCTGCACCGATCAACAAGGTACACGGTGTGCCACGCGCACTGCCTCCAGAGCCGTCGGACGTTGATGGAACAGACTTTGCGCGCTCCATTGCTAACGTAGAGAATGTGACGAAAGAAAAGATCATCTCATTTTCGCCAAAGCCACAAAAGACTCCTTTTTCTGACAAATGTGCTGACCGTCCTTCCGGTGTTGGTTATGATGCAGACGTAAGCGAAAAGAAGCACCGACAATCCACGCCACCCACAGTACCTCCTCGGGACGCTGTTCCAGCAATCGCCTCCTGGTATGCCGCACCCGTCGCTTCCTTCGCGACACAACCAAAGCTGGCCGCCAGATGCATGTTAGACAGCTGTCGTGGCGTCGCTGCGTGGCCCAGACCGACCAGTGTCAGCCAGTGTCGCCCATCACAGACACTTCTGGTAGATCCCCAAAAATTGTCGGCAGCTGGCAGCTCCGCGTGCTCGCAGTCAAGGCCGAATATATATACATATATATATATATATATATATATATATATATATATATATATATATATATATATATATATATATATATATATATATAATATATATATATATATATATATATATATATATATATATATATATATACATATATTGAGACGTAGCAGTTGGCACGCCTTTTAATGGGCCATCGCGACTCGGCGAACCGATCACATCCAAGGCACAGAACAATCTCACGAAGTGTCCCCACAAGGGAAGATGATAAATAACACCATGCGATGATGATAATGTACAGATGACATAAAGAAGTGCCTGATAAATGCCCACAATATATATATATATATATAGTTCGTCGCCTTCACCTGCGTATACCAGTCATTGTAACCATCATCATAGCTGGCCACAACGGCTGCTTCAACCCCCGCTGGGTGTGTCTTTTATGTCGTCCGTGTCAATGCTTGTTCTTCCTACTCGAGCAGTCATACTGAAGTGTCCCAGCCATCTTTAGCCAAGGGTTAAAAAATGCAATATTAAAGGCAGGCGAGTAAAATCAGTTGCAAATTGCTGACAGTCACCTTGCGCACTACAGAAAACTTTTTTTGTTTTGTAATTTGTTAATTAGGATTATGTAACTGAATTGCTAAATATTGATTTAGGCAACAAATGCGACTTGAAAAGTTCGAGAGCGTCTTCAGAAACCCCCATTGTATTATTTGCGATAGTATGACGTATACCATTTTTTCCAAGCTGCAAAGAAAGCCCGCGAAATACAAAAAGAACCACGTGACTAGCGCATTCGCGTGGCAGCGAGCGTGCTGCTCTCAGCCCTGACTGAGCGAACGAAATCAGCTGCTGCCGCGACTCGCCGGCTCCATTGCAGCGGTAGGCTGATAAGTTGGCGGTGGTTTCTTGGCCCGTGTCAGCCAGTTGGCACGCGTCACAGTGCAAGTAGTAGTGAGCGCGGGCCAAGAAACCTCCGCCAACTATACGGTATATTGAAAAGACGTTTATTGGTGGACACTCGCCGACGAGGCACGACAGCGACAGTCAAGACGGGGCCGACTCTCAGCACGAGCCGCGTTCTCTCCGAAAGGAGCGGAAGAGGGCGACGCACTAGAAGGTGCTGGAGAGGACGACCCACTGCAGAGTTCCAAGGCTTCGCTACAATCACCCCGGGTACGATCAGGGAGCTGCCTGGCGACCTAAAAGCTTGTCGCTATGAGCGGATCATGGTAGGCCTTGAGGCGCTCCACGTTGACAATGTCGCACCCTCGACGGCACATGTCCAAAGATGGTTGAATGGGTTCAATCAGGTAGTTTACAGGGTATGGTAAACAGTAGTTTTGTAGTGAACAACGCTGCGCTTTTTGAGAATGGCTTCGACGACTTCCGACAAGAAGACACTTCGATCACTGAGCAGCTCCTGGGGTGGACCGTGACGCAGCATGAATCGGTGGAGCAGAAAGGAGGCCACATCGCGCGCTGTAGCCGCTGGGAGGGCGGCAGTTTCAGCGTATTGCGTGATGTGGTCTACAGCGACGATGGCCCAGCGGATACCAGCGGACGTCAGAAGAAGTGGCCCATACAAATCGATAATAACATGCCCAAACGGTGGGTCAGGGCAAGGTAGAGGTTACCGACCTGCCGGCGACAGGTGCGTTGAAGTTTTGCGGCGCTCACAATCGATGCAGGAGCGAACAAACTTCTGCACGTAGCGGTACATTCCTCGCCGAAAGTAACGTTGGCGAATGCGGTGGTAGGTTTTCGATACCCCAGAGTGTGCACACTGCGGATCAGAGTGGAACGACTCGCATATGTCAGAACGCAGACTGTGGGATATTACTAATAGCCACTGGCGGCTGTCGCCGTTGTAATCGCGTTGCTGGAGGAGGTCGTTAAGATCGGCGAAATGGTGATCTTCACGGCACAACGCGTGAGTGGATGGTGTTGCCGATGAATCAGTGAGCAAGTCTATCAGTGAGACAATTCATTGATCCGTGCGCTGTTCGGTAGCCTTGGTGTGAATGTCGATGAAAGAAACGGCAAAGTGAGACACTGAGCTGTGTGCATTGTCGTCACGCAAGGGAGAGCGCGACAGGGCGTCGGCGTCAGCATGCTGGCGTCCGTTGCGGTACAGCACGCGGATGTCGTAGTCTTGCAAGCGAAGTGCCCAACGGGCAAGATGGCCTGAGGGATCCTTCAATGACGACAACCAGCACAGTGCATGATGGTCGGTGACGACATCAACTGGGCGACCATACAAACAAGGTCTAAACTTCATAAGGACCCAGGAGTATGCCAGGCATTCTTTCTCCGTAACGGTGTAATTAGTCTCGGCTTTGGTAAGCGTACCACTTGCCACCACATAGTCCACATATTTTCGCTGCGCAAGGACAGTGCCGAGACTAACACGGCTAGCGTCCGTGTGTACCTCTGTAGGGGCCGTAGTGTCATGGTGGCGTAGTATGGGAGGAGACGTAAACAAACAACGGAGTTTTGCGAAAGCGTCGTCGCATTATGACGACCATGAATTGAGGGGCCCATTGCTGCCGAGGAGCTTCTTCAGGGCGATATGATAGTCGCGAACTTTCTGATGAAGCGCCAAAACTAGAAGCATCGTCCTACGAAACTGTGCAGGTCTTTGACGGACGTAGGCTTCTGGAACTTTGTCACGGCCCCAAGCTTGGCTCGATCGGGGAGAATTCCTTCCTTGGACACGATGTAGCCTAGTACTGTCAGCTGCCGTGCTGCAAATCGGCACTTCTTGAGATTCAGTTCCCCGCAGGGGCGTCTGCGGAAGCAGGCGTTTGGTGTGTAGCGACAGCACAGACCCGAGCTAAAGGGGGGTTCTGACCCCCTCTACGCCTAGCCGAGCGTGGCTCTACCGTATACGGGGAACAGGGGATCCTGGAGCCGATGCCGGATGATGGGACCTTTAATGCACCCCGGCAGAAGCAACACACCTCTTTCGCCCCGGCGTCACGTAGGCGGCAGCGCTGGGTCAGGGGAAATCGGCAGTCGCGTTTTCCTGTCTCTCTCTCCCCATATCTTCGTCCTTTTTCTCACTTTTAACCTTTCCTGTCCTCTCGTCTTTTCCATTTACTGCTAGCTCTTCTGGCGGCAAGGGTTAACCTTGTGTATATGTCCCCCCTCGGGCATTATATATTAGGTTGTAGTGGCCATGTACAGCTGGCGTCTGTGCTTCTCTAACGTTCCGCACCGTCTTCTTGTTGGGCTCGATGGTGGGCGGCTGGCATGGCCACCGAAATGAATGACACACCTATGACCTCGACTTCTTTTTTCAAACTACCTGATCGCCCTCTCGTGAAAGGATGGGGCACCGGGGAAACTCACAGTCTCTTTGCTAAGCCTAAACAAAATGTTCCTCATTTCCATGTTATCCACTGCACAGATCCCGAGAAACCGTCAGAACCCTTTCCCCATTTCTTGTTGCGAAGTGTCTCGCTAATGCATTAGGACCAGACTACAAGGCGACTAAAATGTTTACTGGAGACCTGCTGCTTGAAGTGCGCGACAGTGTGCAGTACAGAAAGTTTTCAAGCCCTGTGGTATTCAGCACCGTCCCAATCACAGTGACCGCTCATCGAGCGATGAACACCGTCCGAGGAGTGATCTTCAATGAACACCTCCGAAACCTGAGTGAGGAAGAGCTTCTCAGAGGAGGGAAGGACCATAATGTAATCCAGGTACACAGAATTAAGATCAGATGCGAGAACAAGAAAATTTCCACAAAATTTTTGATCGTCACCTTCGCTTCAACTGTCCTGCCAGAATCCCTTGAAACTGGGTACACCAAAACAAGAATCGGACCCTACATACCAAATCCACGTAGCTTTTTTAAGTGCCAACGTTTCGGTCATGGCTCACAGAGTTGCAGAGGTCGACTGACTTGTGCCAAATGTGGGTACCACGAACATGTGACGATCCGCTTCACTGTGCAAATTGCGATGATGAGCACGCGGCATATTCTAGAGCTTGCCCTGCATGGAAAAAGGAAAAGGACATCATCACGCTGAAATACAAACAAAATATTTCATTCAGGGAATAAAGAAGACGGTGTTCGCCGTTTCATGACACATACTATGCTGTTGCGTTGCGTCGGGGGGCAGCGGCGAACAGCCTTCGCTACTAGCCCAGCCCGCGCGCAGCGAGCTTTCGGCAGTGGTTTCCGCCCCCGTGGTGGAGACAGTTAGTGCTGCTCCTCCCGTCCCGCAAGAAAGTCCCGCTACCCTAAGGTCACTGGCACCAACACACCCACCGGCGAAAGTCTGCGCTACGCGAACCGAAAGCGTAGGACCGCCACGAACCGTAAAGGTGGGCGCAGCCCAGGCTGCCTCATTCCCTTCGGCCCCAGCAAGCACTGACAATGGCCAACGGAGCCCAGGACTCAAAGGCAGTCTCGTCAACCTCCGGGCTGGTGAGTGAAAAAGCCTTGTCTTCTGTGGCGAGGCTTTCACGCGAAAGTTCTCGCTCGCTCGAGCGCATGTCCGGTGCCTCACAGGAGGCAATAGACACTACGCCTATCCTAACGGCGCTTCCAACGTCAAAGGAGCGGCGAACGTCCCTCGACCGCTCCAAAAAGATAACCCCCGCGTTACAGAGCCTGGAAAGGGCCCTGTAATCTAAGGCAGCATCTCCTTCCTTTGAAGACAGCACTAATCCATTTTCATTATGGAAACACAAATTATGCAGTGGAACGTGAGAGGCCTTCTTAGGAACCTCGATGACGTTCATGAACTCTTACATACACATACCCCAAAAGTGCTGTGTGTACAGGAAAGCCACTTAAAACCAAGCATACAAATTTTCTTACACAGTATGTCATTTTTCGCAAAGATCGTGATGATGCGTCATCTGGTGGTGTTGCCATCATAATAGACAAAAGTGTAGCATGTCAACGTATACAGCTGCAAACGCCTCTAGAAGCAGTGGCTGTTCGAGCTGTCCTCTTAAGCAGACTCATAACCATTTGCTCGCTTTACATACCCCCACACTACCAGCTATATAAACACGAATTTCAGTCTTTTATAGACGAGCTGCAGGAACCTTATCTTGTTCTCAGCGATTTCAACGCACACAGTAGCTTGTGGGGAGCCTCTCGTAGCGATGCCCGAGGTGGTTTAATTGAGCAGTTCCTGTTTTCTACTGGTGCATGTTTATTGAATAAGAAGGAACCCACCTATTTTAGCCTAGCGAGCAAAACATACGCATGCATCGATTTTAGCATTGTCTCTCCATCCCTTCTACCTGATTTTAATTGGAACATTATTAAAAACCTTTATGAGAGCGATCACTTTCCAATACTTCTCAGGACACCAAAAGAATGTTAGTGTAAACCACAGACTCGCAGGTGGAAGGTTCATACAGCCGACTGGGAAAAGTACAAAACCCTTACTACAAGTATATTGTGGGCCGACGTGTCTTCCTTGGGAACCATGCTGCTGTTGAATACTTTACTGCTTTCCAAATTGACGCCGCTTCGCAATGTCTGTCTGAAGTAAAAAACGTGGCAGGCAAACGCCGTGTTCCTTGGTGGAAAGAGGAGTGACTTAAAGCTCGGCAGAAGCAAAACAAAGCGTGGGGGCTTCTGCGCGATTCCCACACTGCAGAAAATCTAACAAATTTTAAACAGATAAAATCCCAAGACAGGAGAACTCGTCGGCAAGCTAGAAGAGAGAGCTGGCAAAGATTTATCTCGGGTGTCAACTCCTACGTGGATGAGCCTAAGGTATGGAAAAGAGTTCGTACGATCGAATACCGACAAACATCTCTTCCTCTAGGGAACACACATGGTGACTCCTTGGAAGATCAAGCTAACTTCCTGGGCGCACATTTTGAACATGTATCCAGTTCTTCACGCTATTCAGACACCTTTCAAAGACACAAAACACACATAGAACGACAGAAATTAGAACGTAAAAGTGGGAAAACTGAAGGATACAACCAACCTTTCTGCTTAGCAGAGCTGCAGGCGGCAATTAGTTGTTGCAACAATACTGCCCCAGGTTCCGACCGCATTGTATATGAAATGTAAGTAAGTAAACTTTTTTTTGGGGGGGGGGGGGCATAACACATACAGGGTTTGCCCGCGAGGCAAGGCAAAAGGAGGACTTAAACCCCCTGACTAGGCCTTACCTCGTTGGGGCAGCAGAGACAGCGGATTCGAAAGTTCCAATTTCACTAGAACATGATCAGTTAACAAGAGCATAATCACTAGTACAGTATGAACACGATCATTATTTACAGTAATAACATAATGACAGTAGTGTCATAGTAGCAGAACATAATCACTAATGCAGTAATAACAACAAGAACACAATGAATAATGCAGTGACCAGTAATGCTCGCTAGCAGTAACACTTAGTACCATTACTAAGGCAGTAACCAAACATATTAACATTTATACAACACATCCACTTCCAAAGCAAGAAACATGTTCATTATTAGACGTTTAAATTCATGAATTGTTTTACAATTTCTGGTTATTTCAACAACATTAGGATACATATTACATAAAGACATAGTTTCATACTCAATGGTTTGCATACCATAGTTTGTCCCGGCCTTCTTTATTACTACTGATGTGTGGCGTAAACTGTATCCTGTGTCTCGACTGAGGTACCGATTTGAAAATGTCTCAAAGTTGCTGGAAACTTCTTTAAACAGCCGAATGCAAATCTTCGCTCTGTAAGAGTTTCTAATGTTAAGGAGCGCATCATTAATTTAGAAGACCCGATGTATTCATTTGAAGAGTTAAGCAAACGAACAGCTCGACGTTGTAGTACTGCTAGTTTTTCTATATCGGAAAATATATACGAAAAATTTGCCCCAAGAAACACAAAAAACTCTCCTTTGCCTCCACAACGCCGTGTGGTTCTCCGGTGAAATCCCTACTGCATGGAAAGAAGCCATTCTAATTCCGATTCTGAAACAGGGGAAGGATTCATCTTCTGTTTTGCGCTACCGACCAATACTACTAACGAGCTGTCTTTGCAAAGTATTTGAAAAAATGATAAACCGCCGTTTACTACATTTCCTAGAATCGAATAAACTGCTTGACAATGCGGGTTTCGAGAAGGTCGATCCACGACTCACCATCCTAGACATTTCCTAGAATCGAATAAATTGCTTGACAGTGCGGGTTTCGAGAAGGTCGATCCACGACTCACCATCTCATACATATTGAAGCACAAATTCTCGAAGCTTTCGTCCACAAGCAATTCTTTCTTTCTGTATTCCTTGATATGGAGAAGGCATACGATATTACGTGGCGCTTTGGAATTTTAAGAGACCTCTCACATCTGGGCATACGCGGCAGAATGTTAAATCCAATAGAAAGCTATTTGTCGTACCGCCCATTCCGTGCTCGAGTGGGAAATGCCCTGTGACGGCCATTTGCTCAGGAAACTGGAGTGCCTCAGGGAGGGGTGCTCAGCTCCACACTCTTTATTGTTAAAATGAATGCCCTGCGTCTGTGCATCTCACTCATTATGTTTTATTGTACATATGTTCGTGCAATTTCGCTATCTGTGAACGGCAGGTTCAGCTTGGTCTGAACAAGGTGGCCAAGTGGACAGGCGAGAACGACTTTAATCTAAATCCACAAAAGAGTACTTGCGTCATGTTTTCCAGAAAAAGGGTATGCACCCTGACCCCGACATTAACCTGCACAGTGAACATATACCTGTAAAAATGGGTCATAAATTCCTGGGGTTAATTCTAGACGCAAAGCTAACCTTTGTGCCCCATGTAAAGTACATAAAAAATAGGTGCATGAAAACAATGAACATATTAAACGCGTTGTCACACGCTACATGGGGTAGTGACAAGTGTTCAATGAATCTTTACAAAAGCCTCATCCGCTCACGCCTTCACTATGAAGCCATAATTTATCAGTCTGCCTCAACAAGTGCCTTAAAAATGCTGGACCCCATCTATCACTTAGGTATTCGACTATCTACAGGTGTTTTCAGGACAAGCCCAATAGAGAGCCTCTATGTGGAAATGGACGAGTGGTCGCTCCATTTGCAGATATCATGCTCGCCTTTTCTGTACTTTCTCAAAGTATATGCGAACAATGAACATCCCACATATTCTACCATAAACGATTTGTCCAGCTGTCGCATATTTCAGAATCGAGAAAGCCGTACTCACTGCGAGTGAGAGCCCTTGCTGAGAAAATGGATGTCCCACTCTTTGAAAACCGTCCTTGAGCCCCGCTATTGGTCTTCCACCGTGGCAGTGGCAGGTTATAGACTGTGACGTATCTTTTGCTGAAGTCGCAATGCACGACCCAGTTGCATATATTCATATGTACTTTTTAGAAATTCAGCACAACTATTCGTGCCCTGAATTCTATACCGATGCGTCGAAGTCTCACTCTGGTGCCTCTTACGAGGCGGCTGGCCCATCCTTTTCTGACGCAGGAGTGCTGCACCCTGAAACAAGCATATTTACGGCTGAGGCTCACGCGATTTTGTTGGCCGTTAATCACATCAACGAATCTAAAATACCTAAAACAGTTATATACACCGATACGTTAAGCGTTGCTAAAGCTTTAAGAAGTTACAAGATCCACAAAAATCTGGTAATTGTGTCGCTGCACTCTCTCTTGTGTGCTGTGTACACGGCCGAGCAGCGCGTCATGGTGTGTAAGGTGCCAGGGCACCGTGAAATAGAAGGAAATGTGCTGGCTGATCAGCTTGCGACATCCGTCTCTAGAAAAGCGGGGAACTTCTCGCTCACTGTACCTGTGATGGATATGAAGCCCTACCTTCGCAAAGCACTCCGAAGCTACTGGCAGCGCTTGTGGGATGCCCAAAGTAACAACAAACTTCACACTATCAAGCCACGTTTAGATAACTGGACATCCACCACGAAATCCAGACAAAGTGATGTCCTATCCTCTAAACTGAGAATAGGACACACCTATGGCACCCATAGCTATCTACTGACTCGCGGAGAACCTCTGTTCTGTGGTAGGTGTGGGGAAGCACTGAGCGTACTTAACGAGCTACTGCAGTGTCGAGAGACAGAACCTGAAAGAAAAAACACTTTTTTAAAGCCTGTCAGGAGCAAATCCCCCTTCACCCTGCATTATTTTTGCGGTAACATCCCGTCTAAGGTCGTTGTGACCATCCTACAGTAAACAGTTGGAATGGTGTGAAGTGCGTCCTCTCTTGTACTGCGGTATTGTACGCAAATGTAGCATGCAATAAAATGCTGTCCCATATCCGATATTCGACGTCCACATACAAGGAGATCATGTTAGCGAGCGTTCTATTGAGCCTTTCAGTTAAGCCGTTTGTTTGCGGATGGTAAGCTGTAGTTCTTCTGTGGTCGGTATGCGTTAGTTTCATTATAGACTGCATGAAACGGGCAGTAAACGCCGTTCCTTTGACTGTTATGACAGCCTTGGGTGCGCCATGTCGTAATACTATTTGGCTGGCGAAAAACTGCGCCACTTCATTCGCGGTTCCTTTTGCGAGAGACGACGTCTCAGCATGTCGGGTCTGTCGCTACATTGATCCACCGCTTTCCCGATGATGAGACAGGAATGGGTCCAAGTTAATCCATTCCCACCAGCTCAAATGGCACTTTAGGGGGCTCTATCGGTTTCAGCAGGCCTGCTGGCTTTAATGGCGGTATTTTGCGCCTTTGGCCTTCTTGGCATGACTTCACGTATTGCTGTACAGAATCCATTAACTTTGGCTAATGATATCTCTGGCGGATTCTCGCTAAAGTCCGAGTAATACCCGAATGTCCAGCCGATGGGTCATCATGACACGCTTCTAATATTTCCGCTCGCAGTGATGGTACAAGAAGCAGAAACGTCTCACCGCTGTGTTCGAAGTTTCTCTTGTAAAGGACGTCATTCCGGGTGTACATAGGAACACAATCCGCGGACGAAAACTCGCGGTACCTTTACCTGCTGACCCTCCAAGTACTGAATAAGCAGGAGCAACTCCGGGTCCATTCGCTGATGACGGGTCATCTCGGACACGTTGAGAGCTCCGAGAAATGGGAAATCTTCTCGATGATCAAAAGATGAAGAATCGACTGGTCCACGTGACAAGCAGTCAGCGTCATTTTGCTTGTGGCCGGACTTGTAGACGGCACTGATGTCATATTCCTGCAGACGCAGGCTCCATCTAGCAAGTCTTCCTGAAGGGTCCTTGAGATTTGCCAGCGAACACAGTGAATGATGGTCGCTGATCGCTCTAAATGGCCTGCCGTGTAGAAATGGACGGAACTTACTGATGACCCAAATAACTGCGAGGCACTCTTTCTCTGTAGCTGAGTAATTGTACTCGGCATTTGATAGAGTTCAGCTTGCGTATGCAATAACTTTTTCCTCTCCATTCTGCCATTGAATAAGGATGGCGCCGAGGCCCACGTTACTCGCGTTGGTATAGATGTCCGTTTCCGCGTCTCCATCAAAGTGAGCCAATATAGGAGGAAAGTGCAAACGGCTTCGCAACTCAGAAAAGAGTCTTCTTGTTCTGCGTGCCAGATGATGGTACACCTTCTTTTGTAAGCCGTGTTAATGATTCAGCGATCTTGGAAAAGTTTTTAACGAAGCGTCTATAGTAGGCAGAGCCCCAGAAATCGTCTCATGGCCTTTTTGTCTCATGGCTTGGAAAGTTTTCGACTGCTGTGATCTTTTCAGGATCTGGGCGGACACCTTCAGCACTACCAATGTGCCCGAGGAACCAAAGTTCGCGAAATCCGAAATGACATTTTTCCTGTTTTATAGTCAGAGCTGCCGCGCGAATGGCATCCAGCACTGTTCTCAATCGCTGCACGTGCTGCTCGAAGGTAGAGGAAAAGACCACATCATCATCAAGACATACGAGGCACGATTGCCATTTCTGTCCGGCGAGGACAGTGTCCATCATCCTCTGGAAGGCAGCGGGAGTAGAGCATAAACCAAAAGGGAGCACTTTGAACTCATATAGTCCGTCGGGTGTCACAAATGCCGTCTTCTCGCGATCTCGTTGGTCCACTTCGATTTGCCAGTATGCGCTCTTTAAATCCAATGATGAAAAGAAGTGAGCTTTGCGTAACTTACCCAATGTATTGTCAATTCGTCGAACTGGATAAAGATCACGCTTCGGTGATCACGATCACGAATTGTTATTGGTGATCAAGATCACCAATAACACTTGAATGTAGGATGACGCATGTATGAATGTCAAGACATACGAGGCACGATTGCCATTTCTGTCCGGCGAGGACAGAAATGGCAATCGTGCCTCGTATGTCTTGACATTCATCATCCTCTGGAAGGCAGCGTCCATCACCTCTGGAAGGCAGCGGGAGTAGAGCATAAACCAAAAGGCGTTTCGTTAGCGAAAGATGACTAGCCTTGCCGCTGCCATGGCACTGTCATTTTTAAGTATAAGACGGTGGCGCAAAAAGGGACAAGGACGAAACAGGAAGAAGAGACGTATACAAGCGCACAGTGCGCTTGTATACGTCTCTTCTTCCTGTTTCGTCCTTGTCCCTTTTTGCGCCACCGTCTTATACTTAACTATGCACCAACTAGCCCCGCAACAAATTTTATTGGGCACTGTCATTATTACGCGTCACGGTGGACGCAGATTCCTCCAATAAACAGTTCAATGTTCAGTTGCCGCGTTCGCTGCGGAAGTATTGAATGCCACATCAACGTTTCTGATCATGGCCTGACTGAAATAATTGCAGCGAATACGACAGACGGACAGAGTTATGTAGGTATGCTACCAAGACGCCGCTGCCGCGTGTGCACTAAAGATGCAGCGGCCCAGGGCGCCGACGGGTCGCGCCCTCTTCATCATGTGAAGATATACCGTAACCTGGCTCGAGATCTCCAGGCGCTGTCAGCATTCATTAACTGTAGCTTTGAGGAAAAGTTGTGCCACACATGTTTTTCTCTGAAGAAGACGCAGAGAGGGTGTCATATAAATGCTGGAAGTAAAACGTAAGAACGTGCGACCTACCACGTTCCAAGAAACATGGACGAGCGTCGCCTGTAAAGAAATGGTCTCGGTTCTACTTTAGACCCGTACGTATACTTGCTCCTAACAAAAACCTCGATATCTACACGGCGTAATGGCACACCTCTTCCGCCGCGCCAACTGAAGTATATCCACAGATGAAGAAGTCCGTTTCCTGCTGAAAGGAATAAAAAAAGAACTGCTCCTCAAGTTGATAACGCAAGTGATACAAGACAGCTGGCGAATTCCACTGAAAGAATGAATCACTCAAACGTATGGAGGACAAAGGAGAGAAGTGGCACACCCAGTGACTGGACTTCCATTGCACCAGATGAGTTCACAACAACGATGTAAGAATCCTGCTAATTCAAACACTGCAAATGTCGCTGCAAATACTGGCCCACTAGCTTCTGCCGGCTGTCCACCTATGTCACGATAGTCCTCAACGGGCACTCTAGCTTATGAGTTTTTGCGATGAAATTCAATAAATTTACGTTTGCAGTACTTCACCTTTCGATACAAGGTAACCAGCTTTAGCTCCTTAAAGAGTCTGACCGCTGTGGACTTCAATTTTTAGGCTCCCGTTGTCTACGCATAAAATTGTTTGGCTATAGCATCCAAAGCCTTTTTACCAAAGTTTCTGGTGGCGAGAACCACAGACCCAGCTTCCTTGCCAGCTTGAATGAGCGCCAGGTCTTTATTGATGAAATGTTTCGCAACACGTTCAAGTGCCCCGGTGTTATTCTTAGGTCGACTATCGACATCCTTGCACAGAGCGTCGATTTCTTCGGACAAAACCCGCTGCTTCGCATCCTTCTCAGCAAGGAGTTCGTGACCGCTGATGCTTGGATCTAAGCTGTATTTGGGGCCCGCTTGAAGAAGGTCATTAACATCTTGTGGCACCGAGACTCCATCGAGATAGGTAACACTAACACGGTGGACCTTAAGCCGAACCTTCTATTGCAGCGTCTGCCCCACCTTACGCCCGTACACCTCAGTAGCTTGTCTTGCCATGCGACGATGTTCTTGTAGGGAACAAACGCCCGCGGATTCACCACGTTCAGAGATGCACAAAATTCGAAGTCATTCATATAAAAAGCCCACCTGCCTCCACCACTGAGATCTATCTATCTGTCTCTCTCTTTCTCCCGATGTATCTATCCATCGATCCACCTGTCTATCTATCTGGCACAACTCCAATGAAAACCAACAGATAATGAAGCCAAGAAAGGTATAGGGAGCGTTATTTGTACTAATTCCACGGTTTTAAGTGTACTATAGTAATTAAAATATAAATATTGTGGGCATTTATTATGCACATCTTCTTCATGTGTATATTATCACCATCATAATGCATTTGGTTATGCATCCTCATCTTCGTCGTGTATCATCATCATCAGTGTGGGTTGATCGTGCCTGTTCGCTGCCAGGTCTTCGGACCAAATAAATGTCTGCCCAACCAAGACCTCATACGTGGTGGAGGTTGCTTCTGGATCCCCCGTCCTCTACTCGTCCGCTCTACATCCTGGAGCTCCGCTCAGGTCGCCGTAGTTATCGGTCAACCAGCCGCCGTTCACCTTCGCCCTTCCCTCGCTCCTCGTCTCCGCTTCGGCCTGCCTCCCTCACCTCTGACCACCGTCCGGAAAACTAAGCGATGCAGTTTTTGGAGGACAAACTGCATTGACACACAGGACTCAAATTCCTCCAGCACGCCCTTGCAATATGATTTCTGTAATAGTTGAAGGAGTGCACGTCCATGCCTTGGTGGATACTGGTGCTACGTTTTCTGTTCTTCGTGCTGATTTGTGTGCCCGTCTCAGGAAAGTGATGACGCCTTACGATGGACCTACACTAGTTGCAGCCCAGGGGAACACAATTCGCCCTTCCCCTCTGTGTACTGCCCGCGTGCTAATCGATGACATTCTTCACCACATAGAGTTCGCTGTGCTGTACCCGTGCTCTCACCAACTCATTTTAGGATGGGATTTTCTGTCGTCTGCTTCCGCGGCTATTTGTTGCGGCCAACGTGTCGTCCACCTTACCGGCACAGACTACTGGCTCGGCGACGACATCTACAAGCCACTTCGCCTCGGCGCTGCTACAGATACCGAGCTGCCACCACGGGCACAGCGAATCGTAACGGTTGTGTCCAACGACGTCGACTCTGGTGTCGTATTGGTCACCCCGTCACCCCGCTGCCTTAGTAAAGGCATAGCTCTTGCATCGGGTGTCGTTCGCTTCAACAATGGTTCAGCTCTCGTCGCCGCCACGAACGCAACATCGGAAAAGATTTTACTTCCGCGAGGCACCACGGTAGCCTGCGTTGCCGATCCGGAGCCTGTATGCGTCGTGCCCCTTACGCCTGTCTGCTCCAAAGGCCACTCTACTGCTGATCGTACTTCCTCCTCCGCCCTTACAGCAGTCATCAGCAGTGACTTGACAGATTCGCAGAAGCAGCAGCTGGTTGCTTTGTTGAACAAGCACGCAACCTCTTTCGATGCCTATTCGTCCACCTTGGGCCAAACTACTGCTGCAGCACATCGCATTCAGACCGACGGAACAACAATTGTGCACCGCCGCCCGTACCGCGTGTCTAGCCGAGCGAAAAATCATCGAAGAAAACGTAGCCGACATGCTGCAACGGGACATAACCGCCCCTCAGCCAGCCCTTGGTCGTCTCCCGTTGTTCTGGTACGCGAGTACCAAGGAAACCACGACGCTCAACAGCTTCGCTTCCTATTTTCTCGCCTGCGTCCTTGCCCTAGTCGGGATGCATCATCGACTGACGTTTTTGTCAGCAAGGACATGGCTACAGCGAGCCACGTTTTCGTCCGGCGTGAAGGAATTCGACCACCCCTTACGCCTCCCTACGACGGCCCGTTCAAGGTGCTCAGCCGGACAGAAAAAACTGTTACCGTCGAGCTCAACGGGCGGGAAGAAGTCGTCGCTCTGGACAGAGTCAAACCCGCCTACTTGGCAACCGCCCCGCCATTATGCGCCTTCGACCACTAAGCCGCCCCTGCAACCAAGGATTCGCCCAGCACTCTCACATCAAAGGCATTTTCTTTGACGCCAGCGCTTCACCCCCCTTTCCTTTAAAGGGAGGGGGAGCCCTCTAGCAGCCATCGTCGTGTGCATCGGCTGACTATTAATTATGGCGCGCACAGGCGCATGTGCATGCGCACGCTCCTCGTTCCTCGTGCTGCGGGCTGCGAGAAAAAGAAAACGAAAAAATAAAGAATAGTCTTCTTCTGCTCCTGCCATCGGTCTGAACGGTTCCCTGGTTTTTACGCTCGCCGCCACACGCATTGTTATAGTGGACCTAACCTCAGTCCCTATAGTCGGTTTGTTCCGCTGCTTCCATGTTGCGTCGTCGGGTATCCTTCGGTCCACGACGTTTCGTCGGCAGGGCTTCGTCTGCTTCGCGTCGTGATCTGCAGGCCTCGTCGCGTTGTCTTCGTCGGCGGCCGCGGATGATCTTCGGCATTTCGACGTACAGCAACCGCACCTCCATCGGTTGCTGCCCTTAGTTTACGGGCTAGGCGACCGTCCCCGGTTTGGGCCAGTGTACTGCCGGTGGTGCGGGGACATGTCGCGGCCGGGCGACGGCGAGTGGGAAGGTCGTCGTTCTTGCCACTGTATTCCGGTGAGGTAGTCGTCGATGTCGCGAGGCCGTTCGCCTGGCTGCGGGTGCGGCGCGCTGACGGCGAATCCGCGTAGCCCCATCTCTCGGTACTGGCAGCGCCGGTACGTGTGGCCGGCCTCCCCGCAGTGGCAGCAGAGCGGGCGGTTGTCAGGGGCGCGCCAAACGTCTGTCTTCCTTGGCCCGTAGCGCTGGCCGATAGGTGGACGGTAGGGCGTCTGTGGCGGCGGCGGCATCTGGCGATGGTACTGCGGCGGTGTGGCGTCTTGGCGTGGCCGTGGAGGAGGAGCATGATGGGTGGCTGCAACAGCATAGCTCATAGCTTGCGGCTGCGGCTTTGCTAGGTGAGGTGCGCCCAGTGACTGCTGGATCACCTGGCGCACGACGTCGGTGATGGAATATACTTGAGGTTTTTCGCAGCTCCTCTTGCACGATTGCTCGGATCATGTCACGCAGGTCAGCAGATCTTAGTGCTTGAACGTCGGTGTAGCTTGTGGCCGAGCAGCTGCGGTTGTATTGCCGCGTTCGCAGCTCAAGCGTTTTCTCGATTGTCGAAGCCTCGGCGAGGAATTCGGCGACCGTCGCGGGCGGGTGGTGGACAAGTCGCGCGAACAGCTTTTGTTTTACACCCCGTTTACCAGGCGAACTTTTTTGTCTTCCGGCATCGCAGCGTCGGCTTGCCGGAAAAGTCGAGTCATCTCTTCCATGAAGATGGTGACGTTTTCATTTGGTAGCTGCACCCGGGTCTCCAGCAAGGAAGCGGCCCTTTCCTTGCGGTCAACGCTTGCGAACGCGTACAGGAATGCGCTGCGGAATAGGTCCCAGATTTCAAGTGAGGACTCCCGATTCTCAAACCAGGTTCTTGCCGCGTCTTCCAGGTAGAAGTAGACGTGGCGCAGCTTGTCTTCGGTGCTTCAACTGTTAAAGGCGGCGACACGGTCGTACGTTTCAAACCAGGTTTCCGGGTCCTCGAATGATGAACCGCGGAACGTTGGCGGCTCCCTGGGTTGCCGGAGCAGAATCGGTGCAGGCGGCACAGCGGCTGTCATCGTCGCTGTTGTCTTCGTCGCCGTGGCTCTTGGCTTGTCCGATAGGAGTCCAAATTGAGGGGAAGTCCTTTCAGTCTGTGGCTAGCTGTACTGTCGCTGATTGTGTCGGTGTCTTCTTCGCGACGTGGGCTGAGTTCACGGCCTGACGGGGGTGTCCGGTACATGAAAGAAGCAGCACCTCCACAAGATGTCACGTGGTCGTGACGTCGACGAAGGCAGCAGTCAGCACGTCTGAAATGAAACTCTTTATTTGGCCGAACTTGTGGCCTGGAAACTGAAAGTCAAACTATAGCAATACACTGATAGCGGCGAACAGAGCGTCGACCGTCGATCAACTGACAAGCGGTCAAGCGCGTCGGCTTTTATACAGACGCTATCGAACTTTCCAGTGATATCGCTGGTGGCGGCGTTATCTCTCGACATAGCTGGAACATTCGCGAGCGGCACGCAATCTTAACGGAACGTTCTAAATTAATCGTAAAGCTTCTTACACATTGCGGCGCGGCCTGCGCAGCGCGTTGCCCACAGTCTTTGTGGGTGAAGCTTCAACTCATGAAAAATAATACGTGCGGCAATAATTTTCATTACAAATTCTAGATATAGGAACACATTAGCGCTTTAAATTCAGACAATGTTGAATGCTGTATATTATAGCCTGCTCTACTGTATGAGGGTGGTCCGATAAGTACTTAGCCTTCAAAAGAAAAACGAAAATTTTGGAATGGTATCGATTTAGTTCTCATCATAGTCCCCTTTCAACTCTATACACTTGACCCAGCAATCCTCCAACTTCTTGATCCCGTCAGAAAAATACGTTTTCTCCTGAGTTGCAAAGTAGGCTTCTGGGGCGGCGATAACGTCTTCATTCCACTCAAATTTTTGTCCGGCGAGTGACTTTTTCAGGTTGGGAAACAAGAACAAATCACTCGGAGCCAAATCTGTAGAATACGCTGGATGGGACTTCGTAGCCCAGTTCGACCAACTTGGCCGTGACGACGGCGCAAATGTGAGCTGGCGCGTTGTCATGGTGGAAGAGCACCTTTTTCTTCACCAAATGTGGCCGTTTTTTTCGCAATTCGGCGTGGAATCGGCCCAGTAATTTGGCGTAGTAGGGTCCTGTCACCGTTTTGCCCTTCTCAAGGTAGTCGACGAAGATCACACCTTGAGAATCCCAGAAAATGGTGGCCATCACCGTTCCGGCCGATGCGACAGTCTTCGTCTTCTTCGGGGCAGGTTCACCGGGTGCAGTCCATTGTTTCGACTGTTCTTTGGTCTCTTGTGTGTACCAGTGGATCCATGTTCCGTCGGCGGTCACAAAACGACGAAGGAACTCCTTCGGATAACGCTTAAACAGCTTCAAACACTGCTCTGAAGTGGTCTCACGGACGCGCTTGTTGTCCGGAGTGAGCAAACGCGGCACCCATCGCGCCGACAGCTTCCTCATGCCCAAAATTTCGTGCAGGATATGATCCACGCGGTCTTTTGAGATGCCTACTGCCTCAGCTATCTCGCGCACCCTCAGTCGGCTGTCTGCCAATACGAGGTCGTGGATTTTTGCCACGTTATCGGCCGTGGTATACGTTTGCGGGGCCCCTGGGCGAGGCTCATCAAAAACCGACGTGCGACCATGTTTAAACTCGTTGAACCAATTTTTGACAGTTGATATCGAAGTAGAAGACTCACCGTAGACAACATCCAGTCGCTCTTTGATTTCGCTGCGCTATTTCACTTCCAAAAACAAGAATCGAATCACCGACCGATATTGCTCTTTTCCTCGTCACTGGATAGCGCGCACTTACAACGGGGACAAAGGGAGAAGAACACGACAACACAAGCGCTAACTTTCAACTAAAGTTTATTCAAGGAAAAATGGAAAAACGGAAGAGAAGAAAATAACACAAAATACCGCGCATGCTCTTTTCCCATTGTTAACGGACACACGAAAATCAGCTGCTTCCCCAAGCGGCCAAAACAAAACCGCGAGCCCGATTCGACTGTAGCTTTGCATGTGTCCCTCTAAGAGAGCGTACTCAACGTCAGTATAGGTCCCGTGCGATAGCTAAGCGATAGCTAAGGCTAAGTACTTATCGGACCACCCTCGTATGAATTCAGCAGTCTTAGGAGATTATTACAGAACATTTGATAGCCTTAATTTGTTCTAAAGTGCGGGAGCTTCCATATTTCTTACATACGAGTGATATAGCTGTATAAATTGATGGACAGGTTGGCGAGTTCTGCAATTTAGGTAAGATTACGTTTAGCGCTAAAATATTATTCGCGTAACAGTCTAGGCTTACAGGTGTTATAGACTTTTGTTATGTTATAGTTCTCAAACAGGTTTCGGTATGAGCCACGTACGGTACATTAGCGACAACACGTATTATTTTATTCTGCCTACGAAATCATTTATCTAAGTTAAACTGAGTCGCGAAGCGCCATACTGGATGCCCATAATTAATCAGACATAAAAATAAAGCATTATAAATTAGTAATTTCAGAGAGACAGGTAAGTGTGTCTCCTACAACTTGAGACACCTGTTACGCGGCTAAGTTTTTGCAGTACCAAGTATGCATGGTCGTCCCATTGCACAGTACTCGTAAAATGTACCTCTAGCACCTTTACACAAGTTATATATTAGTATATCTATACGCTAATGTTTCATCTGGAGGAAGGCTTGTACCTTTGTATAAAAAATCACAGCTTTTATTTTTGCCGTATTTCCCTTAAATAGTTTTCTCTAGACTAACGGGGACGACTGTACACGAAGGTATTTGCATAGTAAATAAATTAGTCAAAGAACTGGACATGATGACGATATTTTTCTGTCCGCGGATTACGACCGACGGCTTACATGCAGGTGATTCCAGACAACCGTCGTGGTTTTCGCGCCGGCAGTTTTTTTTTTTTTTTTTAGAAAAATGAACGGAAAGCATGGAGCGCTTTCGAGGAGGTGTGTTGAGGGGAGCGCGTTCATTCACTACTGGGTATTAGAAAAACTGTTTCAGCCAAAAGAGGCTTTCTAAGTAGAGCGTGAATATGAAAAATATGCGCAATGGGACACACGTCCCACATTGCAAAGAGCAAAAAAAACTCTGTTTTTCTCTTAAAGTTCTGTCCTACCCTGTGCCGTCAAACAATCACCTTTAATCGAAATAGGCATGTTCGTTACATCATTTTTGCGCAGACACTAGCGCCAGAGGCTGCCGCGGACGATCCGGTGCGACAGAGCGGACTCAGTCGGCAGCAGTACTGCTCGCTACAGCTGCACGTGGACAACCGTTCTGCACCCGGCGGCGCGACGTCAAACCCATTCACCAGCAATACGCGTCATCGCCAGTACCGCGAAGTCTTCTGCGTCTTTGACACCAAGTGAGCATCTTTGACACGTGGCTGCATGCACCCTCGAAAATGCCCGCTGACATACAGCAGTTTTCCTTTCGCGGCAATTTTTTTTCGCCAGTTGCTTTTTATTTTCATTACATGGCCACAAAAAATTTGGTATCGCTGCTGTTCAGTAAAATTATAGGTAAAAAGACATAATGTTACCACTCAAGAACGATTTCGCTTCCTAACAATGCAGCTAGCTGCATTGTTAGGAAGACAATGCAGCTAGCTGGCAAATGCGTCTTAACGGAGCGAGTTCATTAAATAACGAGAAATTAGCGTAATATTATAATGACACAAACAAACATAAACCTGCACCGGTACCCTGTTTCGTAATTTTGTTTATTACGTACTGCGCAATCGAGGTTCACGCCGAGTGTGCACAGCCATACAAAACACAATAACACAAAGGTAGCATGTCAAGTATAGACGCTAAAGTGGCGTGCTATAGTACGCAGTCTGTGTAATTCCAATCACTTCTTGTTCGTCAGAAAACGAAGTGATCGAACCTGTGTATTCATGGAACAAACGGACTTACAGTATGATGACGCTATTTATTGAGTATGCCTAGTATGATCGGCGATAAATACACTGAACTGTCCAGAGGTAGTTTTCTGGTAAATAGCTGACCCAAAAGTTGAGGGTGCAAATGTCCCGCAAGCTTCAAGAGAGCAAACGTAATTACACTTCAGTAGAAGTGGACAAACTGTAGATAGTTTATTTTATGCAAGGTGTCGAGGTTTTCTCTGAATTTGCTCTAGACTCCAAATAGTGCTTGTAGTAAAAGAGTGCCAGACCACGCATACATTGAAATTTCCAACCAATTAACTAAAAGTAAGCGGATAGTTTGACGTGTTCAGGTGGTTTCTAAACCTACATTTCAGGAAACCGACCTTTCGAGATGTAGAAAAGCATACATTTTTAATGAGGTTATTACAGGAGCGCTTGATCATAAAGTTTACGTTTATGATTTTGATTAGTGTGTTTATCTGCGCTGAAGAGTGTAGTTTGCAAGTGTAACGACGCGACGTCTCAAATATATGGGAAGAAATTGACTTTTGGAAAATTATGACCAAAGAAATTCGATTCACCACTAAAAAATGTCAGACATATGCGGAGGCGAGCTTGGTTTATAGAACATATTACTTGACTGAACGAAACATAGTTGCCTGCTTAGAACCCCACTCTAAGTGGTGCTTTTGGTGCATTGACAGTCTTATTCACATGCAATAAATATAATGCAGCAGATCGAACGCACCCTCTTGGGATCTGCAGAGGGCAGAACACGTTGTCATGTTCGTCACTCAGGCAATGCACAGAGTGCGCACAACATAACATCTGCGGGTGACGCCTGTTACATTCTGCTCCGCAACGTGCACCCGCAGTGAATACTGACGGCCACGGTTTTAGGGGCTCAATGTCGCTACGGCATGCTGACGTGCATATCTTCAGTTGGCACATGGCGGCGGGGTCGAACAACGATAGTCTAATTTTCAGAGTCGTAGTATTGCATGTGTAATATATACTGCGTTGTTATAACAGCGGACAGCCACGACTACATGACAGAAGCCGGCTTTACACAACACTAGCCCTCAGTTAGCCAGCATTAGCGAATAGTAAGCTGCCACTAGTCAACAAATGGCAGCCCCCACTAGCTTAAGGTTCTGAGGGCCCCTTTTACTATCGCTAAGACGAGTCGAGAACGAAATACTTAGTGGCGACGCATTCAAAACTGAAAGGTCACGGCAGAGTCCTTCTATAATTTTACTGGTCATAAAGCTTCGCCTTAAGGGCCCCTCACCACGTTTGACACTTTTGAGCTGACGAGCGCAATGCGTACACTGGGCATTCACGATCACGTCTGCCAAAATTTGCAACGTTACGCGCCGCGGAAATGGGTCAAATTTCAAGCTGAACGCTGTTTGCCCTTCCTCTCGTGGGCGCGCGCACAGAGAATGAGGGGATGACGTACATGAGGAATGGCCCTACGTAGATGGTAGTGCTGTGACGTCGGTCCTCTGCGTAGAAGGCTGTGCTCTGACGTCGCCAACAGAAGCACGTGACACTGCGATAATTATTTGGAACGACATGTGTAGTTAGTGTAATTTGTTGCTTGAATAGATGAATAAAACTCCAGAGAAATAATGAGACACACAAAGGGAATGTGTGCGTCTTTTTCAGTTTTTTCCCGTGAATTGCAGCGAGATGCGGGGCTAATGTGCCTCCGTTTCGCATGCGTTCGTGCCCCCGCGGTTAGCGCATCGAGCAGACGCCAGCGCTGAAAACTAAGTAATGTTCTGGCGCGTTCGAGCACTCATTATGCTCATTTATTCTACCGCGTCCAATTAAACGTCAATGCGGCACTGACTCATGATACCGCCACCCAGGTGCAGATAGTGGTATGCACAATACCGGAGGTACCGGTGCGTGACTGCAGCCTGCAAAGAGCGGTTGTCGACGCAAACAAAGAGATATGGCAGATGAGTCGAGAGAAAGGCATCGAGGTAGTAGAAATAAACAGAGAGGTGCACAGGTGGGGTGGTTTTCGAAGAGACGGAATACACTTCGATAGGAGGCTTGGTAATGAGGTGGGTTGGCGACTTGCAGATCGCGCAGTAGCTTTTTTGGGGGGCACGCGGGTCCTTCGGTTCCCAGGGTAGCTTGTAATGAGGAAAAATAACCAGGGGGACTCTCTGACAGGCAGTATAGCGAAAAACCAGAGAAAAAGTAAAAGAAGGAAGAAGGCGCGTGTTGCAATTAGTTACATTAACATGCAGGGTGGCAGAAAAAACGCAAAATGGTTAGAGATTGAGGAACAGTTAAACAGGGAACAGATAGGTGTTTATGCGGTTACAGAAACACACCTTAGAGACTTCGAAGAGCCACCACATATTGACAATTATATTTGGAAAGGATGTAACAGGATCACATCAGAAAGGAGAGGTGGGGGTGTTGGAATGCTAATTCATAGCAGAACAAAATGGCATAGAGTGAAACAAACGTGTTCAGAGCACATATGGGTTTCGGGCACAGTAGGTAGAAAGAAAACGTGGCTAGGTGTAGCTTACTTGTGGACGGGGAATAACTGCAGAGAAAAGAATCTGGAGATAGTGAAATGCATAACCACCGATATTATAGAATTCGGTCATGATGCCGAGATAATCCTTCTAGGGGACATGAACGCTCACATTCATGACCTTCACGGTTATTCAGACGCCAATGGCAACTTATTGCTAGATCTCTGCGAGCAACATAGTCTTGAGATAGTCAACGTGGGGCCTAAGTGTGAGGGGCAGATTACGTGGGAAGTCGGAAACAGGCAGTCGAGCATTGATTATTGTCTCATGACAGAAGGAATATATGACAAACTTAGAGAGATGAGAATAGACGCCGAAGGCATTACCAGCTTGGGTAGTGATCATAAACGCATAATATTACAAATGGGATATAAAACTGAAAATAAGAACATAGAATCAAAGTTTGACAGCTTGTATTTAAATGACAAACAAATAACAAATATAGCCGCAAGAGTCGAGGAAAAAGTAGACGAACTATCAGGGAAATATTGGAAGTATAGTGAGCTGCTACATGTAATCAGGAAAGAAATGGAAAAAGAGAAGAAAACTATTCGTTGGAAAGGAAAGAGAAAGCCAAAAAGTTGGTGGAACAAACAAATCCGGGAGGCGATCGAGAAGCGACGTGAGGCATCACGAGAGCACAGACAGGCAAAAAAGGAGAAGCGGCCACAGGACGAAGTCAACCAAATATGGGAAATATATTTATAGCAAAAATCCATTGTGCAGAAATTAGTCGAGGCAAAAATTAAAGGTGAAAGTGAACGCTGGATGACAGAGATTCGCGAAAAGCAGGCCGCGCCTAGGATATCTTGGAGCCACCTAAAAGCGCTGGGTAGGAAGTCTGTCACAATGCAACAACGTTTGGTAGATAAAGGCGGAAATCAATTGGAAGGGTATGAAGCGCTAGGTTACATCGAAAGATAACAGCCGATTTGTTTAAAAAGGTCGCCCAGGGGATTCCCCCGGTGAGTAAAAGTACGCAAAGGAGTGCAACCGAGGAAGATGTAGTACTAGAGAATTTCAATTGGAAGAAGGCCGAAGGAAAAATTCCTAAGCGCACTACTCCGGGCTTAGATGGGGTTCCCGTCAGCCTCATTAACGAACTCGGACATAACACTAAAGAAGCTCTGCTGAAAGCCGTAGAAAAGTGCTTACAGGAGAGGGAAATACCAGACAGTTGGCGAAAAAGTAGAATGAACTTAATCTATAAAGGCAAGGGAGAAAACGATAACATTCGCTCGTATAGACCGCTAACCCTTACATCGGTGCTATACAGGTTGGCGATGCAGGCAGTAAAATTAAAAATAGAAGCGTGGGTAGAACAAAATGATATTTTGGGAGAACTTCAGAATGGATTTCGAATCGACAGGCGGTTAGACGATAATCTGTTTGTTCTTACCCAGTGTATAGAAATAGCAAAAATAGAAAACAGGTCCTTATACGTAGCTTATCTTGATATCACCGGGGCGTATGACAACGTTAATCAGGAAATTTTGTGGGATATATTGAAAGAAGTGGGCATAGGGGACGACTGTATTCAGCTTTTGAGGGAAATATACCGAGAAAATAGAGTTTGTATAGAATGGGAAGGAATAAGTAGCAAGGACAGCGTTTAAATTAGCAAGGGGCTGAGACAGGGATGTCCTTTGTCCCCGCTGTTATTCATGCTGTACATGGTGAGGATGGAAAAAGCGCTAGAAGGTAGCAACATTGAATTTAATTTGTCACACAAACAGGTCGGCACGATGGTTGAGCAGAAGCTCCCAGGTCTATTTTATGCTGATGATATTGTCTTATTTGCGGACAGTCAAGATGATATACAGCGACTGGCAGATATATGCGGAAGGGAATGTGAGGCTCTAGGACTAGGATTTAGCGCAACAAAATGTGGATTGATGGTATTCAATGATCACGAAGACCATGCGGTGGAATCATGATCATGGTCGTTAGTCGTGCGATGGAGATGAGCAACTAGGCGTCAACGTAGGTGCATCCACTTCAAACGGGCCTACAGCTGCAAAACACCAATAGACATTGCACAATCTCCCATATATCACTATACATATGAGCACTACTTCTGTGAAGACACGTTTAACTTTCGTGTTATACCGATTCCTATGACGGAGGGATCAGTCATGTTTTTCAGACTTCGCTCTTACTCACGTTCATACTCACGTGTACTAACACCCTGACGTACACACTCACGTGCATACACATGTGTACTCACACCCTTACATACTCGCCCATGTTCATACTCATACATATACTTAGAGCAAGGGAGTAAAAGCGCGAACACACACCCACAAGAGAGACGACACGGTCACACAAGCGCTGATTGACAAGTGGATTTAATCAAAATGACGAGCCTTATATATTCCAGAGTCAAATTCAAATTCAAATTCTTTATTTCTGCCTTGTAGAGGTACAGACAGAGGAGGCGCAGAAAAAGCTGTCATAAACAGCTTCACAGAGCCGCGGCACCTGTTTGCTTTGTACAGGTTCTGGATCTTTATTACGCTACTTTGCAAAAAGAGATCCGCACTCGTTGAGTCCCAGGGTACATTATGAACATGACGAAGGTATCTCTTTTGTAAAATGTAGATACGCTGAAGACAGCCAGGAGTAGCCGTACCCCAGACTAAGTGGCAGTAGTTTAAATAGGAGTAAAAAAGGGAATTGTAGAGCAGTAATTTTATTGTTTTTGGAAGAACGTATTTGAGCCTGCTTACGACCCCGGTTATTTGAGCCAGTGTCGTTGAAATGTGGTCCACGTGCTGTTCCCAAGACACAGAGGAAGAAAAAACCACTCCGAGGCACTTAAATTGTTCAACCACATCTGTACGTCGCGAGTTCAGCTTAATGTCGAAGGAAAAAAAGAACTGGTTTATTTTTGGGGCGGAATACGACAGCTTGTGTTTTCTTCTCATTAATACGCATGCACTTGGATTCTGACCATTTTTGTAGCTCATTCATGGTGTCATTGCAATCCCGAACAAGGAGATCAAGATTATATCCAGTAAAAAAGATGCTGATATCATCAGCATAGATGATAAATTTAGCAGTGGTGTTAATATTGCAAATGTCGTTCAGATACATATTAAAGAGCAATGGTCCTAATATACTGCCCTGTGGAACGCCAGAAGTAACGGACTTTAGTTCAGATTTTATGTTGTCTATGCAAACAGCCTGTTTTCTGCGCGATAGATAGGATTTCAGGAGCATTTGAGTCTGTCCGCGAATACCATAACATTCTAAGTTTTTAAGGACTACATTGTGGTTCACAAGATCGAACGCCTTCGAAAAATCCACGAAGATACCAATAACGAAGGCCTTCTTTTCAAACTGTGTTAATATATATTCCTTTTGTTCGATTAGTGCTAGCTCAGCAGATTTATTTTTACAAAACCCAAATTGATTTGGTGATAGTAGGCCATGCTTATAAATAAAATCCGACAACCTACTATATAGCACTTTCTCAAAAGCTTTCTAGAATATTGGAAGTATGGATACTGGTCTATGATTTCCTAAATCATTGCGATCACCTTTCTTATACAGAACCGTTACTTTAGCCTGGAGCTTTAGTAAAGCATGGAAAAGAAAACAGAGGGATGAATAACAAAGCTTAACAACTTGTTTTAAACTTTGTTATTCATGCCCCCCCTCCCTTTTTTTTCTTCATGCTTCACTCTGGCATCCATAAGGTGTGTCATTCTGCCATTAAATCTAGTTGTCAGTCAGCGCTTGTCTGTGTCGTCTCTCTTGTGGGTGTGTGTTGCGCTGTTCCTTCCTTGCTCTGTAGTGAACAAACTCGCCCAAAAAAAAGTAATGATGAATATACAGGGTGCCCCAGCTGTCATTAGCCAGCGTTTAAAGATATGCCAACGCATTCAATGACAACGCTACCAAATGCATGTTGCTGACTATTGCCTGGAGTAAGTCAGATTATTTTTGTGTTCTGTTTAATTGGTTAATTAGGTCATCTTAATTAACTAATTTTTGAAGCATCGAAGCGGGGCAAGAAATTCCATTGAGAACGTCGTAAATTGGTTCATTCTAAAAAGACAGGGCGTGCAAACACGATTACAAGAAAGAAGTCAGGAGATCACAAACACCACAAACGCGTCTGTGGTGTCCTGACTTCTTTCTTGTGTCCGTGTTGGCACGCCCTGTCTTTTTACAATGAATACTTACCAACTAGCTCAGCTCTCTGTTATTCTAAGCTTCATTTGTAGATTGGTTTGCAAAACGTCCTTTCTGTCTATTAAGTGTTACTGTTCTGCTTACTACAGATGCCCGCGAAGTACAAAAATATAACATGTGACACGCTCGCTTGCGCGCCAGTGCGCGCGATGATTATAGTGTCCCCTAACGTTCCGCATGCGAACGACCATTTGCCTGGTTGTGCTGCCTCGACAGGGCAGCGACAGGGTGGTGCGACGAACACGTTTTGCTAGAGACAACACAAGCGATAACCGCTGCGTCTGCTTATCGCTGTCAAGAACCGGCGCGAGGGAAGCGTATCGTTTTCACGCGAAACGTTAGGGAGCGCTAGAATCACGGCGCGCATTGGCGCGCAAGCAGCCGTGTCACGTGGTATCTTTTTTTTTATTTCGAGGTCATCTGTAGTAAGCAGAAGACCACTAATACTTAATGGATAAAAAGTTTGGAAATGTCTAATCGGACGTTTTGCAAACCGATGTACAAATTCTCATTGGAATTTTTGCCCAGCTTAGTCGCTTCGAAATTTAGTTCATTAAAGTGGCCTAATTAAGCAGTTAATTAGAACGCAACAGTCTGACGTACACCAGGCAACAGTCAGCAACACGGATATGGCCGTGTCGTCATTGAAGTTGTCGGCATATTTTTAAACTCTGGCTAAAATACCAGGGGGCACTCTGTATATACTTACACTCGAAGCTGCTCACTCACGTTCATACTCACGTGTACTCACACCCATGGGTACTCAATCAGCTTCATAATCATGCCTATTGACAGTCACGAGTACACACACACGCTCATACTCGCGCCTACTCACAGTCATGAGTACTGATTCACGCTCATATTCACTTCTGTTAACACTCCCAGATACCACCCACATTCATACTCACATACAATCACACTCATAGGTACTCACTCATGTTCACTGGCGATTACTCCTAGTCACTCACTTCCATTTTCACGTCTACTCACGCTCACAGACAAACACCCGCGTTCATTCTCCCGTGTGCTCACACTTATTCGTACTCACGCACCCTCACACATCGACTGAGATTCACAGGTGCACACTCGCGTCCAACCATTTCCGTCTACTGAAACTCAAACTCATAGGTACACACTAATCCCCGTATTCTAGAACGTCCCTTCACTCAGCGCTCCACCTTGACTGAAGAATGTAGATGGCAGATCCACCTTTCGGCAGGAATGTTCACTATGAGCGATAGCCGGCATCATTTCGTGAGAACCGCTGAGTCATTTTCAGTCGAGCTGCGGCGCTGTACTTAGCTCGGTCAATCGAAGGGTGAAATTCGAGTCGAGGCTCGTTTGAGAATACGGGGTTAAGGTTCACACCCGCTCTCCTCCCACTCATATGTACTTATGTTCATGCCCACGCCTACTCTCACTCAGGAACTCATCCACATTAATACTCACGTCTACTCACACTCTGAGGAGTGGCTTGTTGGGCGAGTTGCCTCAGCATCTTAGTAGACTTTAGCGCAAAAACAGGGTCAGAGAAAGGACCACACGAACACAACACATGAGTCGCGCTGTGTTCTTGCGTCCCTTTCTCTGTCCCTGTTTCTTGCGCTAAGTCTACTCATACCGAGCAATACCGGACATCGCTTTTAGTTCACCGTTCTTCACACCACGTGGCGTACGGACCTTAAGGATTCACAACTCGCGCGACGACGCCGACAGTGTAGCGGACGCAAAGAGAGACGACAGTATCGGTTTTCATTGCCGAGCGCGCACCAGCAATCACCGACTCATAACAGCCACGCATACGACGAGCCGGCCACTGATCAACTGTGAATCAGCAGTTTTGTTGTCAAGTGGCACGGTTCTTCAAGATGACAAAATCTGGATAGGGTGTCCAGCCCTTCCTCTCATCTCCGGCCCCTTCAATATTTTTTGTCCGATCGTACCCCGGTTCCTTTTCAAGTTGGCGAGAACGCCTTATGTTGCTGCATTGTTTCGAATCGCAGAACCTAATTTTCAGAAATTTTACAAACTGCTTATTTTGCACAATTTGGTGAAAGCGCCAAGCCGTGTGTCATCGTCGCTGACAGAGAATTCGTTTCTTAGTGTTCAACAAGCTACAGAGGTAAGGCACAAGTTTATTTAAAAGCTGATTAATGTTCAGTAACCTTCGCTGAAGTGTTGAAGTAGCTTTCTTATGTTTCCCAAAGCATTATGCACAGAAGTGTGCATTCGGCTGCCAGCCTCAGTTGGCTACGAAATTAATTTACGAGCTTAAAGAGTGTTTACTTCTGGCATAAACCGTTTTCTGTGACGTAAACTCAGAATTTTATCTCATTTGTATCCACAACGTGCCCTGACACATTTCATTTCATCTACTTCATTCATTTCTTCTATCATCCATTATTGCTCGTAAGCAGCAACCACAATTTTTTTACAATCGCATGAAACTGATGGGTAAAAATAACTTCTAGTAACGTATAGCAAGAAGAGGGACAATTAGAACTGCAATGAATATTTAGCGTCGTATCCTACCCATTTTGCGAGTCTACGCGATGGGGATGCTTTTATGTGTTTATATGAAATGTTAGTGATGCGGCGTAGGTGTATGCTTATCTTGGCAATGAACCATTGCGTGCGACAGCTGTGATTTCAAACTCGAAAGGCGTGTGAGCTGTCGGACGCAATGGTTCGTTGCCGAGATAAGCATACGGCAACGAATTTCATGGGCGCGCGTGAAAACACAGCCACGAGCGAAATATGGCGAAAACGGACCTGCCAAGTGAAAGATAAATTTACCAGTGAAATCGACCCGCGCTTCATCTATCGTTAGCTGCTGCAAACATACTGTCACGTGGTCGCGACGTCGATGAAGACAGCGGTCGACGTGTGGAGAAAAACTGTTTATTTGGCCGAACTTGTGACCGGGAAACAAAAACTACAGCAATACACGCTGTACACTGTCGTCCTTTATGAAAGGGAACACGCGAGCGCGCGGCCTGCGCGCTGCGGCAGCTGCGTACAGCACCATCAACCGAGAGCTGAAGAAAGCACGTCCACTTTTGGCGGCATCGCCCGCTGCGCGAGCGAAGCGGGAGCGCAATCTAGCAGCGCTTGTCCACCGGCCCACGGCCGGGCGCGCGCGCGGTCTAGCCCGGCCGTGACCGGCCATGACTCGTTATTTTGTTTGCCAATAGATGACGCCAAAAGCGGGTGCGCTTTCGTTCGCTGTCGGTTGATGGCACTGTAGGCAGGAGCCGTCCAGAGCCGTCGATGGGGAGAGTCTGGCGAATGGGCGGGGCAGTGGGGCAGTGACGTCGCTGCGCGGCGATGACGCTGTTCACGTCACCGCCACGCCTCCGCTCCGGCGGCGTCCGCCATATATAGTCTTTCCGCGCGACGGGCGCACGGCTGAGGCTATGTACGCGCTGTTCATTCGTGAAATCTAGCGCTCCTAAACAAATTGCGAAAGCGAAATTGTGCAAGAACATTGTTATACAAATTTAATGAAGAATATGGAGTGAATTAGACGTGTCCAAGTTATCGTGAAACTGAGTTGTGCACGCCGATTCGAGTCCATGACGTTCTACGATACGCGCTGCGCTTTTAGAGCGCAGCTCTTAGGCGTCTGTTTCTGCGTTGTTCGGCATCGCCGTTGGCGTAGTCGGCGTAGCCGATAGAGCGAACGAGGACGAAAGACAGCGAACGTGGATTCTGTCGATATCGCGAGCCACTGGCCTCTAAATCGCTTTCTTCCTCGTTCATGCGTGCTCGCCCTTCGGTCGGAGCTCGTGCGCATGCAGGGCTGGTGGGTGCGCTGCTACTGTGTCGCTTTTCGTGTCGGGGATGTCGATGACGCCTGCATGCACTGAGTGGCGTGCGTAGCGCTCGAGCACTGGCAGTTTCTATGGCAATATGTAACGAATGTTCCAATGCGGATAGCGAGAAATTCAAACACAGTTCGCGTTGCCTCAACACAAAGCTGCGCTCAGACTTCGCATGAGAGAGTATCGTGATCATAGGTGACTTTTCGAGCTATGAAGACCTGTGGGTTTGCGTCTATCTTGGTTTTTTCTTTAATGCGAAGCTTTTCTTAGCGAACTTCTGCGACTTTGAGCGTATCTATCTGTCTGTCTATCTATCTAGCCGCCTACGAATTTGTGCTCTACTGGCCGTTTCGTTCATGGGGTGTATACCAAAATTGGTATGGCATAGTGTGACTGTATGGCAAATAGATATGACTGGTCATAACATGAAAATCATGACACGCATGTCATGTGCAGCATGATTTACATGCCATAGTCTTGGTGCTCTTGTGGCCGTTTCGTTAATATGATATATACCAAAATTGGTATGGCTTGACAAGAGATAGGGCGAACATAAATAACAAGAGTTATTATGAAAATAATGACACGCGTGTCATGTACAGCATGACTTACGTGCCACGCTGATGGTGCGCTGGCGGACGTTTCGCTAGCTTGATATACACCAAAATTGGTATTGCGCGACATGACTGTGTGACGAACATAAATAACGGGAGTTAATGTGAAATTCATGACGCGCGTGTCACGTACAGCATGACTTACGTGCCACGCTCATGGAGCGCTGGCGGCCGTTTCGCTTGCTTGATATACACCAAAATTGGCAGTGCGCGACATGACTGTGTGACGAACGTAAATAACGGGAGTTAATGTCAATATCATGACACGCGTGCCATGTACAGCATGACTTACGTGCCACGCTCATGGTGCGATGGCGGCCGTTCCGCCAGATTGATATACACCAAAATTGGTATTGCGTGATGTGACTCTGTGACGAGCGTATATAACAGGTGTGATTTTTGGAACATGTCACGTGACAAGTGTTACGTGAGAATCATTGGATACCACGCCGGAAAAGTGTGCACGTGTTCTGGCAGCAAAGCAGAAGATAAAGAAGAGGACGAATTGCGTGCCGGTTCATGATGATGACAATTTTTATTCGCCACTAACGGGGATTCTCCAAGCTTAAACAGCTCTGATTTTAAAAGAAACAGAGATACCAGCGCACGTAATTGTATTAAGGCCACAAAAGCGCAAAAGCGGGCGTACACAAGCGGCTTGGGGATCGCGAGCCCTAAAATTCCCTCTTAGAGAATTTTAGTGCCGGGACCCCAAAGTGCCTTGCGTACGTAAGCCCCTTACGTTCCTTTGTATAGTCCATGGGTGCGGCTGAGAGGACAAGGGAACCTAAGAGGGTGAATAAGGAAGCGGCTTGGAGTCCCCGGCACTAAAACTCTCTAATAAGAGAGAAAAAATACTCACAGGGTCCCTTATGCATTCGCCTAAGACCACTCGAAGGCGAAAGCCGTCTTCCTTTTCTTCAGTATGTACCCCCCCCCCCCCTCGACAGCTTTTGTCACCTAACATTGTTTTGCACTGCCTCCAAGATCAGAGGCACTGCAATCTTTCTACACCACATCTGGTCATGTGCTGACGTCATCGCGTGAAGTCACGTTATTCGACGTCATGATGACGTCACAATCTTTGGTCGTATGGTCACGTCATTACGTGATGATTTTTGACATCCCTCGTGTTGACGCCGCCGACGCGGGACGCCGACGCCGCGGACGCCGGCGGTCAATTTTCGCGTTTGCTGAGGCATCTAAGATTTTCGTCAGAGCAGGTGCAGAGCCCCTAGTAGGCGCGTGTTAAATGAAAACAATACCTCGTTCGGCTAGTTTGATAGCGGACGTCCTGTTGGTTTACTTTACAAAATCATTTTTCTGCTCAACTTCTTTGCGCTTTATACTCCCTAATCACGAAATTTCATCGAGCACATAAGGGCGCCTTGCTATAGTGGAAGAGCTTCCTGCACGAGCACAAACATCGTGCACTATACGTGCATGCACATTCGCTTAGCAGAGAGGCGCAGATTAATTTACATGCACGAATTAAACGTGAAAGTGGTAGCAAGTACACAAGCGGCAACACAGCGGTAAATGACACCATAGGCTGACAGCCACAGAAACGCAGACCACATAACGTACAACACATGCCAGGTAACCGCCGCAGCTGACGCCCGGCGGCACTAACCTGCGATATCGAAATAAATCTTCCCCTCACAACGTCACGGTAACATCCCAAGCTCGTGCTCAGAACGCGCGATATATTATGCAAACGCGAAACATTACGCTTGACACTTATAGCGTGATCGCTGCAAAATTTCTATCTGGCGATCGAAACGCGAACCATAAAACTCCTTTTTTTCAGCGTGACAAGATTATTTTTAAAGTTTGTGCGCCTGAAACGGCCCCATTGCACAACAAATAATAAGTTTGTGTTCATGGTACACTGTTTATAATACAAGCAACATTCAAGCTAAATACTCAAGTACGTATCTCGCACAGCACGGAGCAGTCGGTCGGGGTCCATTTGCTGCGTCTGGTGTTTCTGATCCAAAGGCGTCGTCACTTATTTTCCTTCGGAAGCCTAAAAAGGCGGAAACCCTGCGCGCTGCTGTTTGAACAGCACCGCGCAACAGCAGCCAGTCGCACGCAACGAATTCACGCTTGAATGTGAGGAGCAGTCGCCATGAATACGCGCGGCTTCGGACAAGAGCTTCGTAACCTACGCGCGCTCCTCAGCGATCGTGCAAGTGCGGCGGGCCGGCGCACATGGGCCGGCGTCTCTCCGTCGCGGCAGCGCCGGACTCCGCGCCGCGCTGTCACCCTGTCGCCACTGCCGCCCGCCGCCGCCGGCGAGGAGAGAGTGGAGAGAGTGTTTACGTCACGAGAAGAGGGCGGCGCTGGGGCGGAGCTCGGAGAGCGGCAAGATGAAACAATCGCCAAACTCTCCCGAAGGGTATATATGGCTCTGGAGCCGTCGATGGGGAGAGTCTGGCGAATGGGCGGGTCAGTGACGTCGCGGCGCGGCGATGACGCTGTACACGTCACCGCCACGCCTCCGCTCCGGCGACGTCCGCCATATATAGTCTTTCCGCGCGACGGGCCCACGGCTGAGGCTATGTATGCGCTGTTCATTCGTGAAATCTAGCGCTCCTAAACAAATTGCGAAAGCGAAATTGTGCAAGAACATTGTTATACAAATTTAATGAAAAATATGGAGTGACTTAGACGTGTTCAAAACATCGAGAAACTGAGTTGTGCACGCCGATTCGAGTCCACGACGTTCTACGATACGCGCTGTGCTTTTAGAGCGCAGCTCTTAGGCGTCTGCTCCTGCGTTGTTCGGCATCGCCGTTGGCGTAGTCGGTGTAACCGATAGAGCGAACGAGGACGAAAGACAGCGAACGTGGATTCTGTCGATATCACGAGCCACTGGCCTTTAACATCGCTTTCTTCCTCCGTCATGCGTGCTCGCCCTTCGGTCGGAGCTCGTGCGCATGCAGGGCTGGCGGGTGCGCTGCTACTGTCTCGCTTGTCGTGACGGGGACGTCGATGACGCCTGCAATGCACAGAGTGGCGTGCGTAACACTCGAGCACTGGCAGTTTCTGTGGCAATATGTAACGAATGTTCCAATGCGGATAGCCAGAAATTCAAACACAGTTACCCTACCAGCAGTGGCCGATGGCCGATCATTGGACACATCTTGGATTCCCATCGGCTTCCGTTATCATTGGCCAATGCACTGACAGCGTGATAGTTGACCTTACTAGAAAAGGGCATGGCCTACATGCAAAATATGGATAAGATGGCAGCGAAAGTGGCCAATTTATTTTTTAAGTGTGTGTTTCCTGTAGTTGTTGTCTCTTACTACTTAATAGAACGAAACAAAAGGTTTGAAAGATGTCTGCGATATTTAAGATGGAGGCCAAGGGCTTTTCTGTTACGTACCATGGGTGCTGGCCAATGTTCTCGGAATGTGCTTGGCCATCAAGCATACTCATTTCTCTGTATTATTCTATTCCATGGAAATTCGTGGCGCACGAACACGTACAAGCGGTTGAAAAAATGAGACGGAAGAGCGGTTGTGTCCGTTTCTCTAGTACAGTTTGTCGTGAAGTCGTACAAACAGCAACCGAATAGCCACGTGCTAATATTTCTTCCGGTCATTAATTCAGTTCGCTCTGATTGCTCTACGGAATACTTCATTTTTTATTTCTTTTTATCCAGAGGCCCAGACCTGTACATGCGCTCGCGCGCAGTGCGACGTTTGAATTTCGCCCCTTTTCCCGCGCGCGGCACGGTTCGGCCTGTGCACAACCCTAGTGCGCTAAAAAAATAGTTCACCAATGCATCCAAACAGGCAATTTTCACGAATTTACAAACTGCAGCGGGCGTTAAGCGCTTGTGTAATAATACACAAGTCATCAAAAATATTGCAGTTAATGTGGCTTTAAGCGTGTATTCGCATGTACCGAATACCCTCTCCAACCACGCGTGTCGCCCCGCCACGGTGGTCTAGTGGTTATGGCGCTCGACTGCTGACCCGAAGGTCGCGGGATCGAATCCCGGCCGCGGTGGCTGCATTTTCGATGGAGGCGAAATGTTTGAGGCCCGTGTGCTTAGATTTAGGTACACGTTCAAGAACCCCAAGTGGTCGAAATTTCCGGAGCCCTCCACTACGGCGTCTTTCATAATCGTATATTGGTTTCGGGACGTTAAACCCCAGATATTATTATTATTACCACGCGTGTATGACTGCGCGGCGTCTTCTTCGCGCCTTGTTTCTTGTTCGCACGGCGTTGGTGGAGGTGTGCTGTGCAGCGGACGAGCTCCTAATTCAAGTTGAAATAGAAGGTGAGTAAATTTCAGCAGTCTCTCTATTTGCCCTTGTTCCCTCTATGCAATATGGGATTCGATGACGAGGTTCACTGACGCGAAAATCGCGGATGCTGCGTGCGTACGTAGTGCATGTCTAGTCCTAGCTCTTTTCAATGTGTGTGATTGCACATGCCGTAGCTTTCCCATGTTACCAGCGAAAACCGGGCTTATGCCAAACGTTCTTCTGTACGGTGTTCGAGCATCGCCTCAATTTGCCTTAATTTTTTATGAGCAATCCACGGTTTTCTGTGAAAACTATTCGCGATATGACATAAACTGAACGGACTGACACCTGCCAACACACGTCCGAAAGACAGTTGCCGAGCCGCTGACGCAGTCTGTAGCTGCTACATCGCGGTAGATGCAAGGTTCCACTTAGTATGCAGTATGACCGTACTTTGTATCAAGCAGCGTCGAGCTTCGTATACTTTCGCTGAGGACAGCGACCAGATCGGACGATTGGCCGCTCTAGACAAGTGTTATTCAGACTGCACTTGAAGTGAAATGCGTCGACTACATTGGTGTCAGCGGTCCGGAACCTACAGTTATTGAGGAGGCTATGCCCTTTAACACGTAGCAGCGAGTGGCGTGTGATCGGCGTGCGCGGCGATTTCTCGTTCGCTTCTGGAGTGCCTCGCGTTGCCACATTGCCATGCTGACGCGCCGTGCGATCTAGAGTCGATGCCAGCGCCTTATTAATTCATAAGGAATTATAAACTTGTGCATGTGATCATATTTCCAAGGCAAATTAGATGTGAAGGCGTTAGTAAAACGGAAGCCCTGCTTACGCAGTTGTCAGAGGATCTGTTAATAAAGAAAGCTTCAATAATTTCCCGCTCCGTCCTGTCACTTGATTTCTTTAAAAAGCCGGCGAGCAACCACACCTCCTGCAGTGCTCCGCTAAAAAGCCTCCAGATTTATTTCGAACATTTAGGTTATGCTCCTTAGCGCGCTCCTTAGCTGTTTTACTGAGTGACGCCGAGATTCAGTATCTTGATGGTTTTATTTAGCTTCTACAGTGTTTCACCAATGCATATGTTCATACTTTCGCCCGTTTTTTTTTGCCTTTTTGTTTTCTTTTTTTCTTCTTGCGCCAGCGGGTTAAATAATTGTACCATTGTGAGCATTGTGATATTGCTGCTAGCCATGTGTTGATAAGTGTCCATTTCTGGGTTTTGTTTGCTTGGTATGTTGGTCAATTGGCTCTTGGAAAGAGCAAAAATCAGGTTGTTAGTATATCGCGGTTGATAAACCAAAAGAAAAAAAAACGATCATTTCTGTTTGACTACCGATGTGTCATTTATCAAGTTTACGCGCATTTATAAGGCACTTGGTTGCAAAATAAATCCAGTTGTAAGTCAGCGCTCGTTTGTGTTGCGTGTTCTTGTCCATTGTCTCAGTTGCGCTGTGCCTTCCCATTGCTATGAACCAACTCGCCCAGACCAAAGTCTTACTGCAACACCTTTACATCGCCCGCGCCATGTCCTGAGCCGCGTCCGCTCAGCTATGCTGAAGTGGTCCGTCGTCCTCCACGTTCACCTGAGGCAGCGCCCTTCCAGCCACCGCCCGCTCTCGTGCCTTGGTGGCAACGAGATTCTGCGAGGCGACCACCAGTTCGCAGAACCGACTTGTGACGCACGGCTGACCGTCGACCCCTTTGCTTCCACTGCGGGGAACCAGGCCACATTTCCCGCTATTGCCGTCATCGAGATGCTGGGTTTGGTAACTTTTCACGTCCAGCTTCTTTTCGCTTTGAAGACCGTCGCGCCCACGATGGTGACCGGTTGTCGACCAGCCAAGTACGTTCGCCAAGTCGACGTTGGCAATCTCCGTCACCTGTGCGTCACACTTCCCCGAACCGCCAGAGCTACGCTGACGTTACCAGAGGCCGTTCCCCGAGCCCGCGCCGGGGAAACTAACTGCTGCGACCTCCGGGGGCAAGGTTGCCAATCGTCGAGACGCCGAAAAGTCCCCCCTACCGCCGCTAGAGGACGATATGACGACGACGACGAATACTAATGCCGACGACGTCGTGCGGGCCGATCTCAGTGTTCTCATAGACGGACACCACGTGACAGCACTGGTTGACACAGGCGCTGACTTCTCGATTATGCGGCAAGAGCTCGCCGACCGCCTTTGGAAGGTCAATACGCCGTGGACAGGGCCGCATATAAGAAGTGCTGGTGGTCAGCTAATGACTCCAACGGGTAAATGCACCGCTCGGCTCGTAATCGGCGATTCCAGCTTCGTCGCCACTTTTGTCCTTCTACCAGAATGTTGTAAAGAGCTCATTTTGGGTATGAATTTTCTGCGAGAGTATGACGCTGTAATCAACATTCCGGACCGTATGGTCACGATTTCCGCACATCCGTATGTCGATACCACCACGACCACCACTGACGACCGACACGAGCGTTTGCGAGTAGCCGACGATGTGACGCTCCCGCCGAGATCCTGCTGCCTTGTGTCTGTATCATGTGAGCGGCCGTGTCATAAGGATGTGATAGCGGAGCAAATAGCTACGTTACTGCTTACGCAAGGTGTTTCCGTCGCGAGAGGCATTCTGGCACTAGCTGGTGGGCAGGCAGAAGTACTCCTCACCAACTTCAGCAACGAGCGCCGTCACATCCAGAAGGGTACCGCGATCGCCTACTACGACGACATCAACCAAACGAGGGATTGTTTCGCTTTGCAACCTCACGACGCGACCACGCCTACCTCAACTCCTTTGTCTGTCGACGTCAGTTCTACTCTGTCACCCTCTGATAGGCAGCGCCTACTGGAACTGATACACCTGTTCGAAGATTGTTTTTCGTGTACATCAAAGGTCAGGCAAACACAATTGACCAAGCACCGAATCGTTGTTGAAGATAACACGAGACCGATCCGACAAAATCCGTACCGTGTGGCTCCGAAAGAACGCGAGGAGATTCAAAAGCAAGTACAGAAGATGCTCCACGATGACGTCATACAGCCTTCAAAAAGTCTTTGGGCATCTCCCGTGGTATTGGTTAAAAAGAAAGACGGCAGCTTGCGCTTCTGTATAGATTACCGCAAGTTAAACCAAGTGACGAAGAAAGAGGTCTAGCCGCTGCCACGCATAGACGATTCTCCGGATAGACTGCGGCATGCACGCTGTTTCTCATCAATGGACCTACGAAGCGGCTATTGGCAGATAGAGGTCGACGAGCGCGATCGTGAGAAAACTGCATTCGTGACGCCCGACGGTCTTTATGAATTTAAAGTCCTTCCATTCGGGTTATGCTCAGCGCCAGCCACTTTTCAGCGTTTGATGGACACCGTGCTATCTGGCCTGAAATGGCAAACATGCTTGGTATATCTAGACGACGTTATTGTCTTCTCAGCTACATTTGAAGAACATCTAAACCGGTTATTCACAGTTCTCCAAGCTATACGTTCGGCTGGCCTGACGTTAAAACCAGAAAAATGTCATTTTGGCTTCAGTGAGCTTTCCTTCCTCGGCCACGTCGTAAGTCACGAGGGTGTTCGACCTGACCCAGCCAAAATAGACGCTGTTGCAAACTTTCCTGCACCACACGGCAAGAGCGCAGTGAGGCGCTTCTTAGGACTATGTGCCTATTACCGACGATTCATCGCGGACTTTTCGTCTATTGCGGCACCTTTGACACGACTCACACGAGAGGATGTTCCCTTTCTTTGGGGCGAAAAGGAACAAATGGCATTTACCGACTTACGTCAACGCCTCCAAACACCTCCAGTTCTTGCGCACTTTGACCAGGAAGCGCCAACAGCATTTCACACCGACGCCAGCAATGTAGGCCTGGGCGCCGTACTGGTACAGTGGCAAGACGGCACTGAAAAAGTGATAGCCTATGCCAGCCGAGCTCTCTCTCGCACCGAGGAGAACTACTCGACTACCGAGAAGGAATGTCTCGCTGTGGTGTGGGCAGTAATCAAATTTCGTCCATATTTGTACGGGCGCTCATTCAAGGTCGTCAGCGATCACCATTCGCTCTGCTGGCTCACTAACCTGAAAGACCCATCTGGCCGTTTGGCGCGCTGGAGCCTTCGGCTTCAAGAATTTGATATGAGCATAACTTAAAAATCCGGAAAGAGGCATACTGACGCCGACTGCCTCTCGCGGTCGCCCGTCGAGCCTGCCGCTATTGATGACGAATCTATGGACGCCGCATTCTTGGGAGTCGTCAACACGGCCACTATTTCACAAGAGCAGGGCGGCGACCTAGAGCTGCTTCCGCTCATCGATTTCTTGGAGGGACGACGTAAAGACGTGCCGCGAATTTTTGCCAGAGGACTGCCGTCTTTTTGTTTACGGAACGACGTTCTCTACAAGAAGAACTTTTCTCCAAGCGGCAGCGCGTACTTGCTCGTCGTGCCTTCATCACTGCGAAAAGAAATTTTAGAAGCCTGCCATGACAAGGCCACTTCCCGTCACCCTGGGCTACACCCGAACTGCGACGAAAGTACTACTGGCCAAAACTACCTGCTGCTGTAAAACATCACGTTCAGACTTGTGCTGACTGCCAAAGACGCAAAGCGCCCCCCGGTAAACCAGCGGGCCTATTACATTCTGTAGCAGTACCAGCACGGCCATTCGCCCAAATTGGAATGGATTTCTTGGGCCCATTCCCAACTTCTACTGCAGGGAACCGATGGATCATTGTCGCCACTGATTACCTCTCTCGCTACGCGGAGACTAAAGCTATGCAGAGGGGCACAGCAGCAGAAGCGGCTCACTTCTTCATCGAAAACGTCGTTCTTCGGCACGGCGCCCCAACAGTGGTCATCACAGACAGAGGAACTGCCTTCACGGCGGAACTTTTGGAGTCGGTTCTCCGGCTCAGTGGTACAGCTCACCGGAGAACAACTGCGTACCATCCCCAAACAAAGGGACTAACGGAGCACCTTAATAAGACCCTCGCAGACATGCTCTCCATGTACATCGACACGGAACATAAAACCTGGGACGAATTCTTGCCTTACGTGACCTTCGCCTATAATACCGCTCGACAGGAAACTACTGGAATGACACCGTTCAGTTTAATCTATGGTCGCGAGGTCACGACAACGTTGGACGCTATGCTGCCGCACGAGGGTGACGACATTGATACCGACGCCGAAGAATTTACTCAGCGCGCCGAGGAAGCCAGACAGCTTGCCCGCGTACGCATCTGTCATCAGCAACATAAAGATGCGAAACGGTACGACCTGCGACACAAATTCGTTACCTACACGCCAGGCGACAAGGTATGGGTCTGGATCCCAATACGTCGACGCGGACTTTCTGAAAAACTGCTGAGACAATACTTTGGTCCATACAGAGTCATCCGACGCTTGAACGACGTGAACTACGAGGTCGTTCCCGACAGTGATTGCGGTTCTAGTCGCCGGAAGCATTCACCCGAAGTCGTGCATGTCGTGCGGATGAAACCATACCTGTCCAGCTAACTCTGGTTGGGTTCCAGTGCATATGTGCGCGCTTTTCTAAGTATAGCGCCTAGGCTGCGCATCGGGACGATGCCTCTTTCGGAGGGAGGCAAATGCCACGTGCGTGCTATGAGAAAGACGAAGACGACAGCGAAAAGGCTCATACGCGTTATACAGGAGCCCGAAAGAAGAAAGATGAAGAACTCGCTGGCGCGCGGTATTAAAAAATCACAGCATATCCAAGGAGTGAATGATGATGAGTGGGCGAAGCTGCGGAGGTTCATCGGTAAACCGTGAATCTTCCGTGAATTCTGCCCAGTACATCATCACCGACGTGAGATCGAGCGCGTTTATACTAAAGGTTGGATGAGAGTTATGACGACTTGCAGCTCACATTAATTTTACATGTACGCTGTGAATTTTCATTGTTTAGAAAACCATTGCTCTAGAAAACATCTGGCATCTTTCGTTAAGCAGCTGGCGTCTTTTCGTTTTGCTGTAGAAACATCTGGCGTCTTTTCGTTTTGCTTTTAGAAAACATCTGGCGTCTTTCGTTGGTTTATTTCATCAAGCAACGGCGTTTTGAGCAAAATTTTAAATGCGAAGCATTTCTTAGCGAACTTCTGCGACTTTGAGCGTATCTATCTATCTATCTATCTATCTATCTATCTATCTATCTATCTATCTATCTATCTATCTATCTATCTATCTATCTATCTAGCCGCCTACGACTTTGTGCTCTCCTGCTCGTTTCGTTAATCGAATCTACACCAAAATTGGTATGACGTAACATGACTGCATGACGAACATAAGTGACGAGCCATAACATCAAAATCATGACATGCATGTCATGAACGACATCATATACATTCCACAGTCATGGAGCTCTTACGGCCGTTTCGTTAACTTGATATATACCAAAATTGGTACTGCGTGACAAGAGTGTATGACGAACATAACTGACAGGTCCTAACGTGCAAATCATGATTCGCATGTCATGTACAGCATGATATACATGCCACGCTCATGGTGCGCTCGCGGCTGTTTTGCTAGCTTGATATATACCAACATTGGTATTGCGCGACGTTACTGCGTAACGAACATAAATAACACGAGTTAACAAGAAAATCATGACACGCATGTCATGTACAGCATGACTTACGTGCCACGCTCATGGTGCGCTGGCGGCCGTTTCGCTAGCTTGATATATACCAAAATTGGTATCTTGAGCCGTGACTGTACGACAAGCATAAATGGCGCGAGGTAGCATGAAAACCATGACACGCATGTCATGTATAGCATGACTTACGTGCCATGCTCATGGTGCACTGGCGGCCGTTTCGCTGGCCTGGTCTACCCCGAAATTGGTATTGCGTGACGTTACTGTGTAAAGAACATAAATAACACGAGTTAACATGAAAATCATGACACGCATGTCATGTACAGAATGACTTACGTGCCACGCTCATGGTGCGCTGGCGGCCGTTTCGCTAGCTTGATCTACCCCAAAATTGGTATTGCGCGACGTGACTGTGTGACGAACATAAATAACGTGAGTGGCACGCGTTTTCCTCAATGACAGACAAGACGATGTATGCAGCTATTTGCTGGCTGCTTCGCATTACATCGATTCCCACAATGCGTGGGATCTGGCGGTTTTTTTTTTTTACTGTTTAATCACGCACAGGAGAAATCTCACCAGGCACTACCTTGGAGGTAAACAATGGCTGCTAATGGGAATGAGAGACAGAAGAAGTCGGCTTTTAGTTAACGCGCACGCTGCGAATTTTTTATTGTTCAACAACGCACAGGAGAAATCTCCCACCGGCACCACCTTGGAGGTCAAGATCTGGTACTAGCGTTAAGACTGGTTACGCACTACGACGGGGACGAACGGGTGCCGCTTTAAGGAGCTTCGCCCCTAAAAGACCGACCTGCTGCTCTTCTCTCGATCTTGGCGTTACGACCTCTCTCTTGACGTCGCGACAATACGTTTGAAACATATCGCCCCTAAACTGCAGACTTCTAGTTGTTTATTTTATGGGTTTACTAATTAGCGATAACAAGAACTAACACAAATTGCTAACAAGGTACTATAATTCATCCTGGTATCAACTGTATAGATTGAAATACTGTAAAAAATTCGACAGATCCCGCGCACTGTGGAATGTAATGCCAAACAGTCAGCAAGGAGCTGCATGCATCGCATAATTTGTCCTTGAACAAAGTGAAGGCATTCTTGTCATGACATGTATTATTAAAAGAGAAGCATTTCTTAGCGAACATCAGGCACTTTGAGCGTTTCTATCTACGTATCTATCTATCTATCTAGCCGCCTGCGTCTGCACGCTGTCTTAGTGGTCTCCATAACTTGTACTATGCCAAAATTGGCACAGCAGAGGATCAGTGTATGACAAACACGATTCACTGGTGATCACATGTGTAACGCAAAATACTTGTCGCATACGTCATGAAACCCTTTCCCTCAGTCACGTGTGGCACATACCCACATACCAGAGTCCATGTTATGCGGGTATGTGCCACAGGTGATAACAGAGTCTCAATCAACGCAGTAACCGCGAACATACACATTGACACGGAAGGAAAGTGATAGTAGTTGGAGTTTTACGTCCCAAAACCACGATATGATTGTAGAGACCATAGTAAATGGCTCCGGAAATTTGAACCATCTCGTATTCCTTAACCTGCACTGACATCGCACAGTACACGGGCCTCTAGCATTTCGCCTCCATCGAAATGCGATCGCTGCGGCCGGGATTGAACCCGCGACCTTCGGGTCAGCAGCCGAGCACCGTAACCACTACACCACAGTGGCCGATGCAAGGAAAGTTAGGGAGCTGTAGACAGAGCAACCCTGAAAGACGCTGGGCTACCATCCACTCGTCCACGTGGTCCACAACGTCGACCACGTGGATTACACAAAAACCGGGGTCAATGCTTCCTACAGTAACTCTGCCGAGAGGACCATGTCCCGCATGATTACCGGTGACTTCAGCATTGATTTGCCAAAACCCAGCAACGCCTGGTTCTTAGTCGGCATGAAAGATGGCTTGGACGGTGGACAGGGCATCACAAGATGTCGGTGCCACGTCCAGAACAGGAGGCATCATAGGTCATTTCTTAGTAGAAGCCATCCACGGTTTCCACCAGCTCTACTATACCTCGAACTTCACTACACTTAGACCGTTCGCAGCCGCGATCACGAACGGATCCAATAACAAGTCATGTCCAGCTGCTGGTGCTCACTGATCACGGAGATCATTACCTTATTCAAGAACGGTGATCATTACCTTATTCCACATACGCTTGCGGGTTCGTGAAACGTGCGTTCGTTCTCCGCCATAACGGATAAGTATAAGCATAACAACTGTAACGCGACTCTAACAACTGCAACTGTGACTGTAACGTACGTGCAGTGCGCCTGCGCGTGCCACTCGGCTGTGTATATATGCAGGGAAACTTTTCTGAATAAAGCTTAGGTGCGAGTAGCGCCTGTCCTGTGCATCTGTGTACCTTCATTGTCCTATTTGAATTCGCGCTATCCAGTATTCAAGAATATAAGCACTACATATCAGCTTACTGCGTTCAATTGGTGTTGGTAACACCGATGTTACTGCTGGCATCGTTAAGCAACTGTAAATAACTGGTTATATAACACACAACTGGTTATATAACTCTTCAACATATATGTGTGTATACCATTTGCACATTTCTCTAGCGTGATTCCGTAACGTTTCGCTCAATGTGAAAAATTGCGACACAGTCACCATCCTACACATGCTTCGCATAACATTGATTCCCACGGTACGTGGGATCTGCCGACTTTTTTATTTATTTATTTATTATTGCGATAGCAATTATATGGACAGTCTCGGCTGGATTTTGCCGTCGCCGTCGCCGTCATGCGCCGTATATGTATAAGTATGTATATATATATATATAAAAGCCCCAAAGAAAAATAATTCAGAAAAATGCCTCCGAAGCGCGGAATCGAACCAGGGAACTCTTGCTCCGCAGCGAGTGGCGCTAGCCACTACGCCACGGAAAGCAGGTCCTACAAGTAGCTAACGGCGAGCGTTATATACACACCCTTTACCGCTGGACGGACTCAGAGATGGCCGGCGCTTATAAGCGTTTCTTCATTACCAGCGAGGTTGCGCTAAAAGCGCGACGGGCGCATTTCAAAGTCGTCGGCGAGTTCGCTCGCTTCTTCTCATATTTGCGCAAGGAGAACCTTGGCCTTCCGCTGTCTGCTCACGCGGTTTTCTCGTGGTGAGGGCAAGAGGGATGTTTCAAGCTTTTACCGTGATGTCCGCGCTCATGTTACGTAGCGCCGCTAAACGACGCCGCTAAACGAACAAACAGAAGATGAGCGCGAACTATCAAGTGTCACAGCTCGACACTTTTTATTTATTTATTTATTTATTTATTTATTTAGTTATTTATTTATTTACAACATACTACAGGCCACATCGGCCCAGGTAGGAGGGCTAAATTGCAAAACAAAACACACAATTCGAAAAGGCGAGAAATAAACAAATAAACGCTTACATTTCAATTTCAGTGTTAATATCAGAAATCAATCACGTCAATCCACTCAACTGAATCAATCAATGATCATGGCAGTGTGTCCCATTCGTTAATATTGCGAGGAAAAAAAGAAAATGTGAAGGTGTTAGTTCTTGTGTGATATGGAGTTAAAGATTCAGGATGATGATGTCTGGTTAGTCCTGTTGATAACGGGCGTAGATATAGACCAGGATGAAAAAAGAGCTTGTTATTTCTCAGGAGAAAAAGAAAGTTAAGCCTGAGTATTTTACGTCGTAACTTCAAAGTTTGTATTCCGTGAGTGTGCATGAGAGCTGTTGGCGAATCGGTGCTACGGAATTTAGAAAAAATAAATCTCACAGCATTGCGCTGAACCATTTCAAGTGCGTTAGTATTGTGGTTGGTGTGAGGATCCCAGACGGTGCAAGCGTATTCTGACTTAGGCCAAATTAGTGCTTTATATGCATGAAGCTTGGTTTCTGGGGGCGCCTGTTTAAGTTTGTGCCGCAGAATACAAAATTTGCGAAGAGAAGAAGCACAAATGTTATCGATATGAGAATTCCAGCTGTGGTTGTTAGTTATGGTCACCCCCAAATATTTGTATTCGTTTACCTCAACTAGGGGATTAGCTGGAAGACTGTAAGGAAACGGCCGTTTATGTATATTCTTTGTTATATGCATGCATACTGTTTTTGTTTGATTTAGCTTCATGTCCCATTGTTTACACCATGAATGAACGTTATGGAGGTTAGCATTCAAAAGTTCCTGATCTTCTCGACAAACAGCGTCATATAATAACCGTACGTTGGGATACATACGTCGAAATTTTAGCAACGCCCCACTTTCCTTGAAGATGCTTCTTTATAAAACCCTTGTGCGCCCGCAATTGGAGTACGCTGCTGCAATCTGGAACCCTCACCACGAAAACTTGATTAGGCACCTTGAGCTAATTCAAAATAACGCTGCACGTTTTATTCTATCGGATTATCACCGTACATCAAGCGTAACAGCAATGAAGCACCATTTGTCACTGCCACCTTTATCACTACGTCACAAGTACTTCCGCCTTTGCCTTTTCCATAAGACCTACCATCATCCATCACTGCGTAGTGAGCTCATTACGCCTCCCACATATCACTCCTCTCGGATAGACCACGAACACAAGGTTAAAGGTACTTTCTGCTACACAAACACATTTTCTTGCTCCTTCATACCGGTCACATCAAACGATGGGAATCAGCTACCAGGTGACATCGTTTCCATCTCTGATCACTCCCTCTTTCGTCATTCTTTATCAGCTCACCTACTTCGCGATAGCTCTCCTTAGTCATCCGATCTATTCCCCCTCCCTACGAGTTTCTGTCTCCACGTGTCAAGATGCCGGCGTTTTCCAGTGGATTCTTGATTTTGTGTGTGTGTGTGTGTGTGTGTTTCATTTCTCTTACTTTTACATTTTCTTGCTAGTACTGTATAATTTTACCACATTCACTATTTGCTTTTTGTGATTTCCTTATTTTTACGTTTCACTTTTGTTGCGTTTCATTGAGTACAGATGTTATTTGCTTTAGTCTTGTTCATGTATAAAATAGCACGTTTTGTTTCGTTGTTTTGTATTTTTCATGTTGTAACCCGCTCCCCTCTGTAATGCTTCGGCAGTTGAGGGTAACAAAATAAATATATAAATAAATAAATAAATGCAACATGCAGTCATCTGCAAATAAGCGAATTTGAACTGGTTTTGTTATAACGTTTACGATGTCATTAATAAAAACTTTGGCAGATCCCAAGTACCGTGGGAATCGATGTTATGCGAAATATGCGTGGGATGGTGACTGTGGCGTAATTTTTCACATCGAGCGAAACGTTACGGAATGACGCTATAAAAATAGGGAAGTGGTATACGCACACTCATATGTTGAAGAAACGCATATCCATTATATAACCACTTGTTTACAGTTGTGCAACGATGGCAACAGCAACATGGGTGTTACCAACATCAGACGTGGTAAGCTGATATGTAGTGCTTATATTCTTCAATACTAAATAGCGCGAATCCGAACAGGACAAAGAAGGAACACAGATGCACAGGACATGCGTTACTCGCAACTAAGCTTCATCCAGGAAAGTTTCCCTAGATATATGCGCAGCCGAGCGGCACGCGCAGGCGCGCTGCACGTACGTTACAGTCACATTTACAGTTATGCTTATACTTGTTCGTTATGACGGAGAACGCACGTACGTTTCACGAACCCGTTTGTATGTGTAGAAGGGGTTCTTGACAGTATTTGAACAAGGTCATCATCACCGCGATCAGTGAGCACCAACAGCTGGACCGGACTTGTTAATCGGATCCGTTCGTGATTGCTGATATGAGGAGTATAAGTGTAGTAAAGTACGAGGTATAGTGCAGGTGGTGGAAATCGTGGATGCCTCTTACGATGAAATTATCTATGATGCCTCCTGTCGTCAACGTGGCAGCGAGGTCTTTTGATGCCCTCTCCACATCCAATCCGTATTTCACACAGTATAAGGACGAAGTGTTGTTGGGCCTTGGTAAATCAATGTTGAAGTCACCGGTAATGATGAAGGCCTGGTTCTCTCAGCAGATTTATTGTACGACGCATTGAACTGAGGCCGGTTTTTGCGTAATCCACGTGATCCACGTTGCGGACCACGTGGACAAGTGGATGGTAGTTGAGCGTCTTCCAGCGGTGTTCTGTCATCAGTTTCCTCACTTTCCTTGCGTCTGCCGCGGTGGTCTATCGGTTACGGTGCTCGGCTGCTGACTTGAAGGTCGCGGGTTCGATTCCGGCAGCGGCGGTCGCATTTCGAGGGAGGCGAAATGCTAGATGTCCGTGCCCTGTGCGATCTCGGCACACGCTAAAGAATACCCGATGGTCAAATTTTCCGGAGCCCTTCGCTACGGCGTCTTTAATATCATATCGTGGTTTTCGGACATAAAACCCCAATAATTATTATTATTATCACTTTCCTTGCGTGTCAATGTGTGTGTTCGCAGTTACTGTATTGGTTGAAACTCCGTATCACTCGTAGCACATACCCGCATAACACTAGCTCTGGTTTACGGACATGTGCCACACGTGACTGAGAGAAAGGGTTTCATCACGTACGCCACCGGTATTTTGAGTTATTCATGTCATGACCAGTGAATTAAGTTCGTCATACACTGATCCCCTGCTGTGCCAATTTTGGTGTAATACCAGTTATGGAGATGACCAGGAGAGCGCCCAGACGTAGGCGGCTGGGCGCTCTCCTATCTATCTATCGATCCATAGATAGATAGATAGATAGATAGATAGATAGATAGATAGATAGATAGATAGATAGATAGATAGATAGATAGACAGATAGATAGATAGATAGATAGACAGATAGATAGATATAGAAACTGGCAAACTACGCGAGTGGTGACCATTAATAGAAACCGATCGGGTGCGTTTGTCTAAGCACGCATATATCCAATTAATGATAAAAGAGGCCAGGCCAATGTATCTCAGATTGCAAAGTAATTTCTCATGTGAAACAAGGTAGAATGCTTTCTGAAAATCCAAAAAGGTTTCGCCAGTTGGACCAAGTTTGTCAAGAACGCTCGCAAAAGTGTGAATTACAGTGGTTAGTTGTGTGACCATGGAAAAACCCTTCCTGAATCCATGCTGCAATGAAGAAAGAATGTTGTTGTCTGTTAAAAATTTAATTATGTAATTTACAACATTATGTTCAAGAATTTTACAGCAGGAAGAAGTGAGCGATATCGGACGATAGTTTGTAATCAGTGCAGTGTCCCCTTTCTTGTGTACGGGCACCACACGTGCCGTTCACCAGTCATTCGGTAGATGTGAAGATGACAAAGATGCACGAAAAATGTATTCGAGGAGTGGGGCGAGTGCCTCAGAATATCGACGAAGGAATGGATTTGGAAGGCCATCAGGACCAGACGATGCTTTTGTCTTCAGGTTAAGAAGCATGGCGACAATACCTGGTGCCCCGCCATGGTGGTCAAGTGGTTATGGCTCTCGACTGCTGACCCGAAGGTCGCGGGATCAAATGCCGGCCGCGGCGGCTGCATTTTCGATGGAGGCGAAAATGTTCGAGGCCGGTGTACTTAGATTTAGGTGCACGTTAAAGAACCCCAGGTGGTCGAAATTTCCACAGCCCTCCACTACGGCGTCTCCTATAATCATATCATGGTATCGGGATGTTAAACCCTAGATATTATTATTATTACAATACCTGGTGGTGATACAATATCTTCGTAGTCTGAGCAACATACAGGGTTAAGAATAATTGTTTCTGAAGAAACGGAAAGCACACTGTGCAAATACATATTAAAATGTTCTCTAAGGGCATCCTTGTCATCAATTCGAACACCATAGATTTGAATCTCGTTAACAGACTTTTTTTATTTACGAAATCCCAGAACTTCTGAGGGAATTTCTTTAAAAAATTTGGTAAGCTGTGTTGAAAATGATTCCATTTAGAACGTTTTAATGTTTTACTAAGGGCAATTCGAGCAGTATCAACAACGTTTGTAGACGCTTTTCTTTTTTTAAGGCGCTTAAGCTTTCTTTTTAAGTGCAAGACGTCTCTCGTTATCCAGGGATTCGATTTTTTTTTTCTTAGCTTTGTTAGGTATAAAATTATCGCGTCCATGAGTGCAGACCTGTTTAAATTGAACCCACAGATTATGAACATTCGAACCTTGAAAATTGTTAAACACTATTTCAAGATGATCCAAAACGCTTTCATCCCTGGCACCAGAAAAGTGTAACAAAAGCGATTTCGGCGGGCGCATTACAGGGTTTATCAATGCTAAACAATAATGACACCATAGAATGATCGGAAATCATTCTATGGTGTTAGTAAGACACTGTAAATTCTTCAATAGACCTAGCAACAAAAAGAAGATCCAGGATTGAAGAGTATGCATCACAAACTAGCGTAGGCTCTGTTACCACTTGTTGCACATCCAGTTTTTGCATAATGTCAAACAAAGATCCAACATCCGTACATCGACCAGTATTTGAATATGAACAGTGTCAGTCAACAGAAGGTAAGTTGAAGTCACCTGCAATGATTACTTCATTACTTGAAAATGACCGTAAGTGGTCGCATAGATCATGCAGAAATTGAGATGGTACATCTGGAGGTCGATAAACTGCAGACAACAAGAAAGTGCGCGCGCCTTGAGCAGAACACTTTCGAAGTAACGCTTTCGTGGTTATCTATCTGACGTACCAGTGACGCTCGAATGCCATATTTTATCAAAACAGCCACACCTCCGCCTCTAGTAGGGCGGTCACGGCGAAATACTTGATATGAGGGCGGAAAAACATCATTATCGTCAATATCCTCCTGAAGCCAGGTCTCCGCGATAACAGCAATATGGGGATCGTAACATAACAAGATAGCTTCTAGTTCAGTTGATTTGTTGACGATGCTACGCACATTCACGTTAATAAGTTTGAGTCGATTTGCAGAAGTCCGCACCGGTCAATCATTTTTAGAAGTACGATGAAAGGAAGGCACCTTTACTGTAGTCTGAACATTTCCATCCGAAGTGAAGAGCTCCCCGTTGACACGCAGTTTGTCATTATTAAGTGAAACATTCTTTCCCTCTTGTCTTTCATGCTTAGCACTTGCCCATAATAGCTTTCTTCTTTGCAGTATCTCTCGAGAGTAATCATTCTGAATAGATATTTTTGTCCCCTTAAGCTTGTGTGCGTTCTTGAACAATGTTTGCTTCTCGTTATAGTCTTGAAAATGAACTATAATTAGTCTAGAATTGCCGTTTCTGCCTAAGCGGTGAATTCTACCACCAAATAGGCACGATACCTGTAGCTTAACGGAAAAAAAATTCGGCAGATCCCACGCACCCTGGAAGTCGATGTTATGCGAAGCATGCGGAGGGTAGGTAACTGTGGCGTAACTTTTTTTTGCTGAGCGACACGTTACAAAATGACGCTAGAGGTTTGTATAAATTTTATACGCACACATATATATGTTGAAGAGCCGCATATGTGTTATATAACCTGTTATTTACGGTTGGGTAACGCTGCCAATGGCAACGTGGGTATTACCAACACCAGAAGCGGTAAGCTGATATGTAGTGCTTATACGTGTCCCGAGAACGCACGCACGTTTCACGAACCCGTGTATATGTGTGCAAGACGTTCTTGACAGTTCTTGAACAAGGGCATCATCACCGTGATCAGTGAGCACCAGCAGCTGGTCATGACTTGTTATAGGATTCGGTCGTGATCGTGGTGACGAGGGGTCCATGTGTAGTAGGTATGTGGTATAGTAAAGCTGTTGGAATTCATGGATGCCTCGGTCATTTCGTCGACAAATTGTCTGTCGACAGAGCCGGCGACATGTCGGAACCTGAAGCCACCCTTCGCGTTGGTCAGGTATAGGCCGTCGAGGCTGGTAGGCCTGGATAGTGCTACGTAGACCAACATCAGTGGATGGTGTTGTCGTATTAGTATACTACCTGGGCGTATGTGGCTTACGTAGCCTAGTCTACAAAGCGGCTCTCAATCAATCTGGCATCATCCTCGGTCAGCATGAGGCCATCGCCTAGCCTCGTAAGAAATGAAGAGGACACTGCGTCGTTCTGGTGGACGAAGTGCACTTTACGGTGCGGGGATGTCGATATCATATGTAACTTTCGCTAATGTATTCCTCCAGGGTCGAGCAATGCGTCAATATACCTTGCTGAATCGTAGGATACAAATGTAATGTTTATTAGCCTGCTATAAAAGCGGAGCCAACGCTGGAACCACATACGTTAGTCTGATTTGACGCCTGTATCGTAGGAGTACACATCGTAGGAGCATCATGTAGTGTTTATTGCTTTCTTGTAAAATTAGATAGCCAGCACCACAACTACAATTGACGTTGCACCGATATTACGCCTGCGTAGGCTGTTTTTCCAAACCAGTTTATAGACCTGGCGTGGCTCAGTGGTAGAGTACCTGATTGCCGCGCAGAATGCTTGGGTTCGATTCCTGCTGGGATCCTCATTTTCATTCTTTCCATTCGTTGAGTTAGCGCTCCGATGTTGGTTTTCCTTAATGCTCTAGCATTTAAGTTGCCAATGTCTGTTCTCGCCGTTCCTGGGTAGATATAAATTTTCAATCACCTGTGGCGCATACCCGTACACCACGGCCCGTGGTAAACGGGTATGTGCCACACGTGTCTAGTGGAAAGGGTTTGACGACGTACGCGACAGGATTTTAAGGTTATTCATGTCATGATCCGGCAGTCATATTCGTCAAATCCTCTTACCCTCCCATGCAAATTTTGGCCTACATCAAGTTAAGGAGGCGATCATGAGAGCACCCAGACGTAGGCGGATAGATAGATAGATAGATAGATAGATAGATAGATAGATAGATAGATACGTAGATAGAAACGTTCAAGGTGCCAGAGGTTCGCTAAGAAATGCTTCGCATTTAAAAGATCGTTTAGAACTTTTTGCTTTAGGTCCGAGTGTTTCTCAGAAGGGTCTTCCTGAATTCCAAAAGTAACTAAATTCGACCGTCTACTGCGGTGTTCTAGGTCGGTTAATTTCAATTTGAATGCGTTCATTGATTTTTCGAATGACTCGACGTGGGCAGCACGTTTTTCTATTTCAAGAAAGCGTGATGTAAGATCAGACATCAATTTTCCATATTCGTTTGCTGATCCCTCAGAGCAGTCATTGCCTCAACTAGCTTATTTTGCCCTGCCAGTAGCTCCTTCAGCATTTCTGTTGTAGAACCTGGATTAGTCTCCACATCGCCATACAAATATAGCGTACACACACAGAATACATCATAGGCAATTTTAATACACTGTTGTGGGCACGGCAGGACCAGAAGGCCACGATAGTCACTACAAAAGCTGCTGTAGACGGCACTAACCTGCACGAAGCAAGGAATGGGGTTTCGTGACCACATGCCGCTAACCGGTCTGCCGTACCCACTGAAGCTGTAGCTCTGGAGGCGATCCTTTACAGGCAGTCCCGATGACGTAGTCACAGTAGATGGCGCCGTCGTCCTTGTTTCTACGAAGAAAAGAAGGGAGCCATGATCCAGCTGAGATACGGTAGCCACTGTAGTACACGTGTCAGCGGGCAGACTTATGGAAATGGCGATGCAAGATTACGGTTCAAGCTTTCCGGCGAAACCAAACAGGAGAGCCTGCACGAAGCAAAGGGAGTTTCGTGACCACATGCCGCTGCCCGGTCCACCGTACCCACTCGTTCACTATCTTATGTTTGTCATGCACGCATGCATGTATAATCTAGTACATACCATGCTAATGAAACCGATATTCTGGTATACACAATGCATTAGCTGTCATTTGTGTTCGTCACGCACTCGTGTCATGCCACGCCAATTTTGGTATATACCAGTTAACAAAACTGCCGGAAGCGCACCAAGACAGTGTCGTGTAAAGCGTGCTGGAAATGGCATACATTTCATGATTTTCATGTAAGGACCTGTCATTTATGTTCGTCGTACAGGCACGTCGTGCCATAGCAATTTTCTATATAGTCAGTGAATGAAACGCCGTCGAGCACACCATGAGCGTGGCATGTAAGTCATGCCGTACAGGACATGCATCTCATAATTTGCATGTTAGGACGTACTTTGCATTTCATAATGTGCATGTTCCTGATACACTCATGTCACTCCATTGTAGTACTTGCGCGAGAACAAACGGGGACGAAGAAAGGAGACACACGGACAAGCGCAATTCCTTTCTTCGTCCCCGTTTGTTCTCGCGCAAGTACTACAATGAATTCGTTCCAACTAGGCCGGCTAGCAGTTTTGCTTCAACTCATGTCACGCCATATCAATTTTGGTACACATCCAGTGAATGAAACGGCCGCGAGCGCACCATGATCATCGCATGTAAATCATGCCGTACATGACATACATCTTATTACTTGTCATTTATCTTTGTCACAGAGTCACATCGCGCATTGCCAATTTTGGTATATTTGCAATGCCCACGAACTATAGGTGGCGCGCCGTGCGATTCAAGATGGCGCCGGAGGAGGGTCAACCAGTTTGTCAGCATAGGACCAGATAGGACATGCGAACATACGGCCCGTGCCACTTTCACCGGATGAAGTCATGGGCTGCACTGAAATGGATATGAGACCAAAATGCTTTCCTAAACCATGGAAAGTGCTAAGTTCCCACCACCTAACTATTTGCTGCGGTGTGAAAGTTATATTTCAGCTCCTTTACCGTGCATCAACGATGCTGTGCGAAATGCTGTGCGCGCTACAAAAATCTGCATGAACTAGAATTGACGTACAACCTTAACGGCACTCCGAGGGAGTATGTACCGAGCCTGCCTGACGGATTTTCCGCAGTAGTAGACCACCAGCGAGTAACGCCACCGCTGCTACACGGGAGCGCATGTTTAACGTGGGGATGGTTTCCTAACATGTTACGCCGTCGTCATTACTTGTGCAATCAGGAACGCGGAGTTACTTCTTCAACGGAACACGAGCATTCAGCATCCCATTCAGTAGCTCTTGTGTCACAGCCATGATCAGACTCTAGCCGTGTTCAATTCACTTCATTTGCATGTAGCAGGTTCGATCACCATGATCGAAACATGAATATCGAAAAGAATGCACACGTATGCTTTTCGCAACGTTGAAGAATTCGACGTGTTCTCTAGTGTATTACTCTACGCCTCCTTATACAAGACAGTTCAGCTGTTGTCCTGTCGTTGGCTTTGTTGGTACGTATACTTTGCTATGACGTTGTGAGATAAAGTATTCAGCAGATTCGCGCCCGCGATCTCCTTTTTGAGTTTCGTTAAAATGGAGCTTCTTCACGATGCTAAATGCCTAAATTAAATTTGATGTAAGGGTCGCTGGCATTTTCATCATTAACTTGGAAATTTTGTTCCGTTAGGTGAACAAGGCAATCAATGGTACCTTCGTTATTTGCCGAGTTTAGTTATTATATAAGTTATATGGTAAAGCGCCGCCATTTCTGACCTTTTGAGCTACTTGAGGAAATGCTAAGGACGACAGCTTTCATATGCTCATTATAGGAGTCGGTATGACAAGGCTACCACTGCAGCACATGCTGTTCCTTTTGTTCAGGTACTAGCATTTAGTGTTCTAATGCGCCTAGGACACAATATGAAAGACCGCTCATTTGGCATTTTTCCCTGCTTCTTTTACACACGCTCAGTTCGATTCTGAGTGCAATCCTGTAACTTTTCTTGTCAGCCTCAGACCGGATGGCTTTACTGGCGCAGATACTACCGCACGGCTGGTGCCGTCTACCTACCAAGACACATGCCGTTCGACTTTTGCTCCTCACTGATCTACTCCTCGGTGGCCTTACTCTACGACCGCATCCAATGGAGACGTCCGGAGATGGACGAGGTCTTTGTGTCTCACTTCCTGGGCCCAGTGGGCTCGAGGCCCATCACTCACAGAAGGCACGCTATCCGTATTTACCTGACGCTGGGTGGAGAACCCGAGGATGGTGCCAACTTTACCAAAGTGTTTCGTGACGACGAGCGCCTCATCCGATTTACGCACTACGTGGCTGAATTCCTGGTAGACTACGGCTTTGCTGTACGTCCAAAATACAATCAGAGGCCGTGCAAAAAATTTGTGTACAGGAAAAGAATATGACTCAGCAAGGCGTTGCTTCGGGCTAGTTGGTAATCCATAATTACGAAATTTATAGCGCGGAACTTCTACACAGGGGACTCGTCGCTCGTCGTGTTCCTTTGTCCCCTGTGTAGAAGTTCCGCGCTATAAATTTCGTAATTATGGAAAAGAATACGATGGCGGGAGGGCTAGTCATCGCAAAAAAATGTTTTTCGCCACTTTCAAGCGATTGGAAAAATTCTCGAGCACCTCTGTAAAAGATGTCGTACCAGTTTGGTCAGATTTTGCGAAAGCATTCGTCTTATGTAAAAGCAGATTTATTTATTCAAGTACCCTAAAGGCCCGAAGGCATTACATAGGGGGGACAGAACTATGAATAGTACAGCATAATACAGTTGCTAAACAAACAGAACTCAGGAAAGAAATATCTAAGGGTAATACACCAATACTTTCGTGGCAGCGATATCAATGTTCCACGAAAGTAAGTAATGTGCAAATATGAAATATAACTGTAATTTAAACACCTCAGACATTTACAAATGCTCTAACAATACATGCGGCACTACACAGTTTTTACCACACTTTAACACAATTTTTCAACAAGCAGAACTAAAAAAAAAAAGTGCAAATATTAAAAATAACAGTAATCCAAACACCTCGGACATATACAAATGCTTCTTGAGCAATAAATACATGTGACACCAAAATACAACTAAGAAAAATAGAATTACGAATTGCATTTTAATGTGCGATGTGTCAAGAAGAGAGAGAAAAAAAAGGAAGTTCGACATGCAAAAATTTAAGCTTTAAAGTAACATTTCAGACCTTTAACGAATGCATTATGATTAGTAATATCTGCAATGTCAGCAGGAAGCTGATTCCAGTAACGGATGGCAAGTGGTAGCGGGGAGTAAAAGAAAAGATTGGTACGGGCGAAGACGGGCTCGACTTTAAACTGATGATCAAGCCGCGAGGATACGCGATGGGCTTGTTTGATATGAAAAGCAGCGCGTGATGACGGATTGTGATAAATCTTATGGAAAAATGAAAGAAGCGTGACCAGCCTACGTTTTTCCAGAGGAACAAGATCAATTGAAGATTTAATTTCTGTTACACTCGATGTTCGCAGGTAGTTTTTAGTGATAAATCGAGCAGCTTTATTTTGTAGTGATTCCAATTTATCAATGAGGTATGCCTGATGCGGGTTCCAGATTAGTGATGCGTATTCGATTTTCGAACGTACCAAGGTGTTGTAAGCGAGAAGTTTAGTGGCGGTATTCGCTAAACTTAAGTTTCGCCGGACGAAGCCAAGTGTTCTAGATGCTTTGCTAACCATGGCGTCTATATGGGCGTTCCATGTCAAATCAGATGACAAATGAACGCCCAAGTACTTGATAGAGCATGCTGAGACTATGGACGTATTGTTTAACGTGTAGTTGGATAATGCAGGGTTAGGTTTTGTCGAGAATCGAATGGCTTTGGTCTTGGTGACGTTAATTTCCATTTGCCAATCTTCACACCATGCACCGAGTTTGTCTAAATCCGATTGTAAGTAGCAAGCATCCATAGCGCTAGTATTTTCTCTATAAATTACGCAATCATCAGCAAATAATCTCACTGTAGAACATAAACCATTAGCGATATCATTAATATAAATTAAAAACAGGATGGGTCCGAGCACGGAGCCCTGAGGGACACCAGATTTAACATAGAGCAACGGGGATGAGTGATCATTTACAAAAACTGATTGGTAGCGGCTAGTTAAAAAATCGGTGATCCACTTAATAATTCTCATATTGATGTTGAGGCATTTTAGCTTGTGTATTAGGCGCAAGTGAGGAACCTTGTCGAAGGCCTTCGCAAAATCGACAAATATAGCATCAACATCATGTAATGAATGAATAGAGTGGTGTAGGTCAGTGATCAATTCAAAGAGTTGCGTCTCACAGGATCGACCGCGCAAAAATCCATGCTGATTTATAAAAAGAAATTATGTTCTGTTAAAAATTTCATGACAGCGGATGAAATGATATGTTCCAGAATTTTGCAGCACGTGCTTGTCAAAGAAATCGGTCGGTAGTTAGAGGCATTGGACGGGTCACCAGATTTAAAGATGGGAATGACACGAGCCTGTTTCCAATCACTTGGAACACATCCCGTGTCAATGGATTGTTGAAATAGGGCGGCAAAAATTTTACATATCGCAGGTTTGGCTAGCTTGAGTAGTTTAGAGCATATGCCATCAGGACCAGGAGCAGAGTTAGTTGCTAGGCGGTCGATGGCGGATTCTATCCCCTCAGAAGTGATAACAACATCATGCATGGTCGAATTTAAATGGGGAAATTGAATATTATTTGGCAGTGGACTCTCATCCGTGAAAACAGATGAAAAGAACTCATTAAATTCTACAGCAACCTGAGCAGGAGAAACAGTATTCCCATCTCTCGCTAACGATATAGTTGATTTTGAGACGTATTTCGGATTAATCACTTTCCAAAATTTCTTTGTGTCATTTTGGAGCATGTTTGTAATATCGTTGTTGAAAAACTTGTCCTTGGCTACTGATATTACAGTTTTGCACAAATGCGCATGTTCACGATAGCATCTCCAATCATCGTCAGTGTTTGATAACTTCGCCTTTGAGTATAAACGTTTCTTTTTGTTAATGCAACGTTTCACATGCGTCGTGAACCATGCGCTTTGCGCTGACACCGTAATACTGATTTTAGGTACGTACTTTTCTTTAAGCAACAGTAACCTGTCACGAATAAGGGCCCAGTTCATGTTTGCATCGCGCTGATCGAAGGATTGCATAAGATCAGCCGAAAAGCTTGAAAGGTCACCAATCAGCATATCGACATTCGCTCGTGCGTAATCAAAAATGATTTTCTTTGTATTATCCCGAGTTTTACATTCGCATATCAATTCGCAGTGCAAAATACTGTGGTCACTCACGCCATCCAAGACGGTTACTGAGACACTGTTTGGCTCCGTTGTTAATACAAGATCTAAAAGGGAATTTCCACGCGTGCAATCAGAAACCACCTGGTGCAAATCAAATGACGACAGTACATCAAGAAAACTCTGACATTCACGCTTCTTCGAGCTACCTATGGGTCTGTACGAGTGCCATTCAATAGCCGGATAATTGAAGTCGCCAGCTAAGAATATTGACGAACTTGGCCACTTATTTTGTATAAAAGTTAGTGACTCATTAAGGAATTCTGGAAATTCGCCAGAAGCATCAGGTGGGCGGTAGCAGACACCAATTATACATGTGACACGCGGCGGCAAACGTAGGGCTACCCACAAAATTTCAAGACATGAATCTGTGTCAACAATGTAAGCCTCCAAATTATTTTTCACTGCAATCAGCACTCCACCACCTCGCGATGTGACCCTGTCTTTCCGAAATAATGTAAATTGACGGGACAAAGACAACTCGCAGTCAGCAATATCAGGCGACAACCATGTTTCTGTGCCTAAGACTATATCTGCTGAGCATGATTCTACATACGAACACAGCTGGTCCTGCTTATGATACAGACTACGGAAGTTCGAAACAAGGATTGACAGTGAGGAATCTCGGTTTTTATGTTTTGGTCAATGGGTTTTGGTTGGCGCATGACGCTTTGGAACGGCCTGTACTTTGCCTGTGGCATCGTCGACGGCGTAAACTGCGTTGTTTAGGACAAGCTTGTCAAATAAAAGCTTAAATTTGTCGCCAGGCTTCCGTTCAGTTCGTGCGAAGTCTCGTAGTTTCTTCCGAATAAGCTGCACCCTCGGTGAAAAGTCCTCCTCTATCCATACACGTGGTGATTTTAGTTCCTTCAGTTTACATGCGTTTTTCAGTACCATACTTTTATCTTTGAAGTTGAGGAACTTCACAATGATCGGCCGTGGGTAATCCGGCTTTTTCTCGCCGATTCTATGGGCACGCTCGATTTGTCCAGTTTCAATTCCTAAATTTTTTGATACAAATCCTTTTACAAGATCTTCTGTGTCCTTCCATGATTCTGATGATTGTTCCGGGATACCTTTAAGATGAGGTTATTTCTACGCATTCTGTTATTGAGGTCGTCAACTACTAAGCTAGATTGTTCGAGTTGCTTTGATTCTATGCCTTTCAATGTGTCCTGTGTATGTTTAAGCATTTGAACCACTTCGCTGCTTTCGGTGGCTCCTTCTATTTTAGAAAGACGCCTCTTTATGTCAGTGATGTTCATTTGTACCTCTTTGACCTTCCCAAGGACATCTTTCTGAAATCTATCATTGGACGCAGCCATGTCCTTGACAATCGTTAAGAGCTGGTCTATCTTATCAGGCCCGGGATTCATTTCAATGTCCCCTGCACAGAGTAGCACGTGCGCTACAGTAAAAAGCACAAGAGAAAGCCGTCCAGCCATACTTAGGTTGATCGGAAATTTAGTCGGGTTTAACCACACCGAGCGAGATGCACACTTTCCATGTCCACTTCCAACAAAGCGACCTATGCGAGCTCGATACGTACAAAGGTCTGTACCCATGACAAACGTGCACAGTTGGGATTTGCAGCCAAATAAATGAAATAAACTATCGGTGCTAGTAGGTCACACTCACCTAGAATGCGACAACAGTCTTGTTAGGGCGACGAGCATTAGGCCGCAAATCCCGCTTGTTGGTTTCCGACGAGTCTTCTTATAGTAGCTGATGGGAGGGCGCTGCGCACGATGATTGCGCTTGCGCTGTAGGTGGTGGCGCGCAAGGTGACGGTCCGGATCCGCACGTGGTAGATAAACACAGCGTACGTCGATTCACCGTCTGGAACCAGATGGTGCCCGTGATCAGCGTGCAGCTCGGTCTCTCCGTCAGCTAGAATGCGACAACAGTCTTGTTAGGGCGACGAGCATTAGGCCGCAAATCCCGCTTGTTGGTTTCCGACGAGTCTTCTTATAGTAGCTGATGGGAGGGCGCTGCGCACGATGATTGCGCTTGCGCTGTAGGTGGTGGCGCGCAAGGTGACGGTCCGGATCCGCACGTGGTAGATAAACACAGCGTACGTCGATTCACCGTCTGGAACCAGATGGTGCCCGTGATCAGCGTGCAGCTCGGTCTCTCCGTCAGCTAGAATGCGACAACAGTCTTGTTAGGGCGACGAGCATTAGGCCGCAAATCCCTGCTAAATTCCTGCTAAAGAGCGAATACGAACTTTAAGACAATTTCATGTTTATGAATTGAGATAGTGTGAACACGGACGACAAGAAAGGCATTGGCAAACTTAGGCTTGTACCTATACACACCTAGCTAATAAGCGCTGAGAGGAAATACGGTCACTGACCAAGTCTGATGAACTTCCCCGACGTTTCAGAACCGCTACCAGTTCCCTGTTGATTGAGCTGGACGTTGTCAATTAAGTAGCCAGTAGGTGACGCAATGAGCGCGTGAACATAATCATATCATTGACTGGGATAATGCCACTATCGTCGCCAAGGAGAAGAACGTGTCATCCCGCCGGATTATAGAATCTCTAATCATACACTCGACGCCAGCTACAGTGAATAGCACAGAAGGGACTATGCCTGTCATTCACGCCCGCTTGCTGAGTCGCCTACTGGCTACTTAACTGACAGACTTCCAGTCTAGCTCAGTGAACAAGAAAACCCGTATGCGGTTCCAAAACGTCGGATAATTTCATCAGACTTGTTCAGTAACCGTGTTTCATCTAGTCCAATGCCTGACCAGACGAAGTTTCGCGGATCTCTTGACAATGTTAATTATCGGTATAAGGCACCCATTCGCAAAGATGGCAGTAGTCGTCCGTGATCAACTTTTTCGGTGTAAACCATGGGTTATCTATCACCACGGGGCCGAATCTGACATGCTGCTATGGTTAAAGCTATTGTGCTTGCCCGTTAATTAAAATAAGATGTCTGTAACCTAGAGAAAGAATAACATCGCTTTCTTGAACTAAGCACGCCCATATGTCCACATTACACTTGTGCACGCTGCACCTAATGCATCTCTGAAAAAAAAATCAATTCACCGCAAGCGTGAAGCAGTGGATTCGATAGCAACGAATTGTATTGTTATACGAAGTAAGGCTGCCAGCTAACTCTTTCGGATCCGATTTCGCGTAACTCTCCAGAACGCTGGTGTAAGAGAATACGGCCGCTCCAGGGAGGGAAGCCGTTTTCGTGCGGTCTCTTCGCGTTGAGAGCACAGCCCACAGAAGGGCATTCGAGCCGTCTGAGAATGCCTGCCGTGATACAGCGCGCGCCAGCGATCGCGACCGCTGGCGCGCGCGCTTCAATGTTCCCAGTTGCTGCTCGAGCGACACATCAGCCCCTCCCCCCTACTTCTTCCTTCAAGATGGGCGGGGCGTTTCCTCTCTGCTTCAGCAGCAATCGACGGTAGGCATAGCACGCGGGCTGGGGTCGCATGCGCCCTCTGTGCGACGTAGATGGGTCGGCTCGTTTTATCTCTACTTCAGCCGCGTTCGTCGCCTCCGCTCGCACGCTTTCACCCCAGGGTAGAACAAACGATGCGCAGGCGGATGTTATAGATTTGGACTTTAAACGGAACATGACGGCGATGGCCGTCGAGAGTGTCCATATAATTGCTATCGCAATAGAAATACACATCACTGTGCACTGACGTTGCCGCCGGAAGCAGTTCGTCAGTCGCGAAACGGGCATGGGCCAAAATGTTTTGTTTCCTGCGCTTTGTGGGCGCGATACAAGTCTAGGACTGGACATGCTAGCTCCTCTGAACCAGGCGTTCTGTAATGACAAATGGTAGTGCATGTTTCCTGCGTATCTCGTCTAACCACGGCGGTGGGCCTCGCTGCACAGGTTTTCCCTCTCGAGCCATGGTGTATGGCGTTATATGTTGGCGACGGTATTAGCACGATTTCTGCTCCCGTACCCCTTCAGCGGCCCACTCTGTGTACCTCAGTGCGAATGTTCCTGCATACTGTCTGCCGTGTGCTAGAAGGTCCAATATGACTGAAGTGTTTAATGCGAGGTCCGACGCCAAAATTAGGCAGCTGACGGAAAGCAATTTCGCATAGTACGTCGTATTCGGGCACTAATTTTGTAATATATGAATAAGCAGCTGGCTGAAAATCGTCCTCCCAGTCCGTTTCCCCCGTGCTTGGTTTTTGCAGTATGGGCTATCGTGCTTGTATTGTTCGACTACACAGTGTTTCTGATGCAATAGCGCGTAGATCGCTCGACAGCCCTAGGTGTTCAACTCCACCTGCCTGTCTGGCAGACTGTGCCTCCATTTAAAGCAATTCTGCAAATAGGTTACTACTCAGATGGCAGGGAGAGAAGGGAAAACCACATGGCATAGCCAACCATATTTCTAACAAGTTGGTTAATGTTATATGAAATCAGATATTTTTTCTGTATACTGTTTTGTACCTCTACATTGAACCTCGCTGGTGACCGTTTTGCATAGCGATATGTCGCCGCTAGCTTTGTGGAAAGCAGCAATACCATGAAGATGAGGAAGGTACTTGCAATCGCACTACCAAATTACTTGCTAGGGTGGTTTATCAGGATAGATAGATCGGCGAGGGTTCACCCGGTTGAAGATATATTTTATAATGACTAAGAGCGGCACCGGGGCTCGATCGCGTGCGCTGCCACCGACGCGCTGCGACGAAGGCGAAGAGGAAGACGTCGAAGCAGAGAATAGAACAGCCGGAACGCAGCAAACGGCCTCTGTGACGCATACAACTGTTTGCCAGTTTTAGAATCTTCCGGTTTACAAGAGCAGAACTATTCGCGAAACCCTTCGGTAGTTAGCCGGAATCTCTCTAATAAAGTTTTCTTTACCAAATCGTAGACCAATGACTCCTGTGCTGGCATGCGGCCAAAGACACTCAACGCCTCTCTGATCTAGACAAACACTCAAGGCATTGGCCCACTCGCTGCTCTCCCAGCCTTGCCCTACGGCGATTCTCTCAAAACGATGCAAATAGGCATAGAGGTCGTCCCTTCGTTCATCAAAGGGCGCCATCGATTTCTCAGGGCAGACAAGCTTAGGCTGTCTCTGTCTCGTTCATTACATTGGCGCAGTCTACGAAAAGTGAATCTTAAGGCTGAAGCAACCTGTCGTCGTGGGCAGGCTTATCCTGGCGCCGTCAAGGACAGCGCAGGCCTCCGGTTGCTCGGGAACGCCGTTTACGCTTCCCGTTGCGACAACCCTCACGCTCAGGACTCCATTGGCCCCTGAGCCACTTAGGGATGCTGTTCAAGCTCCCTCGGACGAGGAGCCCGCCGTCTTGAGCACAGTGACCACTTCCTCCGCCTCTGATGTCGCCACTGGCTCCGCGTGCAGATCTCCCGACAGCGCTGCAGAGCTGCTGCATACCGTCGCATCACGACTAACGCCTTGACAGCGTCGAGCTCCGAGCTGTTTCCGCCGACCATGCCAGCATTATGCGCAGTCAGTGCCGTGTTGGCAGTGACCGCCTCACAATATTTTGCAGCCAGCGCACTCGAGAACCGTAGAGAGCTCCGATATGCCCTCGCGTAGCTCTCACACCAACTTGGCTTGGCGTCGGTGCACTCCGGATTTTCGACTGCCGTCCCACCATCACTGACTGCCTACGAATTCCCGGAGTTTCATGGCTTTTAGAACGACGCCGACAATTGGGTGGCGACCATCAACGCTCTCGGAGATCGCGAGGCCTGGACGGACCAACAGGAATGGCCGTAGACCGCTTTCAAAATGGTGCCGCGGCGTGGCATAGGTATGAAGGCGTGAGGCAGCAGTCCTCGGCAGAGTGGATCACCAGGCTCATAGCTGCTTTTCGACGCAATAACTTCCACCTCGCTGCCACCACCCAGTACAACCTGACCGCTACCGCGGATGCAGCTGAGGAGGGACACCACCTCGAGGCTGCAACTTGCAGCTCAATAAAACTTCTTGTTGGGCTAGTTGGTTATTCGACATAGTGTAGGATGATCAGCGCAACCTTGACTCCCGCAACACTCACACACACACGACACTCAGCGCTCACTACCAACTGTTTATTGCACCTGAATGACCCTCTTATATAGCTACAGAAAAATGCGCAAAACCAATGAAGAAGGAAGGTGCGCATGTGGAAAGCAACACACAAGCGAAGTATGAGCGCCCCCACCCCACCAGGCAAAAAAATTAAACAAATCGAAAAAGAAATACGAAAAAGCAGATAAAGCAGCAGATCACTAAAACGTTGCCTCGAGAAAAGATATTTCCTGTTGATGTAACACCAACGACGGCTCGCTAACACAATTGTCCTTATGTTTTCCAATAAAATATGCTTCCAACAGCAGAAGTGCAGATGATTTCAAGCTTCTTCCAAGAACCTGCGTGTCTGGTAAATCGTGGGTTCACACCCACATGCGGAAGTATGCGCCACAAGATGCGCGTACTTATCCTCGTTTTTATTAACCTTTAGAGCATGCTCCCTAAGCCGGTCATTTAGGCATCTCTCGGTCATCCCGATGTACTCTTTTCCGCAGGATAATGGAATAGAGTATACAACTCCCGTGGAACATTTGACGTAGGCTTTCTCATGTTTCTTCAGGCAACCGCGTCTCTTGCTATCGCAAATGCGCGGACACAACTTGGCTAGCTTCTCTGGCGCCGAAAAGACCAGAGCCAATCCATGCCTAGCAGCACCTTCTTCAGCTTATGGGAGAGCTTGTGCACGTACGGCATAAACATGAAGCTTAGAACCCAATGGGTCCCAAGCAGCTCCAATCCCTTTGTGTTCCACGTTTCATCTTCTGCATGAGAGCCTCAGCGACCGTGTTTATGAACGACGAAGGGAAGCGCGCCGCCGTTAACCGGTGGATCTGATCATAAAAAATACTGCGCATGTGGTGTGGACACGACTTTGTCAACGAGATTCCAGGCAAAGTGAAGCTATTCCTCTTTTAACATATGCATAACGTTAAGCGCAATACTGAATCGACGAGGACGGGACAGGGAGTGACCACACACACAGCACTAACTTTCAACAATGCTTATTGTGAGCCGGATCACTGCATAAATACATGAAAATTGCGGACATCAGGCATGCGCAAATGTGAAGGATCTAGAAATGACAATTCTTTTCTGGACAATGATAATGAAGGTGCGCTGACACAATCTTGGCCTAACTCGTGTATGGTGGCTGATTCAACTATCAACCGCGTGGTCTCACCTTTGTGCGTGCGTACGACAGAGCACTCATGAAAAGCAGGCGAACACCCACACGTGCTGCAATGTGCGGTTAACAAACCATCGCCACCCTTCTTTACATTGTTTTTGTGTTCTCTAAGCCTGTCGTTAAGACAGCGCCCTGTCTGCCCCACGTAGAATTTCCCACACGAAAGGGGGAGCTTGTACACGACCCCTTCTTTGCATTCCACGTGGCGAACTCTGTGATTTTTTACGCAGCCGCGCGCTTTGTGAGCAGTTGGGTTGCTGAGCCTGCACAGCTTTCCGAGCTTGTTTGGAGCCGTAAAAGCGACGCCAATGTTTGCTCGAGCGCCCACTTTTTTTAAGTTGTGGGAAATCTTGTGAAGGTATGGCATGACAGCGAACCTCTTCCGGGAATTCTCACCTGCGGCGGCGTTCTGTTGGCGACTTGAAGGCTTTTTGAGCAGGGATTCTGCCACTGACACCAGAAGGTAGCCAGGGTAGCCTGCTTGTGCGAGGCGAGCCTTTTGGCGATCAAGGCTGGTTGTCATTAAATGGCGGCATGATTTGTTTATATTATCATTATTTATATAATGATAATATATGTTTATATATTATCATTGTCCAGAAAAGAATTGTCATTTCTAGACCCTTCACATTTGCGCATGCCTGATGTCTGCAATTTTCATGTATTTATGCAGTGATCCGGCTCACAATAAAGCATTGTTGAAAGTTAGCGCTTGTGTGTGTGGTCACTCCCTGTCCCGTCCTCGTCGATTCAGTATTGCGCTTAACGTTATGCAAATGTCGCACCAACAAGGCCAAAGATCCACCCTTGCTCTTTTAACAATCTTAGAGTGCGCAGAATCATACGGCAACAGCCCCTTTTTCACACGAGGATGGTAATACCAACAAAATGTTCACGGTCCCACAGTAGCTTGAGGTCTAAAAACTGTAGGCATGTCTCTGCGGGTACCTCGGAAGTGAAACTAAGTCCGCGTCCAAATTCTTTAAAAGCACTTAGTACGTCGTCACAATAAGCACGCTCAACTTCATAAAAGGCATCCTTGATACACACACTTATCGAAGTAAAACCATCCTCTTGAAAAATCTAAAATGTGATCGGGGAGTGTATAGGCTCCCGTTTGTCTAAAAGAATTAAGAAATCGTCAACATATCTAAAAATCTTTAAAACCTTCCCCCCACTTAAAAAGTTATCCAACGCCCTATCTACGTCAGCTAAAAAATGTCACACAGAACTGGGGCGACACACGAACCTATACAGATTCCTTGTCACTGCAGATAGGGCTTGTCGTCAAAAGTAATAAAAGTGACGTTAAGATAAAATTGTAAAAGCGCTAAAAAGTTCTCAACGGACACACCCGCGTTGTTCATAAAAGAAACGTCGCCATTATCTTCTATGCACTTTCGGACCGAGGCCAAAAGCTTATCGTGAGGAACAGAATAGAACAGGTCTTCAACATCTACTGAAAAAGCAAAGGAAATCTGCTGGTTAGTCCGAATGAAATCGCAGACATCACTAGAACTTTTGGTGCGGAAAGGGTCATTGACATAAAGCGTTTTTAGTTTGCTTAAAAGTAATTTGCTAACGTTCACCTGCCATGAACCACTTTCACTAACGATTGTTCTGAAGGGTATGTCCACTTTGTGGGTTTTCGCGGAAAAAAACACATTCAGATTTTAGCTTTTGCAGCCTGCTAAGGCTGCAAAAGCAGAAATCTTTATGTCAATGCTTTATGTCGAACGCTTTATGTCAATGACCCTTTCCGCACCAAAAGTTCTAGTGATGTCTGCGATTTCATTCGGACTAACCAGCAGATTTCCTTTGCTTTTTCAGTAGATGTTGAAGACCTGTTCTATTCTGTTCCTCACGATAAGCTTTTGGCCTCGGTCCGAAAGTGCATAGAAGATAATGGCGACGTTTCTTTTATGAACAACGCGGGTGTGTCCGTTGAGAACTTTTTAGCGCTTTTACAATTTATCTTAACGTCACTTTTATTACTTTTGACGACAAGCCCTATCTGCAGTGACAAGGAATCTGTATAGGTTCGTGTGTCGCCCCAGTTCTGTGTGACATTTTTTAGCTGACGTAGATAGGGCGTTGGATAACTTTTTATGTGGGGGGAAGGTTTTAAAGATTTTTAGATATGTTGACGATTTCTTAATTCTTTTAGACAAACGGGCGCCCTATACACTCCCCGATCACATTTTAGATTTTCAAGAGGATGGTTTTACTTCGATAAGTGTGTGTATCAAGGATGCCTTTTATGAAGTTGAGCGTGCTTATTGTGACGACGTACTAAGTGCTTTTAAAGAATTTGGACGCGGACTTAGTTTCACTTCCGAGGTACCCACAGAGACCTGCCTACAGTTTTTAGACCTCAAGCTACTGTGGGACCGTGAACATTTTTGTTGGTATTACCATCCTCGTGTGAAAAAGGGGCTGTTGCCGTGTGATTCTGCGCACTCTAAGATTGTTAAAAGAGGAATTGCTTCACTTTGCCTGGAATCTTCGTTGACAAAGTCGTGTCCACACCACATGCGCAGTAGTTTTTATGATCAGATCCACCGGTTAACGGCGGCGCGCTTCCCTTCGTCGGTCATAAACACGGTCGCCGAGGCTCTCATGCAGCAGATGAAACGTGGAACACAAAGGGATGGAGCTGCTTGGGACCCATTGGGTTCTAAGCTTCATGTTATGCCGTACGTGCACAAGCTCTCCCATAACCTGAAGAAGGTTGCTGCTAGGCATGGAGTGGCTCTGGTCTTTTCGGCGCCAGAGAAGCTAGCCAAGTTGTGTCCGCGCATTTGCGATAGCAAGAGACGCGGTTGCCTGAAGAAACATGAGAAAGCCTACGTCAAATGTTCCACGGGAGTTGTATACTCTATTCCATTATCCTGCGGAAAAGAGTACATCGGGATGACCGAGAGATGCCTAAATGACCGGCTTAGGGAGCATGCTCTAAAGGTTAATAAAAACGAGGATAAGTACGCGCATCTTGTGGCGCATACTTCCGCATGTGGGTGTGAACCACGATTTACAGACACGCAGGTTCTTGGAAGAAGCTTGAAATCATCTGCACTTCTGCTGTTGGAAGCATATTTATTGGAAAATATAAGGACAATTGTGTTAGCGAGCCGTCGTTGGTGTTACATCAACAGGAAATTGGACAATTGTGTTAGCGAGCCGTCGTTGGTGTTACATCAACAGGAAATATCTTTTCTCGAGGCAAGGTTTTAGTGATCTGCTGGTTTATCTGCTTTTTCGTATTTCTTTTTCAATTTGTTTAATTTTTTTGCCTGGTGGGGTGGGGGCGCTCATACTTCGCTTGTGTGTTGCTTTCCACATGCGCACCTTCCTTCTTCATTGGTTTTGCGCATTTTTCTGTACCTATATAAGAGGGTCATTCAAGTGCAATAAACAGTTGGTAGTGAGCGCTGAGTGTCGTGTGTGTTCCTCGAGTGGATGTGTGAGTGTTTGTGTGAGTGTTGCGGGAGTCAAGGTTGCGCTGATCATCCTACACTATGTCGAACTTGCAGCTCACCTGCAGACAGTGTCACAACCTGCCCTGGTACAAACGCACAAGTGAGACCAGGCTCGCTACTTCAGGTCTCACACTCGGCGTCGGTATCCAACACCATAGTATGTCTGACAGACGCCCAGACCACATCCATTCACAGCCTATGGAGAAGCGATCCCGAAGCTCACCATCGTATGAGCACGTCAGTGCGACTTCTTTCCACCAGTGACAGTCGGAGAAGCGGGCATCACGTCACACGCAGCCATACTGGAAGCGTGACCTATCTGCGAATTCTTGGAGAGAGTTCCTTCTTGTCGCGTCAAGCATGGTCCTCCGCTTTCAACGTAGCCATGGGCTCAATTCGCAGACGCTCAGTTACTGCTAAGCGGCATATCGCTTCAAGAATTCAAAACGATACAATTTGTCGCATTCGTCAAGGGTCAGTACGCTTCATCAAGCGCGTACCAAAGCATGGCTGAGCCTACCGATACACCCCCAGCTCTTAGAAGCCGATGTCCGCGAGCCCTGCACCCTGGCGTGTGAGCCTGCTTCCGACAAGAACCACTTCACTCGGACTGCCAGTGTGTTGCCTGAACGCCACGTGGATCGCAATGGAGTGGTTGTTCCTATGGGATACGTCGCTGATCGACCGGGTGTCGACAAGGTCGGCGGGAGAAGCAGCGAGATCGCGATTCCTTTGGACACCCGTCACAATATTGGCGTAGAGTGCAGATATGTCCGAGCTCGCTTGCATCCTTTGTCCAGCCAGTACGTGCCGACTCGAGAAGCAAACGCGGAAGAGGACAATTTAGATTATCCGTGCGACCGCAATCGTCATGCGACAAGCTCACGCGTGTGACCACAACGGCACAGTCAGCGCCACCAAGCAGAACCATCGTCATCGGCAGTATTTTAATCCAGACCTCAGCGCGTCCGAGACCTTTGACCGCTACGAAATAGCCAGTTACGGCCACCTTTGGCTAATTTCCAAACAAATTCTCAGCGGGGCCGAGCCCGGCCACTCTGAAATAGCCAGTGTCACCCACCAGACACACTTGTGGCCGATCCACGAGCCAAGTCGCGCCGTGGTTGGGACAGACCGCCGCGATGCAGCCAAAGTTCCCACGAAAGACACCGTCAGCAGCCCTGCGCAATCAGTCATGGCCGAGTGTAATGACGAAGAGCAGCACCGGGGCGCGGGCGCGCGCGCGTTGCGACCAGACGCACGAAGGCGAAGAGGAAGACGACGTGGCAGAGAATACAACAACCGGCCCGCAGCAAGGGTGCTGTCTCTTCATATGGTATCCCATCAACGCCTGGAGCTGTACGAGCTATAGCCTTGTCGATAGCCGCCAACAGCTCGGCCGTAGTAAACGCTGACTCCATACCTTCGAGATCTTCGGCGCTTGGGACTGCTCCCGCCTGTGTCGGAATGAAGAATGGGCGTTTGAAGGTGGCTGGCGCACTGTCGAAGTTTGGATACAGGGATCTTGCAACCTCTGCTGCAAAGAGAGCAGGACCTTTCCCAGATGCCAGGCACGCACTGGATACTGAATCGGGTACTCGTGCACCTCGTTCCATCGCCTGAAAGGTACGCCAGATCGAATAGGTTGTCGAAGAAGTGCCAAGCGACGCACATCATTGCACCCAGTTGCTTCTAGAAAAACGCTTTTCATGTCTGCGAGCCGCTGCAGTCAGTCGGTTGAGGCAGTACCGGTCCACAACATAGCATTTGTAGATCAGGTGTGGGGCTGCACTTGTCGACCGAAGAAATTACGGTAGCTTTGGAAACCGACGGTACGGAATGTCTTTAGGCTCTTCCTCTTGACTACACGGACTTCGAATGGAGTTCGGATGATATCTAATGGATCTTCGCTAGCGGCCGCCGCAGTTGCTGATATCCACTCATTTAAGTGTATTTCGTTAGCATCACGCTTCCTTTTCCTTCATGCAACCGAGCAATGCATCTAGCGACACAAATGTCACGGTCTAGCAGCAGACGCTGATCGCTCTCGGTGACAGCTTCGATGTCTTCAGCTTTTTCGGCGCGGACAAGAATTATGACGCTGGAGCGAGGCGGAATGGTGACTTGGTCTTCGAGCACGTTCAGGGCACGTTGATATGAGTTCGTGTCCGACAGGTTCGTAACGTCGCTCTTTCGAGGTGCGTAGCATTGGCCTGCAGGCGGGCGGAATGGCGTCGGAGGTGCCGGTTGACGGCGCGGGGCTTTGGGGATTGCGCGGAGGGGCGACAACGCGGTGTGCAATGGCGGCATAGCTCATGGCTTCCAGCTCAGGTTGCGGCGGCACAGCAACTACCAGCGAATTCCGAAGTTCCTCGCGAACGACGTCGGCTATGGAGTGCAGCTCGGGTTGCGATGCAGGAAAGATCTTTCGCAGATCTTCACGCATGACCAGCGTGATCGTCTCACGCAGGTCGTCGGTAAAGTCCCTAGATTTTTTCCCTTTTACGTAAGTACCGACAACTGCCTCCTCTCCCGACCCTCTCTCACGCGCAGCTGACGTCTGCCACCATTTTCTTCCTGACTTGGAAGATTTACAAAGCCACTTACGTCTAAGTACATTAGCCACGCATCTTTCCGCGGGCAATATGCTAGCGTGGCGCGCATTTCTCCTCCCGCCAATCCCCCGTCATTAGTGAGCGGGGGACGTGTTTCACCAGGTGCTTGAAAAACGTTAGGAAGAACATGGCTACCGAAAACGAGCGTTCGCCAATGAGATTCGTCGGCGGCGCTTCAATTGTTGTCGGTACTGAAGAACGAACCGGGAAAAATCTAGGGACTTTAGTCGTCGGTGCCCAGGGCATGTATTTCGCCGTAGTTCGTCATCGGCATGCGGCGGTTGTATTGCCTTGTAGGCATTGTATATCCTTTTCACTCGTTTTGGCCTCCTAAATGCATTCCGTGACTGTTTTGGGCGGGTTTCTTACAAGTCCGCCAAAGAGCGCTTGCTCCACTCTCCGCATTAGGAAACCAAACTTTTTTTCTATGGATATAACAGGGTCGGCGTGCCGCAACAATCAGGTCATTAGTTCGGTGTAAATCCCGATGCTTTCGTTCGGCAGCTGTACACGGGTCTCCGACAGGGTTTCGGCTCTTTGCTTACGGCCCACGCTGGCGAAGATGTCCAGAAATGCGGCGCGAAAAAGGTCCCAGATCGTCAGCGTGGCTTCTCTGTTCTCGAACCATGTCCGAGTGATGTCTTCCAGGGCAAAATAAACATGCCGTAGTTTGTCTCCCCTGGTCCAATTGTTGACAACGGCGACCCGTTCGTACCTTTCAAGCCAGCTCTCCGGATCTTCTAGCGATGACCCGTGGAAGTTTGGTTGCTCCCGAGGCTAATATAGCCGGAACGATGCAGGGGCCACTGGGTCATCGTTGCGATCTAGGCGACAGCCTTAGGCTGCCTGTCGTTTTCTGGAAGGGGTCCGTACTCTGGCTCGAGTCCTAGCTGCCTGCGGCTAGTTCGATGGTCCGGGATGTCTTTAGGCTCTTCCTCTTGACTACTCGGACTTCGATCCCGACTTCGGGAGGGCGTCCGGAACATGGACGAACCAGCAGCTCCACCAGATATCACGTAGTCATGACGGTGAAGACTGCAGCAGAACTCGGAAATACGTAACTCTTTATTTGGCCGAACCTCTGGCCTGGAAACGGAAAGTCAAACTGCAAGCGAACAATGCACGCTGTATACTGATAGCGGTGAACAGTGTTGGCCGTCGATAATCTTACAAGCAGTAAAACGCGCCGGCTTTTATACATGTGATATTGAACATTCCAGCGTTATCGCTGGTGGCCGCGTGAGCTCTCCATCGGCTGCGGGCAAGGTACTCGTCAAAGACGACACCAAGGTGCCTGTTAACTCGTTAACGGATTTGTCAGTCTCTCCGAGACCGTTGCACTCCTCTCGCCATCTGACCATGTTTGCACGGGGAAAGGCTTGCTCGTGCCTTTGGCGACCGTGGAAGTCACTCGTGGCAGCACCTCTATATTTTGTTATGAACCCATACCAGTACAGTATTACGTTGTTGCGAGGGGAATGCCTCGGCAGCGTGGAACCCCTCGAAGACGCACAAGTTATGGACGAACCAGAGGACACGCACTGCCCAAGTTCCAGTACGTTCAGTGCTGTTTCCACGACTGGGTCATCACCCACTGATGTATTTAGTTCCTCCATTGCTGACAACCTTACGCCGGTCCAGCGTTCCCAGCTTCTAAGCTTGCTCGAAGAATTTCACTCTTTCCATGTCGCTCAAACTTCTCTCGGCCGCACGTCCGTCGTTACCCATCGCATCGACACTGGCGCCCAATCGCCACTGCGGCAATGTCCATATCGCTTATCTCCCACAGAACGCTGCGTAATCAACGAGCAAGTCGACGACATACTTCGACGCGATGTTATTCGACCCTCTAACAGCCCCTGGGCGTCTCCTGTCGTTCTTGATGCGAAGGGTGGTTCTGTGCGGTACTGTGTGGACTTCTGACGACTCAGCAAGATCACTCTTAAGGGCGTTTATCGCCTACCTCGAATAGACGACGCGATTGACAGCCTGCAAGGAGCAGAATTCCTTTCATCTCTCGGTTTGCGGTCAGGGTATTGGCAAGTACCTATGGCTCATGACGCTCGACCGAAGACGAAATTTGTCACGCTGGATGGCTTGTACGAATTCAACGTCATGCCTTTTGGGCTGTGTAATGCGCCCGCGACCTTTGAGCGCAGACAGCCTTTGTCACGCCGGATGGCTTGTACGAATTCAACGTCATGCCGTTTGGGCTGTGTAATGCGCCCGCGACCTTTGAGCGCATGATGGATACCGTTCTGCGCAACTTGAAATTGCACACGTGCCTGTGCTACCTCGACGACGTCGTTTTCGCCCCGGACTTGTCCACGCATCTTCAACGCCTGCGGCATGTGTTGACGCGTTTGAGCGACGCCGGGCTACAACTGAATCTAAAGAAGTGCCGATTTGCAGCCAGGCAGCTGACAATGCTGGGCTACGTCGTCTCCAAGGACGGAATTCTCCCCGAGCCAGCCAAGCTTCGGGCCATGACAGAGTACCCCACACCTACTTCGGTCAAAGAACTGCGCAGTTTCTTAGGACTATGCTCCTACTTTCGGCGCTTCATCCGAAACTTCGCGACTATCATATCGCCGCTGACGAAGCTCCTTGGCAGCAACGGGCCCCTCAATTAGTGGTCATCAAAGTGCGACGACGCTTTCGCAAAGCTCCGTAGTTTGTTAACGTCTCCTCTCACACTACGCCACTACGACCCTACGGCCCCTACAGAGGTACACACGGACGCCAGCGGTGTTGGCCTCGGCGCTGCCCTTGCGCAGCGCAAATCTCTGTTCCCGGAATACGTCGTGGCATATGCAAGCCGTACGCTTAATTAAGCTGAGACCCACTATACCGTTACGGAGAAAGAATGCCTGGCAATCATCTGCGCCCTTACGAAGTTCCGACCTTATTTGTATGGTCGCCCATTTGATGTCGTCGCCGACCATCATGCACTGTGCTAGGTTGTCGTCCTTGAAGGATCCCTGAGGCCGTCTCGCCCGGTGGGCACTTCGCCTGCAAGACTACGACATCCGCCTGCTGTACCGCAACGGACGCCAGCATGCTGACGCCGACGCGCTGTCCCGCTCTCCGTCGCCTGGCGACAATGCCCACAGCTCAGTGTGTCAATTTGCCGTTTCTTCCCTTGACATTCACACCATCGCTACCGAACAGCGCCAGGATCAATGGATTGCCTCACTGATAGACCTGCTGACTGATCTATCGGCCACACCATCCTTTCGCGCGTTGCGTGGTCAAGCCCACCATTTCGCCATTCGCGACGACCTCCTCCACCGACGCCATTACGACGGCGATGGCTGTCGTAATGGCGCAGCGAAGGCTACTAGTAATACCCCGCAGTCTGCGTTCTCACATATGCGAGTCGTTCCACTCTACTCCGCAGTGTGCACACTCGGTAGTATCGAAAACCTACCACCCCATTCGCCAACGGTGCTTTTGGCGAGGAATGTACCGCTACGTGCATAAATTCGTTCGCTCCTGCATCGATTGTCAGCGCCGCAAAACTTCAATGCACCTGTCGCCGGCAGATCTGCAACCTCTACCTTGCCCTGACCGACCGTTTGGGCGCGTTGGCGTCGATTTGTACGGGCCACTTCCTCTGACGTCCGCTGGTAACCGCTGGGCCATCGTCGCTGTAGACCACACTCTAAGCCAAAATCGAGTATTTGGGGAGTATTTCTGCCACACAACAATAATCGTCATCTGGCTTGCTCGCGTTTCTTTCTTGAAAACCCAGCTCTCGTCACTTTCCTGTCAAGAATGCTATGTCACGCTGATAACGCGCGTGCCGTTCGTGACCGGGAAGTGCCGTGACCGCGGTGATAACACGAGGAAAGCACGCGAGGTGGATGACTATTGTTTTTGTGTGGCAGAAACACACCCAAAATGCTCGATTTTGGCTTAGAGTGCACTTCACGCGATACGCTGAAACTGCCGCCCTCCCTGCGGCTACAGCGCGCTATGTGGCCTCCTTCTTGCTCCACCGATTCATGCTGCGTCACGGTCCACCCCAGGAGCTGCTCAGTGATCGAGGCTGTGTCTTCTTGTCGGAAGTCGTCGAAGCCATTCTCAAAGAGTGCAACGTTGTTCACCGCAAAACTACTGCTTACCACCCGCAGACGAATGGCCTCACTGAACGCTTTAACCGCACGCTTGGCGACATGCTCTCGATGTACGTCGCCGCCGACCACACAAATTGGGATGCTATTCTGCCCTTCGTCACGTACGCCTATAATACCGCCCCTCAGAGCACTACTGGTTTCTCACCCTTTTTCTTATTGTACGGCAGGCACCCGTCGCACGCAATCGACACCATCCTTCCATACACGCCGGATCGATCGGAGTGTGCGCCTATTTCTGCCACAGCCAGACTTGCTGAGGAGTGTCGTGAGCTCTCCAAGACCTTCACTACGCATAACCAAGAGCGGCAGAACACCATTCGCGGTGCCACCACCACTTCTCCGCCCACGTGGCTCCCTGGAGCGCTCGTTTGGCTCTCTGTCCCTACCACTGCAACTGGCCTCTCTTCCAAACTACTGCCCAAATACGAAGGCCCCTACCGTGTCGTCGAACGCACGTCCGCGGTCAACTACCTGATCGAACCCATAGAACCATATTCTGACATGCGCCGTCGAGGGCGCGACATTGTCAACGTGGAGCGCCTGAAGCCCTACCACGACCCCGTCATAGTGACAAGTTGCTAGGTCGCCAGGCGGCTCTCTTTTCGTACCCGGAGTAATTGTAGCGAAGCGTTGGAACTCGGTAATGGGTCGTCCTCTCGAGCACCTTCTAGTGGGTCGCCCTCTTCGGCTCTTTTCGGAGAACGCAGCTCGTGCTGAGAGTCGGCCCCGCCTTGACTGTCGCTGTCGAGTATCTTCGTCGAGTGCCCGCTAATAAACCTCTTTATAATATATATATATATATATATATATATATATATATATATATATATATATATATATATATATATATATATATTATCAAGCACAGTTTAAGAAAACGCTTTTAATTAAGGTATCGCAATAGGTATTACTAAGTATCAAAAGGACTGTCTTCCCACGGAGTCTCACACCTCTTCATCGTCTGGAGTCCCGCGCCGTTCGCACGCGCCTTTGTTGGCAGAGCCCATGGCATCCACCGGTAATTGTCTTTCTTTTCCGTGCACAACTAGGAGGGCGTAGGAAACGTCCGGCGCGCGTACTTTGAACGTGGGATGTTACACCCTTTCTGAGAATGCATAGTCATGATGCTTGCTGTAAGCTAGTTTCCAGGGTGGCATTCATGACCCTTGTTGGCGAAAGTAGACATTGTCCAGCAGTGGTGCTTGTTGTATCACTGTATGTCGTAGTACGGCTTCATTCGGACGACATGCACAATTTCTGTGCGATGCCACCGCCTCGATAATGCTACTTGTTCTTCTACGACAACTTCGTAGTACAGTGGACCAAGCTGGTGAAGCACTTTAGAGGGGCCAAATTAACGTCTGATTAGCTTTTCGGAGAGCCCACGTACACGTACTCGAGTCCACACCCATATTTTCTCTACAGAAGAGTACTTGACGTCTCTTCGTCGTACATTATAACGACAGGCGTCGGCTTCCTGTTGCTGTTGGATGCGATGTCGCGCAAGCTGTCTTGCTTCTTCGGCTCTTTGCGTGAAGTCACTGGTATTTTGGACGCTGTCAAAATCTTCATCAACTGGCAGCATTTCATCTAGGGCCGTGGTAACTGCTCTGGCAAAAACAAGTTGAAGAGGTGTCATTCGAGTCGTCTCCTGTACAGCGGATTTGTAGGCGAACGTTGCGCACGGTAATATTATACTCAAAGTTCGATGCTCTGTGTCCACGTACATAGACAACATATCAGTCAATGTTCTATTGAGCCGCTCGGCGATTTCATTTGCTTGGGGATGATACGCTGTTGTTTTTCTGCGACTGATGTGTGTCAATCTCATAATGGAGTTTGTCAAATCAGCCGTGAATGCGGTTCCTCGATCCGTTATCAGCACTGAAGGAGCGCCATGCCGCCGTGCGATGTTCGTCACAAAGAATTCGGCTGCATCAGCAGCAGTTCCCCTCACAAGAAAAACTGTCTCGACATATCAAGTTAAATAGTCCATTGCGACGATGATCCATCGCTTCCTTGACGTCAACGTAGGAAATGAGTCGAGTAAGTCCATTCCCACATGTGCGGATGGGACTTCTGGTGGATCTATAGTCTGCAGGAGACCAACTGGTTTCAGCGGTGGTGTTTTGCGCCTTTGGCAATCCCGGCAAGTTCTTACATAGTTCTGCACAGAATTCAGCAACGTTGGCCAGCAGTATTTCGTGCGAATGCGTACTAATGTTCAGGTCACTCCTAAGTGTCCTGCTGATGGTCATCGCGGTACGCTTCCAAGATCTCGGGTCGTAACCCTTAAGGGACGACAAGCAGGAAGGTCTCTGTACTGTGTTCAAAGTTTCTTTTGTACAAGACGTTATTTCTGAGTACGAGTGACGACAAGCCAAGGGAAAAACACGTGGAACATCAACAAGTTGTCCCTCTAAGTACTTCATTAGGATAACTATCAGGGCTGATTCTTTGCCATTTGCGACGAAGTCAGAGCTCCCAAAAAAGGAAAGCCTTGCCCGTTTCCCGTCGAAGTAGGGCCACTGCATTCATTCAGTGCGCGCGAGTAACAGTCATCATCACTGTGCTTACGCCCGGATTGCAGAGAGAGTTATATCATATTCCTGCAGCCGTAGGCTCCATCTTGCTGGACGTCCTGACGGGTCTTTGAGATTCGCCAGCCAGCACAGTAAATGGTGGTCACTGGTGGCTCGAAAAGGTCTGCCGTAGAAGTATGGCCGAAATTTACTGATGGTCCACGCTACCGCAAGGCATTCTTTTTCTGTCGTCGAGTAGTTTACATCCGGCGTGCATACTTTGAATGTAGGTCGCGTCACTATATATATATATATATATATATATATATATATATATATATATATATATATATATATATATATATATATTCCTTTTCTTCGTTCAGCGAACTGGGAGCGCGGAAAATACACAAAGGACGAAGCGAGGAACCACATAAGACGAGCGCTCACTAACAACTGATTTATTTTCCACATCGGAAGGACACATTTACACACAAATTGCGCATGTCAAGAAAGATTATGACTACGGCATGAATAGCATGCGACGCGTATAATCAAGGCACATGTCTAACGGTTATCTAGGTAGCTCAATTCACAGTCATGCAGTGACAGGGAAGGATGACTTATACATTGATCTGTATTCCTGGAAATGTGATATGCTTCAGATATTTCGCGCGTAGTTTGATGAGGATGCCGGAACAACACAACTGTATTCTCAAACAGAGGTTGGCACTTGCACGAAAAGCAATGTGACGCTAAATGGGAGTAAGGCGTGTTCTTCAACGAGCTTTTGTGTTCTCTGAGACGCACGTTCACACATCGGCCGGTTTGGCCAATGTGCATACGTCCACAAGAAAGGGGTATCTTATATACCACTCCGGTGTTGCACTTAACAAACTTGTTTGCATGCTTCTGGAGGCATCTTCTACCTTTAGATGCATTCTGTGCCCTCCTGTGCACCATTGAATATATACTGCCCAATTTATTGGGTGCAGAGAAAACAACGCGCACGCCAAACCGGTTTCCCACATTTTTTAACCCATGGGCCATTTTATGAATGTAAAGGATTACAGCCGCACGCTTCTTTTTTTCTTCATCCCTGTTCCCTGACGAAGCCACTGTGCCACGATGCTACTCTTGCCCGACATGTGACCAAGACTTGTGACCAAGACGGACATAGAAGCAACAACCGCGGTTCGTATCGCGACTGGTGCAAAACTTCGACATCTGTCACGGAAACCCTGTGGAATTGCATCAGACCACAACTACCTGTCAGGAAAGAACAAGCTTCAGGCGAGGGACGTTTCTTGAACCTAAGTGATGTGTCTGTGCCAGAAGAAATTCAGCAAGTTCTGCGAAAAGGCCCGAAGTTCTCCGTGGAACCTACCCTTCGACCTGAAGAAAAGATTGCCACAGCAAGGACCGTCTCCAAGCTGGCCAAGGAGGAAGAACGTTATAGGTGTGTAACAGAATGTGTTCAAGCAGTTTCGAGCAGTGTTAGCCATTTCAGTAGAAAATTGAGCATTCAACCAGTTGTTAAGTTTTGTTTGAACAATCAGCTAAGGGTACTCATTTCTGACAAGGAAGGGTTCTTCGTCATCATTAATGAACAAGATTTTTTTAAGAAGGCCGAGGAAGCCATAGAAAGGAATTTCAAACCACTTTCTGTGAAAAGCAAGGAAGTAAAGACAAGAGCGATATCGCTGCTAAAAAGGCTTAACCTGGGAAAGCTTGGTTCTTCAGTAGAAAAGGCGAAAGGTGTAGAGCTGGAAATTTTTTACTCCATTAAAACACACAAACCGGAAATGCCGCTGCGCGCTATTGTTTCAGAAAGGGATACGTGGCAGTTGGCTGTATCTCAGTATCTGCAAAAACATCTTTCTGCGTTGCGCGTAAATGATCCTTTTCACGTAAAAAATTCTGGTGTCGTGGTTGAATACCTCAACAAATGTGAATGCTCCGGTGTTACAGCTTTTAGTCTTGATGTAGTCGACTTATATTACTCTTTGCCGCATGATCAACTGTTAAACAGCGTAGAGCAGTGCATTGTGGAAGACAATGATGAGATATCGTTCAGGAATAGCACAGGAGTGTCGACTCAGTCTTTTTTAGAAATTCTGACGTTCTATTTGAAGTCCACCTTCGTCGTATGGCTTGGGAACCTGTACATGCAAAAATCAGGTGTTTGTATAGGTTCAAGTGTGGCCCCTGTTTTAAGCCAAATTTTTCTTGGGAAGGTGGATGCAGCCCTAAGCACTAAACTTCAGCCAAACACAAAAGTATTCCGTTATGTTGACGATTATCTAATCATCATCAAAAAGGGTTCAGCAGTGGACGTTGAAAGTGTCAAGGCATGCTTCGAGAATGAAGGCATGGGCCTCCGGTTTACCTCCGAGGTTCCCAAAGATAACAAATTGCAGTTCCTAGACCTTTCCCTGTTTTTCGGTAATAAGCATCTTTGTTGGAGATATAATCCTCGTTCTGCAAAACCCGTTCTAGACTACTCTTCTGGTCATTCCAAGCTCGTTAAACGCGGAATAGTAATGTCGTGCTTACGTTCAGCCCTCGAAAAATGTTGCCTTCATACCATGCAAAGTGGTTTCGTAGCACAGTTAGAACGGCTAATAGGTGCTGGATACCCTTCCTACGTAATAGCCTCAGTCTGTGAAAAGCTCTTGTGTACGGTCAAAAATAAAGAAAGACGCACATGCACTTCGTCAGGGAACAGGGATGAAGAAAAAAAGAAGCGTGCGGCTGTAATCCCTTACATTCATAAAATGGCCCATGGGTTAAAAAATGCGGGAAACCGGTTTGGCGTGCGCGTTGTTTTCTCTGCACCCAATAAATTGGGCAGTATATGTTCAATGGTGCACAGCAGGGCACAGAATGCATCTAAAGGTAGAAGATGCCTCCAGAAGCATGTAAACAAGTTTGTTAAGTGCAACACCGGAGTGGTATATAAGATACCCCTTTCTTGTGGACGTATGTACATTGGCCAAACCGGCCGATGTGTGAACGTGCGTCTCAGAGAACTCAAAAGCTCGTTGAAGAACACGCCTTACTCCCATTTAGCGTCACATTGCTTTTCGTGCAAGTGCCAACCTCTGTTTGAGAATACAGTTGTGTTGTTCCGGCATCCTCATCAAACTACGCGCGAAATATCTGAAGCATATCACATTTCCAGGAATACAGATCAATGTATAAGTCATCCTTCCCTGTCACTGCATGACTGTGAATTGAGCTACCTAGATAACCGTTAGACATGTGCCTTGATTATACGCGTCGCATGCTATTCATGCCGTCGTCATAATCTTTCTTGACATGCGCAATTTGTGTGTAAATGTGTCCTTCCGATGTGGAAAATAAATCAGTTGTTAGTGAGCGCTCGTCTTATGTGGTTCCTCGCTTCGTCCTTTGTGTATTTTCCGCGCTCCCAGTTCGCTGAACGAAGAAAATGAATTACCAACTGGCCCACCTTTCGATCCTCCTGCGATATATATATATATCTATATATATATATATATATATATATATATATATATATATATATATATATATATATATATATATATATATATATATATATATATATATATATATATTTTTTTTTTTTTTCAGCAGTTCTGAACTGCTGGTCAGACTTGCTGGTCAGGGCGAAAACACAAACATCCGACTACCATCAGGGCTGTACACCATGGGAGAAACCTCGCTGCAGAGTGTGCAAACACATGGTGACCACAAATACGGCCGAAGCCTCCTATTCGGACTTTATAAAATTAAAGACGACCTTAATTGCGACTCGTGCAATGTGGTATACAAAATTCGCTGTGAAGTGTGCAAGCAGGAATATGTTGGACAGACAGAAACCGCGTTCCGTTTACGTTTTAACAACCACAGGGAACACGTGAAAGGCCTCCTTAATTTGCCGTTCTCCAAGCACATTAATCTACCTGGTCACTCTTTTGAGTACATAAGTGTTACACTTCTACAATCCGGCTTCCAGAACACACGGGAGCGCGAACAGCGGGAGTCCTATTTCATAAACAAATTCAAATCACTCCCACGGAATCAACGAGAGCCCTGGGCGACTGACGTGCCTCCGTGACCAATGGTAGCGCCCAGCAAGGGAATTAATTAATTAATGTATTTATTTAAACACACGTTAGTCCAGACTCACGGGACGCTAAGGAAACGATCGAGCGCGTGAAAACAGACCCAATCATTACCACATGTATCAGCCGGCTCCACTCTCTCTTTTTTTTTTCAAAAGGGAAAGGGGGAGGGCGCACTTTTAGCCTTGTATCGTGGCCAGAGTCTTTCGACAGCTGGAACGGATCGTATGTGTGTACGCGGCCCGGCGCCGCGAGCTAACCGCCGAACCATCGGAACTTGTACGCCGTGCTTGTGATGTGTAGAAGCGACGTTTGTCTTTTCCCCTTGCTCACGCCGCTTTTTATCTACCGTACAAAGATAAGACGGGCATAGCCTGCAGCCTCTCCTGCCGCTGTTCTTTCCCTCCCTCGTTTTGTCACTGTTGCTTCCTTCGTGAGTTCTCGCTTCCTCTTTCTATTTTCTCTCTCTCTTTTTTTTAAGTATTGTCTGGCCCCCAAACTGGGTGGGCGGCCCTTGTGCAGCGGGTTCGGCAATGGCCGTTTCATTTCACTTACATCCTTTGAACAAGGCTGGTCCTCCAGCCGAGACTGTCAGGGTAAAATAAATATTTGTTTTGTTTCTCATATTGCAGTACGAAGTTTTTCACAATTTTTATTTCAGTAGCCAGAAGAAGTTCTCTTTATCCATCCTATATATATATATATATATATATATATAAGGAATGAAGAAAGAAACTACGACTTTGGTTGGTTTGGCACTGTATATTTTCACTAACGTTTCGTCTGGTGGACCAGACTTTGTCAAAGTGACACTTTCAAATTGCCATGGTTTCTACCGCGTGGACCGCACGTCATCCGTCAATTACGCCACTGAACCGTTTACGCAGCTCGGTGACCGTCGTCGGCGTGGACATGATATTGTCACGTGGTCGTGACGTCGACGAAGACAGCAGTTAGCACGTCCGAGATGAAACTGTTTATTTGGCCGAACTTGTGGCCGGGAAAATGAAAGTCAAACTACAGCAATACACTGATAGCGTCGAACAGAGCGTCGACCGTCGATCAACTGACAAGCGGTCACGCGCGTCGGCTTTTATACAGGCGCTATCGAACTTTCCAGCAATATCGCTGGTGGCGGCGTAATCTCTAGACAAAGCTGGAACATCCGCGTGCGGGGCGCAATCTTAACAAACCGATCTACTACAATCGCGACGCTTCTAGAACACTACTTCGCGGACAGCGTCGAGCGTTGATAACCGTCCCTGCCGGTCAAACCCGAATACATCAAAACAAGACAAGAAGTGGGCGTGGCATTGCCCCCCTCTGAAAAAGCATCGTCCCGATGCTTGTAAAAGAACATAGAAGAGAAAAAAACAAGTGCACACACAAATAAATTAGTACAATAACAAAGGAAAAAAAACAGAGTCCCCAGGATCGCTAACGTGCAAAAAACGGCTTAAGGCGCACGACATGGACGACTTCAGGTCGCGCACGGCGCCGCTGAGAGTTCGTAATGCCGTCAGGGACAACCTCATAGTCGAGTGCACCGAGGCGTCGAAGTACCCTGTACGGTCCGAAGTATCGTCGAAGAAGCTTCCCACTAAGTCCTCGTCGGCGTATTGGCGTCCATACCCATACACGGTCACCGGGTTGGTATTCCATGTGGCGTCGTCGAAGGTTGTAGCGGCGGCTGTCAGTCGTCTGCTGGTTCTTGATCCGTAGGCGGGCGAGCTGTCGTGCTTCTTCGGCGCGCTGTAGGTAGGTGGTCACGTCGATGTTTTCCTCGTCGGTCACGTTTGGTAGCATGGCGTCGAGCGTCGTTGCCGGGCTCCGTCCGTAGACCAACTTGTATGGCGTTATCTGCGTCGTTTCCTGTACGGCCGTGTTGTACGCGAAGGTCACGTACGGAAGGATGGCGTCCCACGTCTTGTGTTCGACGTCGACGTACATGGCCAGCATGTCGGCGATGGTCTTATTTAGACGCTCGGTGAGGCCATTGGTCTGTGGGTGCTAGGCGGTGGTGCGGCGGTGGCTTGTGTGGCTGTATTCCAAGATCGCCTTAGTCAGGTCAACCGTGAACGCCGTACCTCTGTCGGTGATGAGAACCTCTGGGGCGCCGTGTCGAAGGACGATGTTCTCAACGAAGAACTTGGCTACCTCAGCGGCACTGCCTTTGGGCAGGGCTTTTGTTTCGGCGTAGCGGGTGAGGTAGTCGGTTGCTACGACGATCCACTTGTTGCCGGAAGTCGACGTCGGGAACGGCCCCAGTAGGTCCATCCCGATTTGCTGGAACGGCCGGTGAGGTGGTTCGATTGGCTGCAGAAGTCCCGCGGGCCTCGTCGGTGGTGTCTTCCGTCGCTGGCAATCTCGGCAAGTCTTAACGTAGTGGGCGATGTCGGCAGCAAGGCGTGGCCAGTAGTATTTTTCCTGTATTCTGGCGAGCGTGCGGGAAACACCGAGGTGCCCAGCCGTCGGGTCGTCGTGTAGGGCCTGGAGGACCTCTGGTCGCAATGATGAGGGCACGACAAAAAGGTAGTCGGTTCGAATTGCCGAAAAGTTCTGCTTCATGAGAACGCCGTTCCGTAAGAAAAACGACGGCAGTGCTCGCTTGAATACCTTCGGAACAACGGCGGTCTTGCACTCGAGGTACTCCATAAGGCCCCCCAGTTCCGCGTCGGCTCGTTGTCTTTCGGCGAAGTCGTCGGCACTTATAGTTCCGAGGAAGCAGTCGTCGTCGTCCTCTTGCGGCGGCGCGTCGACGGGGGCTCGGGACAGGCAGTCGGCGTCAGAGTGTTTTCGTCCGGACTTGTACACGACGGTGATGTCAAATTCTTGAAGTCTGAGACTCCATCGTGCGAGACGACCAGAAGGGTCCTTCAAGTTAGCTAGCCAACATAAGGCGTGATGGTCACTGACAAATTTGAAGGGCCTACCATAGAGGTAGGGGCGAAACTTTGACGTAGCCCAGATGATGGCAAGGCATTCCTTTTCTGTTGTGGAATAGTTGGCCTCTGCATTGGATAGTGACCGGCTAGCATAACTGATAACCCTTTCAAGCCCGTCAGTCTTTTGCACAAGGACGGCACCGAGTCCTACGCTGCTTGCGTCGGTGTGTATTTCCGTATCGGCGCAATCGTTGAAATGCGCAAGTATGGGTGACGTCTGCAGGCGTCGTTTAAGTTCTTGAAATGCTTGCACTTGCGCCGTTTCCCACCTGAATTCCACGTTAGCCTTCGTGAGAAGCGTCAGTGGTTCGGCGATCCGTGAAAAGTTTTTGACGAAGCGTCTGTAATAGGCGCATAAGCCGAGAAATCGGCGCACTGCCTTCTTGTCAGTGGGTGGCGCGAAGTCGGCGATGGCAGCTGTTTTCCGTGGGTCTGGGCGCACTCCAGACTTGCTGATCACATGACGCAGAAACAGAAGCTCGTCGTATGCGAATCGGCACTTTTCTGGCTTCAGGGTCAGTCCAGAGGTCTTGATTGCTTGAAGTACTGCCTCAAGCCGCCGGAGATGCTCGTCGAAGGACGAGGAAAACACGACGATGTCGTCCAAATACACAAGGCACGTCTGCCACTTCAGTCCGGCCAGTACGGTGTCCATGACGCGCTGGAACGTCGCAGGTGCCGAGCAAAGACCGAAAGGCATGACCTTGAACTCAAAGAGGCCGTCGGGCGTTATAAAAGCGGTCTTTTCTCGATCTCTTTCGTCTACTTCGATCTGCCAATAGCCGGTCTTGAGGTCCATCGACGAAAAGTACGTCGCGTTGTGAAGTCGATCCAGGGTGTCGTCTATCCGTGGGAGGGGGTACACGTCCTTCTTCGTGATTTTATTCAGGCGCCGATAATCAACGCAGAAGCGCAGTGTCCCATCCTTCTTCTTCACTAACACCACAGGTGATGCCCACGGACTCTTTGAAGGCTGAATGATGTCGTCGCGAAGCATTTCGTCCACTTGTTTTTTTATGGCCTCACGTTCTCGCGTCGAAACTCTGTAGGGGCTCTGTCGGAGTGGTAGAGAATTTTCTTCTGTTATAATTCGGTGCTTAGCAAGGAGCGTTTGTCGGACCCGCGATGACGACGAGAAACAGTCCTTGTATTGCAGGAGCAGGGTTTTGAGCTGGTCTTGCTTGACCTTCGGAAGGCTCGGGTTGACGTCAAAATCCGGTTCGGGACCTCTATTCGTCGAAGCAGGCTCGGCAGCATCGAAGAGGACGAAAGCATCGCTGGCGGCTACACATTCGTCGATGTAGGCAACCGTCGCACCCATGTTGAGGTGCCTATATTCGTGGCTGAAGTTTGTGAGCAGTACCTTTGCTTTACCGCCATGCAGCTCGGCGATACCTCTTGCGACGCAAATTTGACGGTTCAGGAGTAGTTGCTGATCGCCGTCGATTGCGCCTTCAAGGTTCGCAGGTTTTTCGGTGCCGACGGAAATAATGACGCTGGAGTGCGGCGGAACGGTCACCTGCTCTTCTATCACCTTCAGTGCATGGTTCCCTGGCGTCGCGTGGGGTGGGAGCGCTTTGTCTGAGCTTAGTGTTATCGACTCAGACCTCAGGTCGATAACGGCGCCGTGGTCACTTAGGAAGTCCATTCCGAGTATCACATCCCTGGAGCAGTTTCGTAGGATTACGAAGCTCGCAGGATAAGTCCGGTTATTGATGGTGACTCTCGCCGTGCAGATACCAATCGGCGTTATCAGGTGGCCTCCAGCTGTCCGGATTTCGGGTCCACTCCAAGCGGTCTTTACTTTCTTCAGCTTGGTGGCGAATGGCCCACTGACGACGGAATAGTCGGCTCCGGTGTCGACGAGAGCTGTGACGCTGTGGCCGTCGATAAGAACATTGCGGTCGCTAGTACGTCGTCTTGCGTTGCGGTTAGGTCGTGGCGTCGGATCACGGCTTCGTTGATTGGTCCCGCTGTTTCGACGTTGCGTCGTCAGGTTTTCTTCGGGCCGCGAAATTTCGTCGTGAGGGCTCCGTCCGTTTTGCGTCGTGTTCTGAAGGTCTCGTCGCGTTGTCGTCGGCGGCCGCGGGGGATCTTCGGCATTTCGTCGTACAGCAACCGCACCTCCATCGGTTGCTGCCCTTAGTTTCCCGGATACGGGCTAGGCGACCGGCCCCGGTTTGGGCCAGTGTACTGCCGGCGGTGCGGTGACATGTAGCGGCCGGGCGACGGCGATCGGGAAGGTCGTCGTTCTTGCCACTGTGTTCCGGTGAGGTAGTCGTCAATGTCGCGAGGCCGTTCGCCTGGCTGCGGGCGCGGCGCGTTGATGGCGAATCCGCGTAGCCCCATGTGTCGGTATTGGCAGCGGCGGTACGTGTGGCCGGCCTCTCCGCAGTGGTAGCAGAGCGGGCGGTTGTGAGGGGCACGCCAAACGTCGGTCTTTCGGGGTGCGCATCCTTGTCCAGTCGGCGGGCGGTATGGCGTCGTTGGGGGTGGCGGCGGTGCCTGGCGGCGGAACTGCTGCGGCGGCGCGGCGTCTTGACGCGGGCGAGGAGGGGGGGCGTTGCGTCGGGCTGCAGCAGCATAGTTCATTGCTTGCAGCTGCGGCTGCGCTGCATAGGGGGTGCCCAGCGACTGCTGGATTTCCTCGCGGACCATGTCGGCGATCGAATCGACTTGAGGCTGCGCTGAAGGCAACAGCTTGCGCAGCTCCTCCCGCACTATCGCTCTGATGGTTTCCCGTAGGTCGTCGGTGCCTAGCGAGTGCGCTTCGGTGTAGCCTGTCGACATGGTTGAGCGGTTGTACTGCTTCGTCCTAATCTCGAGGGATTTTTCGATTGTTGTAGCCTCCTTTAGGAATTCGGTGACAGTTTTCGGTGGGTTCCGCACCAATCCTGCAAAGAGGTCTTGTTTCACTCCCCGCATAAGGAAGCGGACCTTTTTTTTCCTCAGGCGTGGCAGCATCGGCCAGGCGGAAAAGTCGCGTCATCTCTTCCGTGTAGATAGTGACCGTCTCATTCGGTAGCTGTGCTCTTGTCTCCAGCAGAGCAGCGGCCTTTTCCTTGCGGACGATGCTCGCGAAGGTATTGAGGAACGTCGTCCGAAAGAGGTCCCAGGATTGAAGGCTCGATTCATGGTTCTCGAACCACGTCTTCGCGGCGTCTTCTAAGTAGAAGTAGCCGTGGCGCAGCTTCTCTTCAATGTCCCAATGGTTGAAGGCGGCGACTCGCTCGTACGTCTCCAGCCAACTCTCCGGGTCCTCAAACGACGATCCACGGAAAGTTGGTGGCTCCCTTGGCTGTTGCATCACTACCGTTGTAGGTGGCAGGGGGTCTGTCATCGTCTCGGCGGTCGATGTGACGGTCTTCGGCTGCCTGGCGTTTTCGGGAAGGAGCCCGTACTCTGGTTGTAGTCCCTTCTGCCGGCGGCTGGTTCGAGGATCCGGGTTGTTCTTAGAGTCGTCTTCTTCGCGGCTTGGGCTTGGGTCAGCGCTCCGCGGTGGCGTCCGGATCATGAAGCAGCACCTCCACCAGATGTCACGTGGTCGTGACGTCGACGAAGACAGCAGTCAGCACGTCCGAGATGAAACTGTTTATTTGGCCGAACTTGTGGCCGGGAAAATGAAAGTCAAACTACAGCAATACACTGATAGCGTCGAACAGAGCGTCGACCGTCGATCAACTGACAAGCGGTCACGCGCGTCGGCTTTTATACAGGCGCTATCGAACTTTCCAGCAATATCGCTGGTGGCGGCGTAATCTCTAGACAAAGCTGGAACATCCGCGTGCGGGGCGCAATCTTAACAAACCGATCTACTACAATCGCGACGCTTCTAGAACACTACTTCGCGGACAGCGTCGAGCGTTGATAACCGTCCCTGCCGGTCAAACCCGAATACATCAAAACAAGACAAGAAGTGGGCGTGGCAATATTGTTCACGTACACCGCTTGAAGCCGTACTTCGGCCCGCTTGTTCCCACCAGTTAGAGCGCCAGGATGACTTCATCTTTCTCGACGGCGGCAATTATAATGAAGGAACGAAGACAATGACAGGGGCTCAACGATTATCATCACGAGCGCAGGCACCACGAGATGTGCGTTCGAACCCCGCCATCTTCTTCGCCCTGTGCCCATTTCCGATCTACCGCCCGTTTCTTAGGCTTGCCCAATAAACTTCATTACAATATATATATATTGCAACAGGCGGGTTCTTCTAAAGAGGTTCGGCACGGCGCCTTGCACAAGGGTCACAAAGGCGAGACAGCGTCAGCACAGAAAACAGACCGAGCGCGCAACACACGAACGTCATCGTCTTCACTCTCGCTGGCACAGAGCGGGCGCCGATGCGCACCGGTACAATCTCTCCTCGCACAAAAAGGAGCCAACCTGGCGACCTAGGGAGAAGATGCTACAGGCGGGTCGTAGCAGGGCTTGAGCCGCGCCACGTGAACTGTTTCGCGGCCGCGGCAGCGATGATCGGCCGTTGAGTCGACTGGCTCGACGACGTAGTTCACGGGAGATGTCTGCTCCAAGACGCGGTAAGGGCCTTGGTACCTTGACAAGAGTTTGGTGGAGAGGCCTGGAGTTGTGGACGGGACTCAGAGCCAAACCAGCGCTCCCGGGGAGTAATGGGCACTAGACGCAGCAGCGTCATGGCGTGATTTCTGGCGACACTGGTCTTGCGCAGTAAACGAACGAGCCAGTTGACGGCATTCTTCTGCGTAAGCAGCAGCTTCAGAAATGGGTTTGGCTTCAGAAATGTCCGGTTGGTAGGGCAGAATGGTGTCCATGGAGCATGAGGGTTCACGTCCGTACAGGAGAAAGAAGGGAGAGAAGCCGGTGGTAGTTTGGGCCGCAGAGTTATAAGCATATGTGACGAAAGGAAGTACTCGGTCCCAGTTGGTATGATCGTCCGACGCGTACATCGCAAGCATGTCGGCAAGGGTACGATTGAAGCGTTCCGTCATGCCGTTAGTTTGGGGATGGTATGCGGAAGCGGTGCGGTGTACAATGTGGCATTCTTTTAGAAGGGCCTCAATTGCGTTTGAGAGGAAGACGCGGCCATGGTCGCTTAGCAATTCACGTGGTGCACCATGTCGCAGAATGAGGTGACGAAGAAGGAACCAGGCGACATCTTTCGCGGTGGCAGCTGGTAGCGCAGATGTTTCGGCGTACCGTGTGAGGTGGTCTATGGCGACTATGATCCAGCGGTTGCCGTCAGGAGTGTTCGGGAGTGGGCCGAAAAGATCGATTCCGACGCGGTCGAATAGTCGGGCAGGGCAGGGCAATGGTTGTAGAGGACCAGTGGTGCTGCGAGTAGGTAGCTTACGGCGTTGACACGCAGGGCATGACTGAACATATCGGCGAACGTATCGATACATGCCTCGCCAGTAGTACCTCAGGCGCAGACGGGAGTACGTCTTGAATGTGCCAGCATGACCGCATTGGGGGTCGTCGTGGAAGGCGCTGCAAATGTCCGTACGCAAATGACGAGGAATAACGAGGAGCCACCTGCGGCCATCGGTTAGGTAATTGCGACGATACAGCAAGCCTTCACGAACGGCGAAGTGTTGAGCTTGACGACGAAGGGTGCGTGAAACGGAGGCAGGGGGATGATAAGACAAAATGTCAAGAAGGGAAGCGATCCAAGGATCTTTGCGCTGTTCGGCCGGCATGTCGGTGATGGTCAGAGATGACGAATCACATGTAGAAGCTGATGAGCAGGCAGTGTCAGAAGGCAGTGGCGATCGAGATAGGGCGTCAGCGTCCGAATGTTTTCGCCCGGAGCGATAAATGACACGTATGTCATACTCTTGTAGGCGTAAAGCCCACCGAGCGAGGCGTCCATTCAGGTCTTTCAGGGACGACAGCCAGCATAAGGCATGGTGGTCGGTGACAACGTCAAACTGACGCCCGTAAAGGTAGGTGCGAAATTTACCGATTGCCCAAACAATTGCCAGACACTCCTTTTCTCTTACGGAGTAATTTGACTCTGCCTTTGTGAGGGTACGGCTGGCATATGCTACAACATACTCGCCAAAGCCGTGTTTGCGTTGGGCGAGGACAGCGCCAAGTCCCACGCCACTAGCGTTCGTGTGTATTTCTGTAGGCGCGTTGGGATCGTAGTGACGCAGGATTGGTGGGGACGTGAGAAGTCGGCGGAGCGTCGTAAATGACTCATCACAATCGGTATTCCATGCCGAGAGGTCGGTGCTGCCGGCGAGAAGCTGCGTCAAGGGGGAAATAATGGAGCCGAAATTGCGAATGAATCGCCGAAAATATGAAGACAAGCCGATGAAGCTTCGGAGCTCCTTTAGAGTGCTGGGCTTGGGGTATTCGGCAACCGCTCGAAGTTTGGCAGGATCTGGTGAAATACCGTCTTTCGAGACGACGTGGCCTAGAATGGTAAGCTGACGGGCGCCAAAATGACATTTCTTTAAGTTTAACTGCAAGCCAGCAGTAGTGAGACACTCGAGAACTTGTTCAAGGCGAGGGATATGAGATGGAAAATCTGCAGAAAAGACCACTATATCATCTAAATAGCATAGACAGGTCTGCCATTTGAGTCCACTGAGAATAGTGTCCATCATCCTCTCGAAGGTTGCAGGCGCGTTGCAAAGCCCGAAAGGCATTACATTAAATTCGTATAAACCGTCAGGGGTGACAAAAGCTGTTTTTGGACGGTCGGCTTCAGCCATCGGCACTTGCCAGTAGCCAGAACGCAGATCCAGAGAAGAAAAATATTCGGCTCCTTGAAGGCAATCCAGGGCGTCGTCGATTCGTGGTAGGGGATAAACATCCTTTCTCGTAATGTTGTTTAGCCGGCGGTAGTCAACGCAAAATCTGATCGAACCATCCTTTTTTCGCACCAGCACGACAGGAGAAGCCCAGGGACTGTTGGATTCCTGAATCACGCCGCGTTGCAGCATATCATCTACGTGATCGCTAATAACGCGACGTTCGGCTTGCGATACTCGGAAGGGACGCTGTCGCAGTGGAGCATGGTGACCAGTGTCGATGCGATGAACAACCGCAGACGTGCGCACCAATGATAATTGGCCGACGTCGAATGAACCACGAAAGCGTTCAAGCAGTTGAACAACCTTTGTGCGCTGAGCTTGCGTAAGCGCGTTATCGATGCTACGCAAGAAGGCGTCTTGGTCAGGTGAGGCGGATGCGGTGGCGGAAGTGACGGCATTTATCGGTAGTGCTGCCATATCGTAGGGTGCATCCAACGGGAAGATGGCATCAAAAGTGTCCAGACGACCGATGCATTCGCCTTGTAACAGAGTTGATGAGCAGGGGAATGGATTGCAATATATATATATATATATATATATATATATATATATATATATATATATATATATATAATATATATATATGTTGAGGACATGGCCCGTCTATTTCATCGGGCAGATCCGGATATGTCCGAAGCCAAAAAGATCAGCCACCTCATGCGCGGCGTTAAGGAGCAGCTTTTTGCTGGTCTCGTGCGCAGCCCGCCTACGAGCGTCGACGAATTTTCTAAGGAGGCGATAGCCATCGAACGCGCACTACACCTACGCTACCGCCAGTATGACCGCCCAAACAACAGTGGGCCAGTCAGCGCCACAGCCGTGACCGCAGTGACAACACCTGACGAGCGTTCTTTGCGCCACCTAATACGAGAAATCGTACAAGAAGAGGTGAAGAAGCTCGTAGCCACGCCGAATGACTGCGCAATTGCGTCAGTCACCGAAGTTGTGCGTCAGGAGATAAGGCAAGCGCTTTCGCTTCCCGAGCCGAACAGCGACAATGTTAAACCATCGTATGCGGACATTGTCCGTCGACAGCCATCGCGTGGGCCGCCACCGCAGCAGTACCACCAGCCACAGCCGCCGACAGCGCCTTGGTACTACAGGGAAACTTCGACGCCGATGCGACCACCACTTCGCAAAACCGACATTTGGCGTACCCCTGACTACAGGCCTTTGTGCTTTCATTGTGGGGAACCAGGCCACATCTTTCGGTATTGCCCTTATCGCGTCACAGGGTACCAAGGCTTTCCGTCCACTACTCCTCGGCGCCATTTCAATGGAAGACCTCACATCGACACGGGTATGACGACCTCGCGGGATGATTCTCCTGGGTTCCGGTCGCGCTCGCCTTCTCCAGGACGTTATTCCCCCTCTAATAGACGTACCCCCACTGACATGGCGAGAGGGAGGTCTCCCAGCCCACGCCGGGGAAACTAAAAGCAGCGACCTCAGGGGGGAAGGTTGCGAATCGTCGAAAAGCTGAAAATCCCCCATTACTGCTGAACGAAGAGCCGAAAATTGGCAATGACTCGACGACAGATCAAATTGTTACCGCCGACATTACACTTAAGATTGACGGTCACGACGTGACGGCACTGGTCGACACTGGTGCGGACTTTTCAATAATGAGTGAGAATCTGGCAAATAAGCTCAGGAAGGTGAAAATGGAATGGACGGGACCTGAGATTAGAGGAGCTGGAGGGCAGCTGCTCACACCTATTGGAAAGTGCACCGCAAGAATCAAGATAGGGGATTCATCATTCGTCGCAACTTTCGTTATTCTTTCCGAGTGTTGTAAACAGGCAATCCTAGGGATGGATTTCTTGCGTGAAAACGGCGCCATCATCAATATACCGGACGGTGTCCTGACCTTTTCAGCGGATCATAGCGCACCGCTACAGCGCAAGTCCCTGCGTGTCATCGACGACGTGACCATACCACCGTTATCGTGCCGCCTTGTTTCTGTCACTTGCAACACGCAGCATACTGGAGAAGGTATCACTGAACAAGTATCGACGCTTTTACTCACTCGAGGTGTTGCCATTGCCAGAAGTCTCGTCAGTATCGTGTACGGGCAAGCAGAGGTCCTGATGACGAACTTCAGCAACGAGCGTCGACACATTACAGAGGGCACCACAGTTGCTTACTTCGACGAGATTGTAGACGTCCGCGAGTGTTTTGCAGTGCAACAGGAAGAGACGCCAGCCGCTTCAGCACCACCACCTGTTGACGTGAGCATGGATTTATCACCAGCGCAGAGGCAGCGTCTTGTAGATCTTCTGCACCAGTTCGAAGATTGTTTCTCATCGACCTCGAGGGTAAATCAAACGCCACTGACGAAGCACCGGATTATAACGGAAGAGACAGCAAGACCTATTCGACAAAATCCATACCGTGTAGCACCGAAAGAGCGCGAAGCAATCCAAGAACAAGTGCAGAAAATGCTCGACGATGACGTCATCCAGCCGTCAAAAAGCCCTTGGGCATCACCGGTAGTGCTGGTTAAAAAGAAAGACGGCAGCTTACGCTTCTGTGTCGACTACCGCAAGCTGAACCGCGTGACAAAAAAAGACGTATACCCATTACCGCGTATCGACGATTCGCTTGACAGGCTGAGGCATGCACGATTCTTCTCGTCGATGGACCTCAAAAGTGGGTACTGGCAAATTGAGGTCGATGAGCGAGACAGAGAAAAGACTGCTTTTGTAACGCCTGATGGGCTTTACGAGTTTAAAGTCTTGCCCTTCGGGTTGTGCTCAGCTCCAGCAACATTTCAGAGACTAATGGATACCGTCCTATCAGGCCTTAAGTGGCAGACTTGTCTGGTATATCTAGACGACGTCATTGTTTTCTCAGAAACATTTGACGAACACCTAAGACGGCTGCTAACGGTATTTCGAGCAATACGGTCTGCCGGCCTGACACTGAAACCTGAGAATTGTCATTTCGGTTTCAAGGAACTTCAGTTCTTAGGACATGTTGTCAGCCATGAAGGTGTTCGACCAGACCCCGACAAGATCGCGGCCGTCAGAAAATTTCCGGCGCCAACGGATAAGAAGGCAGTGAGACGTTTTCTTGGCCTCTGCGCATACTACCGCAGATTTATTGCCAATTTCTCGCACATAGCATCGCCTTTAACACGCCTAACGAGAGAAGACGTTCCCTTCGTATGGGGCGACGATGAGCAAGCGGCATTTGACGATCTGCGACAGCGCCTGCAGACACCACCTGTGCTTGCTCACTTTGACGAGGACGCTCCTACCATGATCCACACAGATGCCAGCAACGTAGGTTTAGGCGCTGTACTCGTCCAGTGGCAAGACTCAGCCGAGCGCGTGATCGCATACGCAAGTAGGACGCTTTCCCGTGCCGAGTCTAATTACTCCACAACGGAAAAGGAATGTCTTGCGGTCGTATGGGCAGTCATGAAGTTTCGCCCATATCTCTACGGCCGTTCCTTCCACGTGGTCAGCGACCACCACTCTCTTTGCTGGCTGACCAACTTGAAGGACCCATCTGGTCGGCTAGCACGTTGGAGCTTACGCCTTCAAGAATTTGATATGACGGTCGTGTACAAGTCGGGACGGCAACACTCCGACGCCGATTGCTTATCCAGATCACCGATAAAGCAAGACGATGCCCCAGAAGATGATGACATGGCGTTTGTAGGAGTAGTCGACACGGCCACGATTTCGAGTAAGCAGAAAGAAGACAGCGAGTTGCTTCCCCTTATTAATTTCTTGAATGGCCGGACTACAAGCATTCCTAGGACATTTGCAAGGAGCCTGCCGTCATTCTGCTTGCGCAGTGGTGTGCTATATAAGAAGAACTTTTCCTCCAGCGGAAGCACCCACCTACTTGTCGTCCCGACGTCCATTCGTGAAGAGGTGCTGAGAGCTTGCCACGATGAGCCGACGTCCGGCCATCTCGGATACACGCGCACATTGGCCAGAATCCAACAAAAATACTACTGGCCAAGGCTTCCAGCCATTGTGAAGCATTACGTGCGCACGTGCCTCGATTGTCAACGACGGAAATCGCCACCTTTAAAACCAGCTGGATTGTTGCAACCAGTTCAAGTGCCCACCATGCCGTTTGCCCAAATCGGAATGGACCTTCTAGGACCATTTCCGACTTCGCATGCAGGAAACAAATGGGTAATAGTCGCCACCGATTATCTTACGCGCTACGCAGAAACAAAGGCTCTATCAAACGGCACCGCAGTAGAAACCGCACGGTTCTTCATTGAAAACATCGTTCTGAGGCATGGTGCTCCGACAGTCATAATAACGGACAGAGGTACCGCTTTCACGGCCACGCTCCTGAAGACAGTGCTTGAGCTCAGTGGAACAGCTCATCGAAGAACTACCTCCTACCACCCACAAACCAACGGCTTAACAGAACGTCTCAACAAGACTATTGCCGACATGCTGAGTATGTACATAGACGTGGATCATAAAAATTGGGACGACATTCTACCGTACGTCACGTTCGCCTATAATACAGCTCAGCAGGAGACTACGCGAAGGACGCCATTTAGTCTTCTTCATGGCCGTGAAGTGACAACGATGCTTGATTCTATGTTGCTGCATGACTGCAATGATACCGACACGGACGCTGAAACTTTTACTCAACGAGCTGAAGAGGCGAGGCAGCTTGCACGCGTCCGAATATCCCGGCAGCAGAGTTACGACGCACAGCGTTATAACTTGCGACATCGATACGTCAGCTATCAACCAGGCGAGAAAGTGTGGGTCTGGAGCCCTATTCGCCGACGGGGACTTTCTGAAAAATTACTGAAGAGGTATTTTGGTCCCTACAGTGTTGTGCGACGCCTAAGTGACGTGAACTATGAGGTTATCCCGGACAGTCAATCGCGAACTCGCCAGCACAAATCGGAAATTGTGCATGTTGTACGAATGAAGCCCTATTGTGCAGATTAACTTGCATTATACGTCTACTACACCGTCTTTTGTAGTAGCGCATCGGGACGATGCTCTCCTGGAGGGAGGCAAATGCCGCATCCAATCTGCACAGCGACAACAAAGAAGATCTCGCGCAGGAAGAGAGGAAGACGAGGTTCACGCCCGATCCCTTTTTTCTAGTGCCTCGCATAATTAAAGTGAGCTGTGCTACGAGTATATCCGACTTCTGCTGTTTCTGCGTCGTGACAATATATATATAATATATATATATATATATATATATATATATATATATATATATATATTGTAGAGAAGCATTCGAACGCTCTAACGGGTCGTCCTCTCAAGCGCCTCCTAGTGGGTCACCCTCGTCGCCTGTCCTCGGAGAGCACGCCCCTCGTGCTCGTGCTCGTGAGAGTCTGCGAGTCTGCGCTCTGTCGTTGTGCATCGTCGCTGTCAATCTCGCCGTCAATAAACGTCTTGTAGCCAGGCCGCCCCCAGCGATTCCTGTGGCTGCACCGCGAAGTTACGCCGAAGCCGTCGTCGGACCCCAGGCCTTCGACGCGCCTGTGCCGCCTACGTACGTCGACGTTGTCCCCAGGCCCCGACTCCTGCCCACAATGCCCTCATATCAGCAGCCGTCTCGTCCGTCCCGTTCTGCGACATGGATGGGACCCGCGAACCGCTGGCGCACTTCCGACAACCGCCCCATCTGCTTCGCGTGCGGTTGCGCCGGTCACGTCGCACGCTACTGCAATCGCATTGAGCCGCCTCGGGTCGCATCAGCCCTCCCCAGCCAATCAAGCCGACCTTATTATGACCAAGCGCCGCCTATGTCACCGACGTCCCGCGCCGCAACATCTACCCGCCGGTCACCGTCTCCACGACGTCGCTCACTGTCGCCCATGCGGCCACGTCCGGTCTCACGTGACCAGGAAAACTAGTCGTCGTAGTCCACGAGGCAAGGGCTGCGACGCTATCGCTCTGCGAAAGCCCTCAGCGAAGCCCATCGAACGTGATAGACGTGTTTGTGGACGGTGTTCGCGCATCTGCCCTTATCGACACTGGAGCCGCCGTATCCGTCATGGACGCCAAACTTAGCCGATTATTGCGAAAAGTGACGACGCCACTTTCCGGTCTCTCCCTCCGTACAGCCAGCGCCCAAAGTATTCACCCTACAGCGGTGTGCACCGCCCGCGTCATTATTCAGGATGCTCTGTACGCCGTCGAATTTATCATAATTCCAGCCTGCTCTCACGACGTCATCCTAGGATGGGATTTTCTCTCCCTCCACGACGCCGTCATTCATTGCGCACCAGCCGAAATAGAGCTCTCACCGTTCCCTGATTGGACGCCGGCAGACAATCCATCGGCTGCGGGCAAGGTACATGTCAAAGACGACACCAAGGTGCCTGCAAACTCGTCAACGGCGGTGTCAGTCTACTGCGCAAGTCTTTCCGACACCGTTGCACTCCTCTCGCCATCTGACCGTGCTTGCACGAGGAAAGGCTTGCTGGTGCCTTTCGCGACCGTGCAAGTCATTCAGGGCAGCACCTCTATTTTTGTTATCAATCCATTCCCGTACAGTGTCACGTTGGTGCAAGGGGAATGTCTCGGTAGCGTGGGACCCCTCGAAGACGCACAAGTTATGGACGAACCAGATGAAATGCACGGCCACAGTTTCAGTACGCTCAGTGCTGTTTCCACGTCTGGTTCATCACCCGCTGATGTATTTGGTTCCTCCATTGCTGACAGCCTTACGCCAGTCCAGCGTTCCCAGCTTCTGGGCCTGTTGAAAGAATTTCGCTCTTCTTTCGATGTCGCTCAAACTTCTCTTGGCCGCACGTCCGCCGTTACGCATCGCATCGACACTGGCACCCAGCCGCCACTGCGGCAACGTCCATATCGCGTATCTCCCACAGAACGCCGTGTAATCAACGAGCAAGTCGACGAGATGCTTCGCCGCGATGTTATTCGACCTTCTAACAGCCCCTGGGCGTCTCCTGTCGTTCTTGTGGCGAAGAAGGACGGTTCTGTGCGGTTCTGTGTGGACTACCGACGACTTAACAAGATCACTCGCAAGGACGTGTATCCACTACCGCGAATAGACGACGCAATTGACAGCCTGCAAGGCGCAGAATTCTTTTCATCTCTCGATTTGCGCTCAGGGTACTGGCAAGTACCCATGGCTGATGACGCTCGACCGAAGACCGCCTTTGTCATGCCCGACGGCTTGTACGAATTCAACGTCATGCCGTTTGGGCTGTGTAATGCGCCCGCCACTTTTGAGCGCATGATGGATACCGTTCTGCGCAACCTGAAAAGGCACACATGCTTATGCTACCTTGACGACGTCGTTGTTTTCGCTCCGGACTTCTCCACGCATCTTCAACGCCTGCGGCATGTTTTGACGCGTTTGAGCGAGGCCGGTCTGCAACTGAATCTAAAGAAGTGCCGAATTGCAGCACGGCAGCTGACAATACTCGGTTACGTCGTGTCCAAGGACGGCTTTCTCCCCGATCCAGCCAAGCTTCGGGCCGTGACCGAGTTCCCCAAACCTACGTCCGTCAAGGAACTGCGCAGTTTCGTAGGACTGTGTTCCTACTTTCGGCGCTTCATTCGAAACTTCGCGACTATCATATCGCCGCTGACGAAGCTCCTTGGAAGTAATGGGCCGCTCAATTCGTGGTCGTCAGAGTGCGACGAAGCTTTCACGAAGCTCCGTCGTTTGTTGACGTCGCCTCCCATACTACACCACTACGACCCTACGGCCCCTACAGAGGTACACACGGACGCCAGCGGTGTTGGCCTTGGCGCTGTCCTTGCGCAGCGCAAGCCAGGTTTCCCTGAATATGTCGTGGCATATGCAAGTCGTACGCTTACCAAAGCCGAGACTAATTACACCGTCACCGAAAAGGAATGCCTGGCGATTATCTGGGCCCTTACGAAGTTCCGACCTTATTTGTATGGTCGCCCATTTGATGTCATCACCGACCACCATGCACTATGCTGGCTGTCATTGAAGGATCCATCAGGCCGCCTCGCCCGCTGGGCACTTCGCCTACAGGACTACGACATCCGCGTGCTGTACCGCAACGAACGCCAGCATGCTGACGCCGACGCACTCTCGCGCTCCCCCTTGCCTGACGACAATACCCACAGCTCAATGTCTCACAATGTCGTTTCTTCCATCGACATTCACACCATCGCTACCGAACAGCGCAAGGATCAGTGGATCGCTTCACTGATAGACTTGCTCAATGATCCATCGGCAACACCATCCACTCGCGCGTTGCGTCGTCAAGCCCATCATTTCGCCATTCGCGACGACCTCCTTCACCGACGCAATTATAACGCCGACGGCCGCCAGTGGCTACTAGTAATACCCCGCAGTCTCCGTTCTGACATATGCGAATTGTTCCACGCTGATCCGCAGTGTGCGCACTCTGGGGTATCGAAAGCATACCACCGCATTCGCCAACGGTACTTTTGGCGAGGGATGTACCGCTACGTCCAGAAGTTCGTTCGCTCCTGCATCGATTGTCAGCGCCGCAAAGCTTCAACGCACCAGTCACCAGCAGGTCTACAGCCTTTACCTTGCCCTGACCGGCCGTTTGGGCGCGTTGGCATCGATTTGTATGGGCCACTTCCTCTGACGTCGGCTGGTAACCGCTGGGCCATCGTCGCTGTAGACCACCTTACGCGATACGCCGAAACTGCCGCCCTCCCCACGGCTACAGCGCGCGATGTAGCCTCCTTCCTGCTCCACCGGTTCATGCTGCGCCACGGTCCACCCCAGGAGCTGCTCAGCGATCGAGGCCGTGTCTTCCTGTCGGAAGTCGTCGAAGCCATCCTCAAAGAGTGCAACGTTGTTCACCGCAAAACTACTGCTTACCACCCGCAGACGAATGGCCTCACCGAACGCTTTAACCGCACGCTCGGCGACATGCTGTCGATGTACGTCGCCGCCGATCACACAAATTGGGATTCGATTCTGCCTTTCGTCACCTACGCCTACAATACCGCCCCTCAAAGCACCACTGGTTTCTCACCCTTTTTCTTATTGTACGGCAGGCACCCGTCGCACACAATCGACACCATCCTTCCATACACGCCGGATCGATCGGAGTGTGCGCCTATTTCTGCCACAGCCAGACTTGCTGAGGAGTGTCGCGAGCTAGCCAGGACCTTTACTACGCAGGACCAAGAGCGGCAGAAGAGCATTCGCAGTGCCACCAACACTTCTGCACCCACGTTCCTCCCTGGAGCGCTCGTATGGCTCTCGGTTCCTACCACTGCAACTGGCCTCTCTTCCAAACTACTACCAAAATACGAAGGCCCCTACCGTGTCGTCGAACGCACATCCCCAGTCAACTACCTGATTGAACCTATTGAACCATCTTCCGACATGCGCCGTCGAGGGCGCGACATTGTCAACGTGGAGCGCCTCAAGCCCTACCATGACCCGCTCATAGTGACCAGCTGTTAGGTCGCCAGGCGGCTCCCTTTTCGTACCCGGGGTAATTGTAGAGAAGCATTGGAACGCTCTAATGGGTCGTCCTCTCAAGCGCCTCCTAGTGGGTCAGCCTCTTCGCCTATCCTCGGAGAGCACGCCCCTCGTGCTCGTGCTCGTGAGAGTCTGCGAGTCTGCGCTCTGTCGTATATATATATATATATATATATATATATATATATATATATATATATATATATATATATATATATATATATATATATATATATATATATATATATTGCAATGAAGTTTATTGGGCAAGCCTACGTAACGGGCGGTAGTTCGGAAATGAGCACAGGGCGAAGAAGATGGCGGGGTTCGAACGTAGATCTCGTGGTGCCTGCGCTCGTGATGATAATCGTTGAGCCCCTGTCATTGTCTTCGTTCCTTGATTATAATTGCCCCCGTCGAGAAAGATGAAGCCATCCTGGCGCTCTAACTGGTGGGAACAAGCGGGCCGAAGTACGGCTTCAAGCGGTGTACGCGAACAATATCATGTCCACGCCAACGACCGTCACCGAGCTGCGTAAACGGTTCAGTGGCGTAATGGACGGATGACGTGCGCTCGACCACGCGGTAGAGACCATGGCAATTTGAAAGTAGTTTGGTAGACAAACCTGATGCGCAGTATGGTACATGCAGCTATACAAGTGTTCCAGGTGCGAACTTTGCAGCAGGAGGGTGGTCGTCATCGCGGGCCTTTTTTCTGGCGTTGTTGGTTTGTTGTAGTAAGCTGCTTGGCTAGTTGGCGGCATTCTTCAGCTTGACGGGCGGCTTCTGACACGGTAGTGCACTCGGATGCATCTGGTGCGTATGACATCACAAGGTCGATAGTGTGCGTCGTCTAGCGACCGTACAGAAGGAAGAATGAAGAAAATCCGGTTGTGAGTTGCGTAGCGGTGTTCTGTGCGTAGGTCGCAAATGGAAGAACTACGTCCCAGTTGGTTTGGTCAGAACCAACATGCGTCGCGAGCATGTCACCCAGGGTCCGATTAAACCACTCAGTCAGACCGTTCGTCTGAGGGTGTTAGGCAGTACTCGTCTAGTGTACGTTATGGCAATGGTGGAAAAGTGCTTGACTTACATCAGACAGAAATACGTGGCCACGGTCACTGAGGAACTCGTGAGGAGGACCGTGACGGAGCACAAACCGATTGAGGATGAAAGATGCGACGTCATGAGCGGTGGCCGTGGGAAGAGCAGCGGTTTCGGAGTACCGTGTAAGGTGGTCGACAGCAACGATTGCTCATCGGATACCTGCTGCGGTCAATGCAATGGTCCATAAAGGTCAATTCCGGCGCAGTCGAATGGACGGTCTGGGCACGGAAGCAGCTGTAGTGCACCTGCTGCAGGATGCGATGGTTTTTTCCGTAGCTGACACTTGTGGCAGCCGCGAATAACTTGACGAACAAAGGTAAACATTCCGTGCCAGTAATACCGTTCCCGTAAGCATTCATAAGTCTTGAAGACACCGGCGTGAGCACATTGCAGGTCGGAGTCAAAGGACGCGCACATTGTAGAGCGCAGCGTTCGGGGAATAACGAGGAGCCACTTCCTCCCATCTGGTGAATAGTTGCGCCGGTAGAAGAGGCGTCTCGAACGCTGAAGTGCGAGGCCTGGCGTCGCAGGGCTCGAGTGGTTGGAAGTATGGGTGCCTCAGACAACACGTCAAGAAGCGAAACTGTCCATGGATCGTTGCGCTGGGTAGAGGAGATGGTGTCAACGTCAAGATCTGACACCGTGTGATCTAGTGAGAATATGGATGCAGTCTCACTGGGTAGTGGTGACCGCGAGAGTGAATCTGCATGGGCGTGCTTGCGGCCGGAACGGTATAAGACACGGATTCCATACTCTTGAAGTCGGAGAGCCCAGCGGGCAAGGTGACCTGACGGATACTTCAGGGAAGACAGCCAACATAATGCATGGTGGTCCGTAACCGCATCAAACGTGCGGACAAATAGGTATGGGCGGAACTTGACAATTGCGCAAATTATGGCCAAGCGTTTTTTTTTTTTTCCGTAACGCTGTAGTTTGACTCAGCCTTGATGAGCGTTCTGCTGGCGTAGGTGACGACATACTCAGGAAACCCAGGCTTTCGGTGTGCGAGAACCGCACCGAGGCTGACACCGCTGGCGTCTGTGTGCACCTCATTTGCAGCCGCAGGATCGCAGTGGCGCAATATAGGTGGCGATGTCAGGAGATGGCGAAGAGTGGAGAACGCTTTCTCACACTCGGAAGACCAAAACGAGACATCGGTGGCGTTGCTTAAAAGTTAGGTCAAAGGCGCAGTTGTAGAGGTGAGGTTGCGCACAAACCGGCGAAAGTAGGAGCATAATGCTATGAAGCCTCGTAACTACTTAACAGTCGTCGCTTTGGGGAAGTCGGCGACAGCGCGTAACTTAGCCGGTTCTGGAAGTATGCCATCCTTGGATACGACGTGACCAAGAATCGTGAGTTTCCGCGCAGCGACGCTGCATTTCTTGAGATTCAGTTGGAGCTGTGCATTCTTCAGACACCTCAGGACATATTTCAGGCGTACAAGATGTGTTAGAAGTCTGGCGCAAAGATTACAATTTCATCGAGGTAGCAGAGACATGTGTTTCATTTCAAACCCCGCAGAACCGAATCCACCATGCGCTCTAAGGTGGCCGGCGCATTGCAGAGGCCGCAGTGTATGCCACTGAATTTACATAGACCGTCAGGTGTAAGGGAGGCTGTCTTTGGACGATCGGCATCTGCTGATTGCACCTGCCAATACTCCAGACGCAAATGTAACGATAAAAAAAAACTCGGCGCCTTGTAAACAATCAAGGGCGTTATCAATCCTGGGCAAAGGGTACACGTCTTTCCGAGTGGCCTCATTTGAGCGCCAGTAATCCACACAGAAGCAAATCAAACCATCCTTCTTTTTCAGTAAAACCACAGATGATGCCCACGGACTTTGTGAAAGTCGAATAACGTCGCGTTTAAGCATATCATCCACCTGTTCGGTAATAACTTGACGTTCGCCGGCGGAAACACGGTGTGGTCGCTGTCGCACTGGCACGTTGGAGCCTGTGTCGATATAGTGAAGAATGGTAGACGTTCGTCCCGGGGCAGGTGGAGCAACGTCGAAAGATTGGCGTAACTCGTACAGCAGCTGGAGTAGATCAGGGCGTTCATATGGCAACAGTCCGTCTGCGATCGACGAATTGAATAGGTCGGAAGGTGACACATCAAAAGGGTTGAGGGCACCGATGGCGTCGAGGTGGATGCCATATGAATGTTGCTGCATGGAAAAAATTTGTGCTTTGTCAATGGCCTGCACGCGTCCAACAGATTCACCTTTAAACAGTTGGATGTGTTACGGAAGGGGATCGGTGATGCAGGGAGCGCTGTTTTCTGGAGAAATGGAGAGGGTCGAATAAGCCAGAAGAAGTGGTTACCGACTGAGCAAGAGGCTTGATAGTTCAAAGAAGGCAGCTTCATCACATATGCCGGCACAGAACACGGGTATAGAAGAGCTGCTGTCGGGGAAATTTTAGCGTCTTCTTTAACGATTAGTTTGTGTGCAACTTGCTGACTGTAGTGGGCTGGTCGTAGAACGGGAAGAGTTCAAGTTCAGACCTGGGATAATAGATAACAGCATGATGACGGGATAAAAACTCCCTGCCAAGTATGATGTCGTGCGAGCAGGATGAAAGGATGATAAACTCCACAATGTAGTGGTCCTTCGCGATGATCATCAGGCAGTGCAGGCGGCTATAGGCCGAACAGGTTCTCCATTCGCTGTTCGTAAGGACATCTTATCAAGAGGCGTGGTCACTTTTCGAAGCTTTCGGCAAAGTTTAGCGTCCATAACGGAAACGACAGCACCGGTATCGACAAGCGCATATGCAGGAGTGCCTTCTACAAAAACTTCGACAATATTCTAGTAAAGTACTTCGCGGTAACGGACGCAATCGTCTGCATATAAGTGCATTATAAGACACGTGGTTAGGCAAACCATTATTATAAATTACAAAAAGCAGCGGACCTGGAACAGAACATTGAGAACACCAGATGTTGCCTCAGATACTGGTGATTCCTGGTCGTTAAGAGTAGCATACTGAATGCGATTAGGAAACACTCGAGCCGTAGTGGCCTATTAGGATCTAGATTAAGTAAAAGCTTATGCATTAATAATCTACACAATGATAGTTAATACATATGTACGTTACTGTGTAACACAGTCACTACATAGCAATATATATTTTCTACACTGAGACTGGTGACATGGCGATCGGCGAAAACAGGCCACTTGGCGCGCACAACCTCGTCTTCTTTCTTCGAGCTCACGCAAAGAGAGAAGTAGGCGCTAAGGGCCTTCCCCCTAGTGAGGAAGCCATGAGGCTGCTGAGCGGTGCTAAGAAGAAATGAAGGTCGTATCTTTGAAGGTGTTTGCGGTTGTGCTTGTGGTTATCGATTTATTTTCTAAATGAGCTGGTTTGAGGTCGATGGACATGGTGTCTTTGCGCCGGTTGATCATCGGTGTACTGTGCTTAGGTGTACGGCGGAGTACCCTGAAGGGGCCATTCTATGGTGGTTGTAGTGGGGCACGGGCTGCGTCGCGGCGTATGAGGACGTGTGTGCAGTCGCTGAGGTGCGGGTTGAAAAACGCGTGCTGACGAGCCGAGTGAACAGGGGGAGAAACAATGGAGTCCATCGTTACACGAAGCCGGCTTGCGTAGTTAGCGATGTCCATGGGTACAGGTGACGACTTTCTACAAAAACGTCACAGCTTCGCCGCAAGGGCGAAGCAATGAATGCGATAGCAAGAAATTGGAATGTCACACGAAGAACAAGACGAAACTCGATACTTGCAGCGCCTGTCACAGTTCTTACGTGTTTGTGCTAGAGCGACGCGCTGCAAGTGTTGACAATGGAGAATCAGATGCTCTTAGATATTTCTTTTAGATGCGAAGTATCTCTTGCTCGGGAGTATGTCACGCGGCGTGGTCATCCGCGTTGTGGTCCGCACTCATACTAGGCTGCGGAGGGGGCAGGTGGGGAACCGGTCGGGCTGCTCTCCGCGGTGGAGACGGCGGGAGAGGAGGACGCCGGCGTGATGTGCGAGCACGAGGAGGGGGAGGTGAACTCGTGACTGCTGTTCCCGTAGCTCTCTTGGCGAGGGAGGGAAGACAGGTTTTGCTCCAGCTCCGTCTCTCCTTGGTTGCATTTGTCGGGGGCTCCTTCAACGGCGGTGGCAGATGGTGTTTGCGGCGAGAAAATGGCGGCGGCCGTCTGCTGTGTTGCCTCGTATTGAGGGGAACGTCGATGGAAGCAGGGAGATTCGTGCCGTTCTCTGCCTTGCCTGTTTTCGCCCGTGGTGTGCGCCGCGGGAAGGCCGAGGTTTTCGCCGCCCTTCGAGTACGCCTGGGAGTGCTCGGGGCCTCTTCCTTGCGCAGGAGGCTGGTGGCGTCTCTCAATTTCCTCGTGCGACATTTTGCTGCAGTGGTGGCTGAGAGGCGAGGTGGGCTGGCCGGTGGGCCTCCTCCTGTCACACGAGGCCTGCTGCCTTCTTCACAAAAAGGTCGTAGGCCCTGGAGTGGCTGGTGTTGCCACTCGAGGTGTAGCCCGGGGGAAAGCCCGGGGGCAGGTTGTCCTCCATCACAGATGGTGGAAGGACACCACAACACGTGCTGTCATGGAAGGCGGTGCATTAAGGGGGACGGGTTAGGGGCCTACACTGATCTTGAAGCCCTAATGTGGGCTGCGCGCTAGGCGCTTGTTCAAGAAAAATGAAATGAAGCACGCACGGGTGGCATGAAAAAACTACACAAAAGAAGAAACTTAAAGACGGCGCGACCCGTTCGCGCTACTCTCCTGTCCGTTGGCGTGACGACGCGAAACTCCTGCTACGCAGGAGCCGCTGCAACACGTGAACACCCCCAGTCATTTGAGCCTCAGCCTCGGTTGGCTCCTCTGAAATGCGGGCTCGACGTGCCGAAGTTCTCTCCTGCGCAGCACCGCGATGAGGGCCAGCGCATGCGTGTCCCTTCCCCCTCTCTCTCCTCTCCTACGCTGCCTCTCTCGCGCGCGCATGTCGACCGCGTTCCCCGCACAGCCTGTGAGAAATAACGGCCATGCTAGAGGGAAGACACGACGCGCGTAGTGTTCCTCTTCGCGTTCCACGACGCGAGGTCGGTAGCGTGCCCAGCGAACGCCAACGGAACGCGATCGTGTAAGTGCTCCAGCTTCGCATCGCGTCATGGTCCCCTTTAGCGGGAAATTGATTGATTCATTGAAATAACTTTATGGTACATTCGACTGGTCGTTTTCGAGCGCTCCAGAGCGCTCTCGCGATGCGTCACGTTCACCTGGTCGAAATCGAGCGCTCTGAATACGTTCGGCTGGTTCTTTCAGAGCGCCGCGCTCCATCTCAGAGCGCTCTGCGGCGCCCTCACTTTGAAGTCGGAGCACAACTGAGATCTCACAGCTCCGCGTTTGGTGTGTAGCGACACCACGGACCCGAGCTAACGGGGGGGTTTCGACCCCCTCCCACGCCTAGCCGTGCGTGGCATTGCCGTGTCCGGGGAAATGGGGATCCTGGGGGTTGAGCCGACGCCGGGTGATTGGACCTTTAAGGCCCCCCGGCAGAGGCAACACACCCCTTTGGCCCCGGCTTCACGTAGACGGCACCCCTGGGCTGACCCACCCAGGGGAAACCGGCAGTCGCCTTTTCCTGTCTCTCTCTCTCGCCTCATCTTCGTCTTTCTCTCTCACTTTTAAACTTTCCTGTCTACTTCTCCCTTCTCGTTACTTCCGATTTTTCCTGGCGGCAAGGGTTAACCGTGTGTGGCTCCCAACCTTGGGTAGACCATATTAGGTTATAGTGACGGCGTACTGCTGGCGTTGCGCAGACTTTTCACATGTTCTGCCACGTCCCCCTGTTGGGATCCGTGGTGGGTGGTAGGCGCCGTTGCCGAACAAGCGACTTTTTCCATGGGACCCTCGAACCCCTCTTCCACCGATCGTGCCCCAAAAAGGGTACGCACCGATGCATCTGAATTCTTTTGGCCCAAAAACAAGGACACTTTTCCGAAATACCACGTGGTTCACTGTGAACAATCATCTGAAAAAGCTAGAGCCATTTCACCTTTCCTTGTTGCTAAGTGCTTGAAAGACACCATAGGAACGGGTTATAAGGCCACAAGGATGGCAAGCGGGGACCTACTCCTCGAATTAAAAGACAAGGAACAGTACATTAATCTGTCACATCTAGTCGCGTTTGGAAACATCCCCGTCTCTGTGAGCGCGCACCGAACCATGAACACTGTCAAAGGTGTAGTCTCCGATGAGGATCGATTGGCCTCAGCGAGGAAGAACTACTAGATGGATGGAAAGATTCAAATGTCACTCATCTTCAAAGGATCAAGATAAGGCGCGACAACACCGAAATACTGACCAAGCATTTGATACTTACTTTTGCCTCCACCACACTACCCGAGACCATAGAAACCGGCTACGTCAAGCTTGCTGTACGACCTTTCATACCAAACCCGCGGCGCTGCTTTAAATGTCAAAGATTTGGTCACGCGTCTCAAAGCTGTCGAGGGCAGCTCACCTGTGCAAAATGCGGAACGACGGGTCACTCTGTTGATGACTGCGCTGGCGATGAGACTCACTGCGCGAACTGTGAAGGTGATCACCCTGCGTACTCCAGGGCCTGCCCGGCCTGGAAGAAAGAGAAAGAAATACTCACGATAAAAGTAAAAGAAAACATAACGTTCCGCGAAGCACGACAGCGAGTTTCATCGTCATTTCCAGCAAGAACATCTCTTGCCGAAGTGGTGCGACGGGGGGCAGCACCACAACGGCCTATCGCGTTTGCCCGGACCACTCGCAGCGTGCCGAGGCAAACGCCACCCGCCTCCACGTTTTAAGCAGCGAAGGCTGCCCCGCCTACTCTGAACCTGACCACACCGGCGGCCACTACAAGCTCCGGCACCGTAGAGGCCAAGGAGAGCACATCGCCCTCCGGCTCGGTGGCGTCCAAGACTTCGTCACACCAGGCGAAGTCCCCACCTGCCAAGCCAGAGATGCCGGCGACTCCAGGGTCGTCGGGTCTCACGACCACGCCTCGCCAGGCGAGGTCGGACAAACAAGCCAGCAGCTCGCTTACGCGGGCGTCCAGTGCCTCAAACGAGGCAATGGACACAACTCTGGTGCCTCTGGTACCGAAAGAGCGGCGTAGCTCCCTGGAGCGCGCTAAGAAAACCAAAAAGCCGATAATGGGGCCCGACGACGGCCCTGCTACTTGAGCTCTAAATCTCGACCTAAACAACACCCACTTCCTTCTCGTACACACAGCACTACCTGACATCCAATATGGAAGCACAAATTATACAATGGAACGTGAGAGGACTGCTTAGAAATCTCGACGATGTCCAAGAACTCTTACACAAACATACACCAAAGGTGCTGTGTGTACAAGAAACACACTTAAAATCCAAACACACGAACTTTCTACGCAGCTACATTATTTTCCGGAAGGACCGGGATGATGCCATCGCGCCATCCGGGGGTGTAGCCGTTATAGTTAGTCAAGGAGTAGCCTGCACACATTTACCACTTCGAACTTCCCTTGAGGCAGTGGCTGTTCGAGCGGTTCTTTTCAACAAACTCGTCACCATTTGCTCTCTCTATATACCTCCACATTACCAATTGCAAAAACATGAATTTCAGTTTTTAATGGATGAGCTCCCTGAACCTTACTTGTACTTGGGGACTTCAATGCGCATAGCTGTCTATGGGGTGACTCCCGCTGCGATGCGCGAGGTCGTCTAATTGAACAGTTCCTTTTCTCTTCCGGCACGTGTCTCTTGAATAAAAAAGAGCCAACATACTATAGCCTTGCGAACAATACCTACTCGTCCATAGACCTCAGCATCACATCTCTATCACTTCTGCCCCTTCTAACATGGAAAGTCATTAATAATCCCTATGGAAGTGACCATTTTCCTATAGTTCTGAGCACCCCAATAGTTAATGAATGTTCTCAACAAGTTCCCAAATGGCAAATTGACAAAGCCGATTGGGAACAGTTTTGTAAAATGGCTCTCTTAAGTTGGACCAACATGCGTGCTTTAAGCATAGATGAAGCTGTCGACTACTTTACAGCTTTTTTGATTGATGCCGCAATGAAGTGTATCCCACAAACAGCTGGACTGCCCGGCAAACGACGTGTGCCATGGTGGAACACCGAGTGTCGAAACGCGCGCAAAAAACAAAATAAAGCATGGAGGCTGCTTCGGGACTCGCCGACAGCCGAGAATCTGGACAGTTTTAAAAACATAAAGTCACAAGGCAGGAGAACTCGCCGACAGGCAAGAAGACAAAGTTGGCAGAAATTTTTATCGGGAATTAACTCATATACAGGAGGCTAAAGTCTGGAACATGGTTAGTAGGGTAGCAGACCGACAAGCACATTCACTTCCCCTAGTAAACACACAAGGTGACAGCTTGGAAGACCAGGCGAACTGCCTAGGTGCACACTTCGAACAGGTGTCGAGCTCGTCACACTACACAGAAGCTTTCCAACGATACAAAACAAAAATCGAAAAAGAGAAACTAGAGCGTCAATTCACAATAATAATAATAATATCTTGGGTTTAACGTCCCAAAACCACCATATGATTATGAGAGACGCCGTAGTGGAGGGCTCCGGAAATTTCGACCACCTGGGGTTCTTTAACGTGCACCTAAATCTAAGTACACGGGCCTCAAGCATTTCGCCTCAATCGAAAATGCAGCCGCCGCGGCCGGGATTCGATCCCGCGACCTTCGGGCCAGCAGTCGAGCGCCATAACCACTAGACCACCGTGGCGGGGCACGTCAATTCACAAAACACGAAGCATACAATGAACCTTTCTGCATAGCTGAGCTACAAGCATCGCTTAACTGCTGCAATAATTCCGCCCCAGGCTCCGACCGTGTTGTGTATGAAATGTTGAAACACCTGCCATTTGAAACACAAAAAACCCTCCTTTCCCTATATAATGCTGTTTGGTATTCCGGTGAGATTACCTCGGCCTGGAAAGAAGCCATTATTATTCCTATTTTAAAACAGGGCAAGGACCCATCCTCCGTTGCGAGCTACAGGCCCATTGCACTAACAAGCTGCCTGTGTAAACTTTTTGAAAAGATGATAAACCGCCGACACTTATACATTTCCTCGAAGCAAACAAATCACTTGACCCATACCAGTGCGGTTTTCGAGAGGGTAGATCTACCTCTGACCACCTTATCCGTATCGAGGCACAAATTCGCGACGCTTTTGTTCACAAGCAATTCTTCCTTTCGGTGTTCCTCGATATGGAAAAGGCCTACGACACCACATGGCGCTTTGGAATATTAAGAGACCTATCCCACTTAGGTGTCCGAGGAAAGATGTTGACCATAATCGAAAGCTATTTGTCCAATCGCACCTTCCGTGTTCGAGTGGGTAATATCTTGTCCCGAATATTTGTCCAGGAAATTGGAGTGCCGCAAGGTGGTGTCCTGAGTTGCACACTCTTTATTATAAAAATGAATTCCCTACGTCTGTGTATTCCACGGAATATGTTTTATTGCACATATGTCGACGACGTGCAGATCGGTTATAAATCTTGCAACCTTTCAATGTGCGAGCGGCAGGTGCAACTTGGTTTAAACAAGGTAACCAAATGGGCAGACGAGAACGGGTTCAGCCTTAACCCACAAAAAAGTACTTGTGTATTATTCTCAAGAAAGAGAGGCCTCCATCCCGATCCGCACATTGATCTGCATGGTCAGCGGCTGCCTGTGAAAACGGAGCATAAATTCCTCGGCGTAATTCTAGACACGAAACTAAGCTTCATATCACACATAAAGTATACAAAGAACAAGTGCTTAAAAACCATGAATATTCTAAAGGTGTTGTCACGCACTACGTGGGGTAGTGACAAGAAATGTCTGATGAATCTTTATAAAAGCCTCATACGCACGCGCCTGGATTACGGGGCGATAATATATCAGTCTGCGACACCAAGCGCGTTGAAGATGCTTGACCCTGTCCACCACTCGGGTATTCGTCTTTCTACGGGTGCTTTTCGCACCAGCCCCGTGGAAAGCCTCTACGTCGAATCGAACGAGTGGTCGCTCCACCTGCAGCGATCTTACATGTCGTTTCTATACTATCTCAAAGTGAACGCAGACAAAGAACACCCCTCACACCCCACAATAAATGATTTATCTAGTTTTGCCCTTTTCGACCACCGTCCTTCGGTGCGACAGCCCTACTCACTTCGTGTGAGGGGATTGGCTGAGGAAACGGGTGTGCCACTTTTCGAACACTGTCTATTGGCTCCCGCTGCACAACTACCGCCGTGGCGGTGGCAGCTTATAGACTGCGACCTTTCTTTCATGGAAGTAACGAAACACGCGCCTATTGCACATGTCCGTACACACTTCCTTGAACTACAACACAAATACACTTGTGCAGAATTCTTTACGGACGCCTCAAAGTCCAATACTTCTGTGTCTTACGCAGCCGTTGGGCCATCCTTTACAGATTCCGGTATTCTACACCCTGAATCAAGTATCTTCACGGCAGAAGCTTACGCGATACTTGCGGCCGTTAAACACATTCAACAATTAAAACTACAAAAGGCAGTGATTTACACAGATTCTCTAAGCGTGGTAAAAGCTTTAAAAAGCCTGAAAAGACACAAAAACCCCGTCTTTGTCTCGCTGTATTCTCTTTTAAGCACGATCTACGCACTCGAACAACATGTCGTAGTGTGCTGGGTGCCAGGGCACCGCGAGATTCAAGGCAACGTGTTGGCGGACCAGCTAGCAGCATCCGCCAACGAAAACAGTCGCAATACATCCTTAGCTATTCCCCCACTAGACCTAAAACACGTCCTGAAAAGAAAGCTCAGAGTCTTTTGGCAAACCACATGGGATATGCATACACGAAATAAGCTACACGTTGTCAAACCGCATCTCGGTAATTGGCCGCCAGTATCAAAATCACGCCACACAGAAGTTACACTCTGCAGACTTAGGATCGGTCACACATACAGTACACACACACACCTTCTGTCCGGTGGCGAGCCACCTTTGTGTGATAGATGTGGTCAGCCGCTCACGGTCCTTCACGTCCTCATCCAGTGCAAGGAACTCGATGCTATCAGAAAAAAGCACTTTTCATTACCCTACCGACAGCAATATCCACTTCACCCTTCAATGTTCATCGGTAGGGACCCGCTTTTTACATATCAGTCACTGTCTGCTTTTTTAAACGATGTACCCAGTTTTCATGTCATATATCAAGGTGATCCGTAACACGGCCTCTAAACAGAGGTCGCTGCTGCGGTGTATACGTTAAGACAGCACTTGCCTCGCGGCCCTTGGACTCAAGGGCATTGACGAGGCATTCGTGCTGATGTCATATCTTCATAGTTTTATTCTTGCGACCACTTGTCATTCATTCTACTACACATACTTCACGTCACTCTCATGATTTTAATATATATATATATATATATATATATATATATATATATATATATATATATATATATATATATATATATATATGTTTTACCCGCCTTTAGCGCGAGGAATTTTAAGGCCCCTATACAGCTACTTACCGCAACCATTGTTCATATCCTTTGTCTCATGAACTGGCGCTCTTTGGCCATCAATTGGCCCTTGCGCCATTAAACACCACATATCATCATCATGAGATCTCACAGCTCCGATCACGTGAGTTTGACGACGATTTCCGTCAGTGCGTCATCCGCTGCGGCGTTTGTAGCAGAAGGTCTGTGCGAGCGCAGTCCGTGTTCTGCAGTACTCTGCTTCGGAACCTCAAGGACGCACGCTATACGAAGCATGCCGAAGAAACGGTACGCGAAGGCTTTAGCCATGCCATTGGTGCTGCTTTCTGTCATGGAAGCCGAAGACGACGGTAGCAACAGCAGGGGCTCCGACGACACCCGTAGCGTTTGCGAAGGCAAGTTTGATGAACTGTTCGGCCCCCGAAAACGATACCTAATGTCATTAATATGTTGGAAGCGCAGTCCGGACGTATACCGAGAAGGAGGTAAGCAATGAAATGAAAAATACCACAAAATAAACTACAAAAAAAGAAAACAAAAGTACAATACTTTGTTTTTTCTTATTATCAGTAGGTTAGCAGTTTCACAAGGTTTTTACGTCTCCAATTACGTACTTCCGCTTTCGGTTTCTGGTTGCTCCAGCGAGCCGCTGTACGTTCGGCTCGGTCAAGCTTTCTCCATTTCCGATCTCGAGCTTCCCAGGTGTCACAGCAATCTGAGTCAGAGCATGGCGGCGCCCAGTCGAATGTACCATTAATGAGGTCCTGCGGGAGATCGTGTAATTTTTTTCCTTCAAACTGCGGCGCGTGGAGTGACACCCTGCATTTCTTGTCACACGGGGGCGTCTGATGCAAAGTGTGCCTAGGGACTTTAGTGGTGCGATCTTGTACGCATTCCAAATAAACACGGAGGCGTGGCGTTACATCCAGCCGCACGCGAATGGCCCATGTGAACCGCGACAGACGTCACGGCCCTGCATTGGCCAATCGCGTGTGGTCACGTGCGGCTGGATGTAATGCCACGCCTCCGTGGCATGACATCCGTTCTTGGTCAATAGTGGATAAAGAAATATTGCACAACAACGGGGCTACACCGGATCCTACAAAAATGGCCTTTTAACAGCGAAGCTGTTTAGAAAATCGTTCCTCGTCCGGCGAACCAAAATACTATCATGATAGAAAATGGGTAAATCCCTCTACTCACCTCTGGTCCACTAAAATGAAGAAGGCAACAGTTAGCCCAACAAATCGCTGCGAAGCAACGGCGGCTCCGAAGCAATGGAAAACCTACGCCAACGACGAAGTGCCCTAGACCTATGAGAGGTGCGAACACTTGGTTTCAGTGCGGGGTTGTGTCTATGCAGTTTGGACATGCGTGTCGTGTCTGTGACTGTCTGTGGTTTAACTCGCACCTCTCTGCGCTGAGAATCAACGTAGCAACCACCTAGCATCACCTAGCTAAAGTCTAGCAATGACCTAAAAGCAACCTAAAAACAAGTTCCGTCACCTACCTAAGGCCTAGAAACAACCTAGAAGCAACCAGGTTAGTCTTCAGAATCGTACAGTTTCGCTGTTTCAAGCTTTGCACAGCTTAGTGCAAACTTCAATTTTTTTTCTACATCCATGCTTTTGATACAGGCATGCCTGATACAATCCTGTATCAAAGGACACTACTGTGGAACTAAGGTAGATCTGAAAGATGGACAGGAACCTTTCCACATTAATCAATGCTGAATTTTGAAATACAGCTGTTCCTTTAACCTCATCACTTTCTCGTACAGACTCATAAAGTTCTGCGTGTCATGCGGAGTAAAATAAATCTTCAGCATCAACAGAAAATGAAAACCCTGGTTCTGACTGTTCTGTTAGAAAAGGCAATCTCGTCTATTGAATATCTTGTTATGAAGAGATCATGCAACTCAATGGCTTTCAAGTGGTGAAGTAAAGACGGGCTAATATGCTGTGGTCATGTACTGCGCTCACTAACGATACGTCGAAACGGCATATCCAGCTTATGTGTTTTAACAGCAAAAAAGACATCTAGAGTTCTCTGTTTGCATTTGTTATTTCCTTTACCGGATCTAGAGAGATGCGTGCCTTTAAACATTGGTATGCTTTAGTCTTCACTCTGCGAGCATTGCTGCTCACCTGGATATACTTCTTTGCCAACGCTTGGGCGTCCTTTTCTTTGTAGGTGGGCGCTAACATCACCATGAATGCACCTTCGTCATCCGCGTGTAATAGCCGTGGGTTAGGTCGCTTCCTTCATAGTGGAACACGAGCCGCTGCGTGCTGTCATTTGGTACTAGGTCCTTTTTCGTAGAGCTCTCAAGATACTTTCAGCACCATCCAAAAGGCACCTTTCGCAATCTTTAGCACCTTGATTAGTCAGTTTCTTGTTTATCGCGAGCAGTTCGTGCGTCGGGTTCTTGTGTGGAACGTTGTATTTTGGTCCGTTCCTCAGTGTGGCGGCTATGCCTTCAGGTATCTTGCCCCGCCAAGGAGAACCAGACTACACGGTTTGACGACCGATTCATTCGCTTTCAATGACGATCTCGGAACAATGATACACGGTATGTAGTGAAGCATCTATCCATGTCAATGCGGTCGAAATGAGGAAAATACCTGTGCATATATTTGCACACTCGAACAACCTAAGCGGCAAAAATAACTTCAATATCACCTTACACAGCCTGGCTCTCCATTGTATATGACGGATTACGCACGTAAATCACTACGTTTAACTTAGGATGTTTTTCTAACGGCGGTTCCACATTCAAATATGCGCAAGGACCATCAAAGACACCTAATTCTTGATACACTGACGCACGGCCGGACTGGATAGGCGCGCGGGCGTTCACGCCCGCGCGCTTCTCTAGTCTGGTCGTGACCGACGTTGGCAAACACATTGTTGCCGCCGCGGTGACTCACTGCTTACGGTGCTCGGCTGCTCACCAGAAAGCCCCGGGTTCTATCCAGGCGAAATACTAGAGGCCCGCCTACTATGCGATGTCAATGCACGCCTTAAACAACCCCAGGTCGCCGATTTATCTGGACCCCTTTAGTACGACGTCTTTCGTAGCCTGAGTCGCTTTGCAACGTCAAACCCCATAAGCTAACCAACGCCTTCTCTAGGCGCTCAACTAATTCACCAAACGTTCTGGTATGCCTTGCACCGTTTCCTATAATGACACAGAAGCGTGTCCCCTTCCAGATAGTTGTTTCAGGCGCGCGCTTCCATCTGCTGCAGGGCCTCCATGTGGACTGGGATCACCCGCACGGTGTGTGCGGCGACCGCAGCGACAAGGCGAACTTGCTGCGGTTCGCGCAGATGCTGCGTTCGCTACGACCGGAACGTCTCCTCTTGCTATCCGTCCGACCGGAACAAATTCAGCACTACGGGTTAGAGCAGCTGCTGCCGCTGCTTACCTACGTGGTGGTGGCCACGCACCGCTTGAATCGCCACTTATCAACCTCCCTGGTGCAATGTTCGTCGCGTGGGGGTGATGTGGCAAGAGTGATGTTCAATGTGCGCAAGAAGTTCCCCGACATGTGGCAATACTTCATCTACAGCGTCTCGGTTGGTATACTGTCGTACTTGCGTAATGCAGAATGAAACATCAAAGTTGCCTTACGATCAGACGTCTCACTGGATATGAGGCGATCGATTTTAGGGGCGAAGCACCTTAGGGTCTAGGCCTGTCCGTTGTGTGGTGTCGGTGCTCACGGCACAGCACCGTGTAAAATCCCCTAAACAAGGTTTACAATAGACTAATATCAATCATAATTGTGACAGTATAACATAAAACACCTAGAAGTGCAAACGCTTTATACTAGTCGGCGATTTCAACGTAGACATTATGGACCTTAGGACCTAGCGTAGTCGTCGACGCTCACTGTCTGCTGTCATGGTGGTTCCAAAACCGTTGCTATAGTCGAAACATACTTGTGTATGTGAATAAAAAAAAGGTTTACAATAGACGAACAACAATCATAAATATGACGAAGCAACATAAAACACCTACAAGCACAAACCCTTTATACTAGTCGGCGACTTCAACGTACACATTGTGGACCTTAGGACCGAGCTTTGTCGTCGACACTTTGTCACTTTCTGACAATCACTTTACATTGTATGGGGAAACGCTCGGGTAATGTATGTGAGACATAAAAAAAGGTTGAACAGTACACTAATATCAATCATAATTGTGACGAAACAATATAAAACTCCTACAAGCACCAACCCTTTATACCAGCCGGCGACAAAAACTTAGACATTTTGTACCTTAGGACCTAGCTTCGCCCACTCGTCATCATTCACTTCGTGGAGATGCGTTCATTTTTTTTTTTTTTTAATCACGAAAGCATTTTATGCCGGGGCCCACCAAACTTTAGTGACATATTTCCGTCGCGCATATGACGTTCATGAAATGGACGCCAACGGACGAGAAAGAAAAAACTAAGAAAAAAAACACCGCCATATCCACGAAGTGAATGATGTTCGAGGAGATTGCTCGGAGATGATCGGGTAACCCACGAATCCTCCGTACACGTTCCTCTACCATCATATTGCCGCGCGTCTTATTTTTCATGAGTTGAAGCTTCACCCACAAAGCCTGTGGGCAACGCGCTGCGCAGGCCGCGCCGCGATGTGTAAGAAGCTTCGCGATTGTTTTAGAACGTCCCGTTAAGATTGCGCGCCGTACGCGAATGTTCCCGCTTTGTCGAGAGATAATGCCGCCACCAGCGATATCGCTGGAAAGTTCGATAGCGCCTGTATAAAAGCCGACGCGCTTGAGCGCTTGTCAGTTGATCGACGGTCGGCGCTCTGTTCGCCGCTATAATTGTATTTCTTTCAGTTTCCCGGTCACAAGTCCGGCCAAATAAAGAGTTCTGCGCGCAACGATCCGAGCAATTGTTCGGGAGGAACTGCGCAAGCTGTTACCCTGACCACAGCCTCAAGTGGACTCGATCGCAGAGCTCGTTCGATCAGAAATCCAGCAGTCGCGGGGCAACCATGAACCGCCACTGCCTCAGCTGCAAGCCATGAGCTACGCTGCTGCAACCCGACGCAACGCCCCCGCACCTCGTCCACGTCAAGACGCCGCGACGCCGCAGCAGTTCCGCCGCCAGACGCCGCCGCCGCCACCACCACCGACGCCCTAACGTCCTCCTGCCGCCCAGCGCTATGCCCCGCGCAACGCGCCAAGGAGGACCGACGTTTGGCGTGCCCCTGACAACCGCCCGCTCTGCTACCATTGCGGGAAGGCCGCCCACACGTACCGCCGCTGCCAGTACCGACAGATGGGGCTAGGCAGTTTCGCCGTCAACGCGCCGCGCCTCGCGACATCGACGACTACCTCACCGGAACACAGTGGCAAGAACGACGACCTTCCCGCTCGCCGTCGCCCAGCCGCTACATGTCACCGCACCGTCGGCAGCACAATGGCCCAAACCGGGGCCGGTCGCCTAGCCCGCATCCGGAAAACTAAGGGCAGCAACCGATGGAGGCGCGGTTGCTGAACGACGAAATGCTGAAGATCCTCCGCCGTCGACGACGACGACGCGACGAAGTTCCGAGACCCCCCCCCCCCCCCCGCACGCTGAACGATGTCCTGAAGACGAAACTTTGCAACCGGAAGAAGACCTGACGACGCAACGCGGAAGCAGCGGTGCAAACCGACGTAGCCGCGACCCGACGCCGCGACGTAACCGTAACGCAAGACGGCGGACTAGCGACCTCGACGTTTTGATCGACGGCCACAACGTAACCGCTCTCTTCGGTACTGGAGCCGACTATTCCGTCATCAGTGGCCAGTTCGCAGCAAAGTTGAACAAAATTAGGACTGCTTGAGAGGCCCCGAGATCCGGGCCGCTGGAGGCTATCTGATAACGCCGATTGGTGTCTGCACGGCGAGAGTAACCATAAATATCCGGACTTATCCTGCGAGCTTTGTAATCCTACAAAACTGCTCCAGCGATGTGACACTTGGAATGGACTTCCTAAGTGACCACGGCGCCGTCATCGACGTGAGGTCTGAGTCGATAACACTAACCTCAGACAAAGCACTCCCACCCCACGCGACGCCAGGGAACCATGCATTGAATGTGATAGAAGAGCAGGTGACCGTTCCACCGCGCTCCAGGGTCATTATTTCCGTCGGCACCGAAAAACCTGCGAACCTTGAAGGCGTCATCGAGGGCGATCAGCACCTACTCCTGAACCGTCAAATTTGCGTCGCACGAGGTATGGACACCGTGCATACGTTAGGAGCCGCCACAGCCGCGCGCTGCCTCCAGCGCACAAGCGGCCGCGGCAGCAGATTTGGCGGGATAAGGGAGCAGACGACGCAGGCGGCGGCAAGCCACTGCGCCGTGCTTTGGTGCTTCGCATGAGGCGTTTTATTTCCCGTTTGCTTCCAAAAGACGTCAAATTTTAGCGGCTCTCAGAGAACGTAGCGTTAGCGCGTGTGCTTCTTTTCGCCAGACCTCATGTGTCCTCAGGCGAACGGGGCAACATAAAATGGATGACGTGGGGGAAGACAACGGAGGTGACAAGCCCATTGAGCGAAACTGCGCACGTGTAACGCGGGCCGCCTCGCTCACTATACAATCACAGCTTATCACACTCGGGCTAACGTGGCAGAGAACTCAGCGGCAGCTTGAAACTGGCGACACCAGCGATTGCGCTGTCACGGCCGCTGGATGAAAAAAAAACGCTTTCCATCTGTGTGAACCTGTAGCGCTCAGAAAATATCGATGGATTGTACGCTGGGTGCGCCTCTTGGCATTTTCTACAAAGTGCCTGCTGCATATTCTGCTGTACGGCCTGGGTGTTCAATTAGACCCATCGTTGCTGTAGTGCAATGTAGCATCCATAAATTCTCACTCGCACAGAAAAAAATACCCCATATATTCAGAAAACTCACTTTTGTCGTCGAACGAGTGCGATCCACAGTTCATGCCGATTCCGTTCATATTCTCTAAATGGAAACCGGTAAAAACGCGTGCCCGGAGAATTCCTGTAGGTGTTATTGCACCCAACAACGCAGCAATTATTCCTGGAGTTCGGCATTCCTACGAACAGCGCAACCGACACAAAACGAAGTGCCCGCGAAAATACCTCGCGCCGTCACAGCGGGAGCGAGCAGGGGTGCAATCGCGGAGCGATGTTTTATATTATTCTTATCGTCCACCACCTGCGGCTGACTGATCGCGTTGATAACGCGGACGGACCGTCGCTCTGGTCACTGGCCAAGCGCGAAAAGCACGAAAAGTATAGTCGTCGTAAAGGGCATAGTGCCTCGATTTCACCCCATTGCGAGCGCGTGAGAGCATCCCGCCAAATCTGCGCTTCTCGCCGCTAGGGACACCTTCGCTCGGGCAGCGGAGTTACGTCTGCACGGAGCCTATAGCCGAGCTGCGTGACGATAAAGCAAAGGTAGTGCTGACAAATTTCATCCACCAATATAGGCACCTCAACATTGGTACGATGGTTGCCTACATCGACGAATGTGTGGCCGCCTGCAATGCTTTCACCCTCTTCGATGCTGCCGAACCTGCTTCGACGAATAGAGGTCCCGAACTGGATTTTGACGTCAACCCGAGCCTTCCGATTGTCAAGCAAGACCAGCTCAAAACCCTGCTCCTACAATACAAGGACTGTTTCTCGTCGTCATCGCGGGTCCGACAAACGCCCCTTGCTAAGCGCCGCATTATAACAGAAGGAAATTCTCGACCACTCCGTCAGAGGCCCTACAGTGTTTCGACTCGAGAGCGCGACGCGATAAAGAAACAAGTCGACGAGATGCTACGCGACAACAACATCCAGCCGTCCAAGAGTCCGTGGGCGTCACCCGTGGTGTAAGTGAAGAAGGACGGGACACTGCGCTTCTGCGTTGATTATCGGCGCCTGAACGAAATCACGAAGGACGTGTACTCCCTCCCACGGATAGACGACACCCTGAATCGACTTCACAACGCGACGTAGTTTTCGTCGATGGACCTCAAGACCGTCTATTGGCAGATCGAAGTAGACGAAAGAGACCGAGAAAAGACCGCTTTTATAACGCCCGACGGCCTCTTTGAGTTCAAGGTCATACCTTTCGGTCTTCGCTCGGCACCTGCGACGTTCCAGCGCGTCATGGACACCGTAATGGCCGGATTGAAGTGGCAGACGTGCCTTGTGTATTTGGACGACGTCGTCGTGTTTTTCTCGACCTTCGACGAGCATCTCCGGCAGCTTGAGGCAATACTTCAAGCAATCAACACCTCTGGACTGACCCTGAAGCCAGAAAAGTGCCGATTCTCGTACGAGGAGCTCTTGTTTCTGGGTCATGTGATCCGCAAGTCTGGAGTGCGCCCAGACCCGCAGAAAACAGCTGTCATCGCCGACTTCGCGCCACCCACCGACAAGTAGGCCGTGCGCCGATTTCTCGGCTTATGCGCGTTTTACAGACGCTTCGTCAAAAACTTTTCACGGATCGCCGAACCACTGACGCTTCTCACGAAGACTACGGTGGAATTCAGGTGGGAAACGGCGCAAGTGCAAGCCTTTCAAGAACTTAAACGACGCCTGCAGACGCCACCCATACTTGCGCATTTCGACGATTGCGCCGAGACGGAAATACACACCGACGCAAGCAGCGTAGGACTCGGTGCCGTCCTTGTCCAAAGACAGACAGGCTTGAAAGGGTTATCAGTTATACTAGCCGGTCACTATCCAAGGCAGAAGCCAACTATTCCACAACAGAAAAGGAATGCCTAGTCATCAGTTGGGATACGTCAAAGTTTCGGCCCTACCTCTATGGCAGGCCCTTCAAAGTTGTCAGTGACCATCACGCCTTATGTTGGCTAGCTAACTTGAAGGACCCTTGAGGTCGTCTCGTACGATGGAGTCTGAGGCTTCAAGAATTCGACATTACCGTCGTGTACAAGTGCGGACGAAAACACTCTGGCGCTGACTCCCTGTCTCGTGCCCCCGTCGACGCGCTGCCGCAAGACGACGACGATGACTGCTTTCTCGGAACTATAAGTACCGACGACTTCGCCGAAAGGCAACGAGCCGACGCGGAACTGGGGGGCCTTATGTAGTACCTCGAGTGCAAGACCGCCGTTGTTCCGAAGGTATTCAAGCGAGGACTGCCGTCGTTTTTCTTACGGAACGGCGTTCTCCTGAAGAAGAATTTCTCGCAACTTCGAACCGACTACCTTCTCGTCGTGCCCTCATCATTGCGACCAGAAGTCTTTCAGGCCCTACACGACGACCCGACGGCTGTACACCTCGGGTGTTTCCCGCACGCTCGCAAGAATGCAGAATGTGAGAAGGGCTAGAGTGCCCACCTGCACCACTAAAGTATCGCAGGTTCGCCAGAATACAGGGACAATACTGGGAAAATACTACTGGCCACGCCTTGCTGCCGACGTCGCCCACTACGTTAAGACTTCCCGAGATTGCCAGCGACGAAAGACACCGCTGACTAGGCCAGCGGGACTTCTGCAGCCAATCGAACCACCTCACCGTCCGTTCCAGCAAATCGGAATGGACAAAATGGGGTCGTTCCCGACATCGACTTCCGGCAACAAGTGGATCGCCGTAACAACTGACTACCTCACCCGCTACGCCGAGACAAAGGCCTTGCCCAAAGGCAGTGCCGCCGAGGTAGCCAAGTTCTTCGTGGAGAACATCGTCTTGCGTCATGGCGCCCCAGAGGTCCTCATCACAGACAGATGCACTGCCTTTACTGCGGACCTAACTACGGCGATCTTCAAATACATCGAGACGAGCCACCGCCGCACCACCGCCTATCACCCGCAGACCAATGGCCTAATAAATAACACAATCGCCGACATGCTGGCCATGTACGTCGACGTTGAGCACAAGACGTGGGATGCCGTCCTTCCGTACGTGACCTTCGCTTACAACACGGCCGTCCAAGAAACGACGCACATGACGCCGTACAACTTGGTCTACGGAAGGAGCCCGGCGACGACGCTCGACGCCATGCTACCCAACGTCACTCACTAAGAAAATCTCGATGCTGCCATTACTTACAACGTGCCGAAGAAGCTCGACAGCTCGCCCGCCTGCGCATCAAGACCCAGCAGCACACCGACAGCCGTCGCTACAATCTTCGACGACGCTTCGTGGGGTACCAGCCCGGCGACCGTGTCTGGGTCTGGACGTAAATACGACGACGCGAACTAAGCGAGAAGCTTCTTCGACGATACTTCGTACCGTACAGGGTACTTCGACGTCTCGGCGCACTCCACTACGAGGTTGTCCCCGAAGGCATAACGAACTCTCAGAACCGCCGAGCTCGACCCCTGGTCGTGCATGTGGTGCGCCTTAAACCGTACTATGCTCGTTAATGCACCCGAGGACTCTGTTTGCTTGCTTTATTAGTTTTCTTTAGTATTGCATGTATTCATGTTCTGTTTTTAAGCATCGGGACGATGCTTTTTCAAAGGGGGCATTGCCGCGCGTCTTATTTTTCATGAGTTGAAGCTTCACCCACAAAGCCTGTGGGCAACGCGCTGCGCAGGCCGCGCCGCGATGTGTAAGGAGCTTCTCGATTGTTTTAGAACGTCGCGTTAAGATTGCGCGCCGCACGCGAATGTTCCCGCTTTGTCGACAGATAACGCCGCCACCAGCGATATCGCTTGAAAGTTCGATAGCGCCTGTATAAAAGCCGACGCGCTTGACCGCTTGTCATTTGATCGACGATCGACAGTTGATCGACGCTCTGTTCGCCGCTATCATTGTATTGCTTTCAGTTTCCCGGCCACAAGTTCGGCCAAATAAACAGTTTCATCTCTGACGTGCTGACTGCTGCCATCGTCGACGTCACGACCACGTGACAATATAGAGACGTGACGACGTTTTATATATACATTAGCTATCTTCGCTTCGGCCTCCCGGGCTCTCACCGCAGGGTCTTGGTGGCGAACCCGAGATGCTGCTGGGTTGCGAGCCCACCGCGCTGCTGCCTTGGCTGAGGTGTTCATGCTGCGGAGCGGCAACGAAGAGTGTTCACAGAGTGAGCTCCCGGCGAAGAGAAAGGAAGCGCGCCAAACGCGAGCGCCAAACGAGACAAGACGGTGAGATGGGCTAGTTGGTGAATATGCGTGCTTAAAGTGCAAAGCTTTTAAGCGCACATAAAACGAGGACCGAAGAATTAAGAACTTGACAGGACAGCGCTTAACTCACAACTGAAATTTTTATTGGACAGAATAACATTTAAAAGCACAAGAGAACCAAATTGCAGATGCGTAGTCGAACAAGAGGCCCAACTGCCTTCAGGACCAGAACAATGATAACAGCAGAGTGAAACTAACAATCTTCACTTATCAAGGAAGTCAAACTTCTTATCGTGTAACTTGATGGAAGGTTCATTAACACAGTCACGGCCCCTTTTTCTAATATGATATGCCTCTACTATTTCACGTGTTGCCTGATCTTTATGCCTGAACAGTATCTCGGTTTCATGCAACACAGGATAACATCCACATTTATGGCAATGCATTGCGAGATGCGAATGGGCTGAAGCTTTTAAGGAAGCGTGGTGTTCCATAAGACATCCATTTACAGACCTACCAGAATGGCCAATGTATACCTGTGTGTTCATTCTAAAAAGACAGGGCGTGCAAACACGGGCACAAGAAAGAAGGACACCACAAACGCTGAATAGACGCACAACGGCGGAAAAGAAAGAAGGCACGAAAACTGATCTGCGCATGCCCAGGCAATGGGGGCCAACGCGAACGATAACTGTTAGGCATTTAATTTCATCTTTATACAAGTTAATCGACAGTTGCCTCACGCATAGGCTTCCACTTTCTCGATATGCCATGCCTCAATCATAAGACGCGTTTCTCCATTCCTATGTCGGTACAAAACTGCTCATTCATTGAATTTTGGCGTGAATCTACACTTTCGACAACGTAAAGATAGATTAGAAGGTGAGCCTCCGGTTAGTGATCTTTTATGTTCTAATAATCTCTGGTAAGTGCAGCGGCCCGTCTATCCTACGTAGAAGCGGCCGCAGCTGGATGGAACCTTATACACCACACTTATACGGCAATCGGTGAATTTGTTTGTGTGTTTTACGAAACAAATATCGGTTCGCTTCTTGCCTTTACTCGCTCATTCTTCCTCTGCACAGCGGCACATATCTTACCTAGCTTATTGGCGGCCGTGAAAACAACATTAACGCCGTATCTACTTCCTACTTTCTTTAGCCTGTGAGATACGCTATGAATGTACGGTATACCTACGACACGTTTCTTCCTATCGCTTTCTGCAACCATGCTCGGACTTAACACAATGGACTTCTTTAAACGCTCAGCGACAGTGGCCACTGCATCACGGGGATAACCTACATCTAAAAGATGCGTAAGCTGTGCGTTAAAGCTATCACTCATTTTGTGCTCACACGACTTGGTGAGGGCAGGCTTATCGCAAGACATGGCGATACCGTTTTTTACAACCTTCGAGTGCTTCGACGAAAACTTTACCAGCGGTTTTGAAGATCTAGGAGTATACTGTCAGCACACAATGGAATACAATTTCTAGAAATTGTATTCCATTATTCTAAGACAACTTTTTAGTAAAGTTCAGCCCTCCTCCATTAAATTCAAATTTTTCGCTCACTGACGTTACCACGTTTTCAAAGTCCTCACCACTGCAAAATATCAAGTAATCATCCACATAACGAAAAACCTTAATAACCGAATTACGTAAGGCGCCTTCCAAAAGATTGTCAATCTTGCTAAGGTATAAATCACTAAGAACCGGAGCGACCTAAGAGCCAATACACATCCCTGATTTCTGCACATAAACACCTTCCTTCCAACCTACCAGCGTCGACTTTAAATACATGGAAAGAATTTCTAGAAAAGCCCCGGTAGAAACACCACATTTATCGGTGAAAACCGTCTTGTGCACTTGTTCGTTAATACATTCATTAACACATTTTAACAACTCATCATGCCGGAAGGAGTAATAAAGATCTTCAATATCCATACTAAAACCTTTACAGCAGCCGGGGTTCTCCACTGAGGGGAACTGAACTAGCGCCTGCCCAGGTAGCACAAAACGGATAATTGACGTTTTATAAACGTTTATCCGAGACGATAAAAACGTTTAGAAAACGTCACGGAATAGAAGCCAAAGGTCTAGAAAACGTTTTATATCTCGTCTAATGTCCGGCTAGAATCCGTTTTTAAGACCATCTAGAAAACGTTTTTAAGACGATCTAAAAAACGTTTTTAAGACGTTCTAGAAAACGTTTTAAAAACGTCGCAAGAAATCCCATTTTTAAAACAGATAAAAATATCCCATTCCATCGTCTTTGAAAAGACGTTTTCTAAACGTTTTTAAGACGATCTAGAAAACGTTTTAAAAACGTCGCAAAAAATCCCATTTTAAAAATGAAAATATCCCATTGCATCGTCTTTGAAAAGACGTTTTCTAAACGTTTTTAAGACGTCATGCAGGATCTCTTTTCTTTTAGCTGTTTTGTTTTTGCGCATGCAATTATATTAGTGCGCGTTTGTAGGAAGCCCCCTCTGTTATAGTAATTACAGTTACTTTATTCCGTAATTCCTATTACAGAGTGAGAGCTCAGTAGATTCACAGACAAAAGTGGTCATGTCATAATTTATTATGTAAAACAGCAACGATTCCTGTACAGCATAGAAACGTAAAAACCACGAAATGAGATATAGCATGCGACTATATAATATTATTCAGAAGCGGCAAAAGAATACAAAATATCGCGGTAATTAAAATGCGGCTACATAGTATTCAACCTTCAAGAACACTTTTTGTTGCATGATTCATCATTCGCAAAACTGTTGTCAAACAGCTAACAGTGCAATATGACAAAATTTAGGATCTGGCACAGCCATTCTGCAATATGTAAGCGTCGACTCATTAGCTTTACTTAATCAATCGCAAAGATGAAGTGAACAGAAATTGTCGAAAAAGGAATGTCGCTGAAGCCAACGCCTCGACAAAACGACTAGTTTCCGTCAGGCAGGGGCGTAGCCAGAAATTTTTTTTTTTTTGGGGGGGGGGAGGTTCAAGCATGCTTTATATATCTTCGTGCGTGCGTTTGTATGTGTGCGTGTATATAAATACGAGCAAAATAGAAAATTTTCGGGGGGGGGGGGGGTTGAACCACCCAGCCCCTTGGCTACGCCCCGGCCGTCAGGGCCCTGACGAAGACAAGCATTGATAATGAAACGTTTCCTCAACGCTTCATCTTCCGCTGAACTTTTTTCTTGTAGGAAGGAGAGAGAGAGAGAGAAGAAACAGAGGATAGGCAGGGAGGTTAAATAGCGTTCAGTTTGCTACCCTACTCATGGGAGGAGAATGAGGGAGTAAAAATAGAGAGAAAGAGACACATTTCACAACACACACACAGAGTGGTGTATCACAGGTGGTCACTCAGTTTGGTGCCTTGAAGTACTGCAGGAGGGCTCGTGTGGTTTTCTGGGCTGATCTGCTATGAAGATCTTTCCTTCGGGAAAAGGCCGACCGTCAAGTCTCCTGAAGGCACACTGGAGAGTCCGGCGATGTGTTTGAAATAGCATACAGCGGCACAAATGATGATCGATAGTCTCTATGCAGTTGCAGTTATCGCACATTGATGAATCTGCCCTTGTCATGGTCTCTAGATGGTTAAACACGACACAGGAACGTTGCGGACCACGAAAAACCTTTATAACTGAAAAGCGTAAAATTGAAGAACCCCAGTATCTAACAAGCCATGCAAAGCAACTATAAAATTCCCTTAAGCAACCCTGTACAAAAAAACTAATAGTCATATTTACAGTTCGTCACAAGCGCGTTGCCTTGACGTAGCTGCTGCTTCGGGGTCACGTCGTACGGCTCGTCGCGTCAGCGATGTTCGCAGCGTCGCTGGTGTACGTCCGTCAGCTGTGCCGCCGATGTAGCTCAGGAACGACGTCGAAGTCGGCTCTCCGCAGCGGCTGTACCGCTCGTCCACTCTGGTGCGAGGCCTACGGGGCTTAGCCGTAGGAAGCCTGGCGTGTCCACACGGGGATAACGTCGTTGTGCCCGAGCTCTACTCCTGGCCGTGCACCCGCAGCTCACAGGACGTTGCTGCGAAGGCTGGGGTACTCCTTGTCAGGTGCACTGCGAGCCGTCTCGGGTCGCACGTCATGCCGCCGCTGCCGCTCGCCCACGCCACTTCTCGTTACAAGCGCGCTCTGTCCTCTGCCGGCCACGTCGCCTCTCGTGCCCCTTGCTTGCTTCTTCCTCCTCAGGTTCTTTTCTTAATTCCGTCTTCAATATGTATTCTTCTTTTTCTTTCTTTCTCCTATATTTCTTCAACTGGAACACGTTATTTTATGTTACTTCTTCCTCTTCTTCTCTTTGTTTTCTATCCATGCTAATATAATCATGACATTGCGCCCTCCTTTCAAGAGTTTTTCATCCTGAAAAACTGCTCATGACGTCCCTTCGTGATTTCTCGCCCTTTTTGTCGTCAATGTGCATCATAAGCACGTTATACGCGTCCTACCTATGCACTTCACTTCACTCCACGCACACACTCACATCACTAATCACTAGTCACATCACGTGCGTCGTTGAACACTTCAAAGTTCGTATAAAGATACCAAGTCGCTGTGTTTACTATTACATTTTCACCAAATGTTCCTAATAACAGTAATGTCAGGTCCCAAATACACTTAGAGTAAAGAAGGCACCCTGACTACTCAACATTTTCGCCAGTTCATTGTCTCGAGAACTTTCGTATTACAAAACTGCATGAACAAATTACTCAAACATACAAAGAGGATACCTTCTTCTCACCCTCTGCATGTTACCGCAATCTTTCATTTTAGCTTGCCCGTCTACTTGCAGCATCCCTCCACAAACCTTTTCACATCTCTACGCAACCCAGGCCAGAACACTACTTTAGTTAATGCCATTACCGTTCGCCTCACTCCCTTATGTCCCTTGGCATGGCACTTCTCCAATACAGATAGTCTATACCTTGCCGGCACCATCAATTGCATACACTCTCTACCTTTGTGCACGAACTTTCTGTACACTACGCCATTGTTCAGTACGTACGTCACATCTGTTCTCGTTCCTTCACTCATTGGCCTATCTCCAATCCTACTTACGGCATACTTGAGTGTCTGATCATTTCTCTGCTCCTTATTCAGTACAGATGCGGGTATACCTAACTCATCCAGTACTGCAGTCGTTTTAGCTTCCCGTCCGTCCTCTCCTTTACCTAAAATCTGCTTCCTTGTCGCTGCGTCCCTTTCTGTGTCTGTCGTCTTTCCTATGCGGCTCCGTATGCGTGCACTAGGCATTTTCCATTGTGCCACTGGGTTGTCAACTTCTCTTACGCCTTTCACATTACCTAACACTACGTCATACAAGGGCTCTTTTACACACAGTGCACTTACACGACCTGTGAAATATGAAGTGGCTAACATTATTCTGGCTTCCGGCAAATACCTCTCTGACCCATCTGCCAGCACTACTCGTGACGTTTTTCCTGTCAGCTCCATGTCGTTGACCAAACTTCGTCTAACGAGCACCGTACTAGCACCCGAGTCTCGAAGTACCGACACACGTTTGTCGTTCACTGTCCCTTTGACAACTGGCATATTAATATGTTTCAGGCCAGCTGCGGCCACAGCTGCACTCACTACGTTCGTTATCTCAGTTTCCTTTAATTCTGTCATCTTTCTGTCCTTCTCTATGAGCTATCACCGCTGATACTTGATCTCGCGGTTTCCTTCGACATTCGTCAGTCTTATGGCCTCTCATATTGCACACCTGGCAATAACTTCTTTCCCGTTGTACACCGCATTCCACGAGATAGTTACGGGCTTGATGACCAAGGCGATTACAGAGGAAGCACCGTTGCTGCATCTGCTGCTTTCTTTGCTCATTGTTTCGGGGCTCAAACTTTGTCTCCTCTTCCTCTCCTCTGATCCTGTCTTTAACCATATGTCCTAAATTACCCATTGCCTTAGCTTCCATGTATTGGTCTGAATAATCGGCAACCTCATCGAGCGATCCCAGCTTCCTTTCCTTTAGAAAAACACTTAGCTTCGGGTGACAACAAGCAAGAAATTGCTCCCTAACCATGCTGTCACGCACACCCTCATACGTTTTGGGAGTATCAGCCATCTCCATCCATCTGTCAAAGTAGTTAGACAAGCGGCCCACAAACTGCTTTCCCGTTTCACCGTCTTCGGGCTTACATTTCCGAAATCTTTCGCGGAAGCCTTCAGCAGTCAGCCTGAACCGCTGAAGCAGTGCTTTCTTCACTTTCTCATAGTCCATTGACTCGGAGGCGGGCATTCCTCCAAATACAGTCAAGGCTTCGCCTACTAAACACAGACTAAGTGCCGTCGCCCACTCGCTTCTATCCCAGCCTTGTCCCATAGCAATTCTTTCGAACCTGTGTAAATAGGCATCTAGATCATCTGTATTCTCATCAAATGGAGCCATTAACTTCCGCGGACAAATGCTCTTAGCTCTAGGCGACTCCCTTTCGCTAGAAACCGACTATCTACTGTCATCATCTCTGGGAATAGAGGCGTCTGCCAACCGCAACTTTAAGAGAAGAATCTCTTTCTCACCTTCACGTGCCTCGCGCGCTTCCTTTTCCGCGCGTTCAAACAAGGTAAGTGACTCCTCTCGGCTGAGTCCCAGCGCAGTCGCGATTCCCAACAATTTCTCGTAATCCATGTTCCTGTGAAGTGAGAGACCAATTGGGTAGGATAATCAATCCTGGCAGGCTCGCCAATATTTTGTCATGGTCTCTAGATGGTTAAACACGACACAGGAACGTTGCGGACCACGAAAAACCTTTATAACTGAAAAGCGTAAAAATGAAGAACCCCAGTATCTAACAAGCCATGCAAAGCAACTATAAAATTCCCTTAAGCAACCCTGTACAAAAAAACTAATAGTCATATTTACAGTTCGTCACAAGCGCGTTGCCTTGACGTAGCTGCTGCTTCGGGGTCACGTCGTACGGCTCGTCGCGTCAGCGATGTTCGCAGCGTCGCTGGTGTACGTCCGTCAGCTGTGCCGCCGATGTAGCTCAGGAACGACGTCGAAGTCAGCTCTCCGCAGCGGCTGTACCGCTCGTCCACTCTGGTGCGAGGCCTACGGGGCGTAGCCGTAGGAAGCCTGGCGTGCCCACACGGGGATGACGTCGTTGTGCCCGAGCTCTACTCCTGGCCGTGCTCCCGCAGCTCACAGGACGTTGCTACGAAGGCTGGGGTAGTCCTTGCCAGGTGCACTGCTAGCCGTCTCGGGTCGCACGTCATGCCGCCGCTGCCGCTCGCCCACGCCAGTTCTCGTTCCAAGCGCGCTCTGTCCTCTGCCGGCCACGTCGCCTCTCGTGCCCCTTGCTTGCTTCTTGCTCCTCAGGTTCTTTTCTTAATTCCGTCTTCAATATGTATTCTTCTTTTTCTTTCTTTCTCCTATATTTCTTCAACTGGAACACGTTCTTTTATGTTACTTCTTCCTCTTCTTCTCTTTGTTTTCTATCCATGCTAATATAATCATGACAGCCCTACCAATCCAATAGGTGAATGAGAAGACGTTACACCGAGCCACAGCCAACACAGCAACACAACAAAAAGACATGGGCAGTAGAAGTGGACAGGACAGCACTTACTCCTGTCCACTTCTACTGTCCACGTTTTTTTTTTCAGTGTGCTTCAACCTAATTTTCCAAACATGAACGTAAACCAACAGGCCCAACTCGCCATCTTGCTCCAACGCAGCATTCCAAGCAGGAAAGGAGGCATGCATCAAGCACCTGGTGTGTGTCTCCCTTCGTTTCAAAACAATCGTTCAGTAGCGCTACTTAAGACCACAGTTAAAGTAAATCGCCTCCAATGTGTTGAAATCACTAAGAACAAAACAAAACTGCAAAATAATATTTGGCCCACCGAGCCAAGAATGCGTAATGAAAAAAGAACGTAAATTGCTTGCAAAATCACTGTTGCTGAAGTGTATTGCTCACAAGATGAAACATTTAGGAACGTTCTTACAACATGCCTCTGTTGGAACATTTCTCACTGAAAAAAATTTTGGAAAAAGCTCTGGCATCATTACAGAAGTAAGATAGACGTTGGGAACAAAAGGCGCCATTTTAGACGTTAGCTAAAAATATTTGTGGATGCAGCATACGTGTTTCAACGGTGCCCACTAAAGGAGTAACGGTTTCAGGCTTCGAAATGCAGCGTACAAAACTTATCACAGAAATTATGGTCTGACATCCCTAGAGAGCACACAGTTAAGCTTAAATGTGGCATAGCTAGCAGAAAATATGAGCACTGTAAATTACAGCGACGTATAACAAAAAGTTCAACTAAACCAACTGTAGCGCGAAAACAAAATATATGAACAGAAAACTAATCGAAACGACCGCAAAAATTACAATGATTGAGCCACTTACTAAAATGAATAAATCAAAATTAGGAATATGAAAATACCAGCCAGATAAAAAAAGAACATGATTCTTTTATGATGCCCAGTATTAGAAAATGTCAGGCTAGAAGAACAAATTAATGTTATAAGACACATCAGCTAAAGAAATTGGGACTCTTCCCCATTTTTTACTCAATAAGCACACAGCTGTAAACTCAGTATTGTCAGAGGCAGATCAGGGCATTGCACTTAGTACATCACATTGCTCAGTGTCACAATATCACAATGCGTGGCAAGTCAGTCTGAACACATGGCTTCATGACAGGTACTTGATGGAAATCACTAGGCACATCAGGAAGTCTGCAAAGAACACTACAAATGGCATACACACGAACGTTGTTGTGCCATTAACAGCATGGGGCAGCGTTCCACATCAAATATATTTTAGCACAATAGCCCTAGTGCGGTTTCTTGAAGATGCCGACAAACAAAGAGGCTCAAAAAAGTTAACTGCTTTACAAACTGTGACCTTTTGTTTTTGAAAGTTTGCAAGGAAAAGAGGAAAATGTCAATCTCTTTACATCCATCTTTCTTCATACTAAAACCTGTCAGTCAGCCCATCAAAAAGAAGAAAGTAATAATTTAGTTGGTGTAGCCTTTGTTTCTAAACATCTAGGGCAAGTACCATCTGCAATAAATAGTAGAAAAGATCACTTCATTATTTGTTAATATACCTATAGGACAGTGTGAAAAGTTGAGAACTCGATAACACCGCACGGCGACAGAGAGCGAGCCTGCTATATTTAACCAGGTGCGTCTCTTAACATCTAGGGCAGTACCACCTGCAATAAATAGGAGAAAAGATCATTTCATTATTTGCTACTATACCTAAAATAGGACGGTGTGAAAAAATAAAAACTCGATAACACCGTACGACGACAGAGAGCGAGCCTGCTATATTTAACCAGGCACAAAAGACGCGCAAGAGAACCTCTTGGTTCTGCTAAGAGCTGCAGGCTTTACCGAGAAAGGAGGAGGTTAACAGAGTAGGGGAAACATAAATCAGAAGTCCGAAAGCGCATCGAGATAGTCAAGGCAGCACTGAGAAAAAATGCCGAACTCCTCCCGTGAAACGCGTCTTTGACACTCATGCCCTCAGAAATTCGCAACTAACGGAGAAGCGTGACCAGCCTCTCGTTACATGCAGCTAGTACTGTGGAAGAAACCATGAACCAGTACGCTGTCGCTGCAAAGATTCTCGCATCCACAAACTTCAGTGACACAATAAAACAGATGACACATGCCGTTACTTCCAACAATGCAGTTTTAAAATTGGGTGCGCAAAGCTTTGCGTTCGTTTATCGCCATTGCGCATGCATTATACGCTACGTACATAACAAACGCTATCTGCGTATCCCATTGTAAAACTGGCTACTCCGCATGCGTCGCACGCCATCCTTGCGCCCAACGAACGCTATCTTTGCGTACCCCATTCTAAAACTGCTTCTTACGCGGCACACGTAGCTTAAGCTAACGTATATATTGAAACTACCTCATCAAGCGGCCAAGAAAAAAACATAGTCATTGTGCTGAAATTCGGTTAACAAATATACATACGGTTTTCGCTCATGTTCGTTCGAACATGGACGGAAACCATGACGTGCATTTACGTTTCGACAGCCTTATCATGTATGCTGAATAAATTCCGCAATCACGTAGTGCTGAAACATGTCACACATGCAGCCCGTGATGCAACGGAACACGCTTTTTCATTTGTCATAGTTCTCAAATATTGAGCGCAAATGCAGTAAAGATGAACGTACCTTCAAAAGTGACAGAAGCTCGTGGTTTACAGTATCCGCAAATTCCCAGAAAACTAATCGCACATCAAAGTAACCACGCCCGTCCCTCGAGCATAGAAGAAAGGAAGTTGCGAGCGCGTCCCGCGCGCAAGCTGATGAGTGAAGTTTTCCACAGAGAATCTTACGGGATAAGAACTTGTTGTTGGGCGAGTTGGTGAGTACTTAACATCGTGGTTTAGCGCTGGTTTTATGCAACATTTTTCTCGCTAACATTGACCAATGCCTTGAGCAGGTTCTAAGCCATAAGGTTAAAAAAGTTTTTAGATACATGGACGATTTTTTGATTATTTTAAGCGACAGTAGCACAGTGCCGTACCGAGACCAGGTGGACCTAGTGATCAACATTTTTAAACAGCATGGAAAAGGCTTATCGTTCACGCGAGAGCTGCCCCAAAGTAACATGTTGCAGTTTTTAGATCTTAATTTGCGCTTTTGTAAGAGTCACACATGTTGGATGTATTCCCCTAGGGCACGAAAGGAACTCTTACCCTATGACTCTGCCCACTCAAAGCTTGTTAAGAGGGGCATCGCTATATCCTGCCTGGAATCGGCCTTGAGAAAGTCGTGTTCACATGTAGTAGGAGCGGCCTTTGTGAAACAATTGGAAAGACTATTGTCCACGGGTTTCCCTGGACCGGTCTTGGTGGCGGTGGCTGAGGCCCTACTCCGAAAACTGAAGGGCAGCGCCAAGCGAAAAACAGCGGATGAGGGAGCACCGGGGAAGAAACCTGAAGTTGTGCCGTATGTGCACAAGGTTTCGCACAACCTGAAGAAGGTTGCCAATAGGCATGGGGTTCCGCTTGTTTTTTCGGCGCCCAACAAGCTTGCACAACTGTGCCCTCGCACAACAAAGGTGGGCTGCAAGAATAAAGGGTGCTCAAAGAAGCATGCCTCGCCCTTTGTGAAATGCGTGCAAGGAGTGGTCTATGACATACCGCTGTCTTGCGGTAAGTCGTACATAGGGCAAACAGGCCGATGCCTTAATGACCGGTTAAGGGAGCATGCGCAAAATCTAAAGAAAGTAGATGGGGCCCATCTTTCGTCCCACTGCCGAAAATGCATGTGTGAGCCGATATTTCGAGAGGCTAAGATTCTAGGAAGAAGCTGGAACAAATCAGCCCGCGAACTCTGGGAGGCGTATCATATAAAGAAAAAAGGTACTAACTGTGTTAGCGACACATCTATCTGCTTGTAGAGAAATGAGATTAGGCTTTTTGATGTCACATGCCTGTAGCCTGATAAGTGGTGACGTCTTGTTACGCGTTCGTCACGTCTGCGCACCAGTGTGGTATTTATTCCATTGCAACCCTTGCAATAAACCAGTTGTTAGTAGCGCCTGTCCTGTCTCTCACATGTGTCTGTCTTTCTTTAGCGCTAAACCACGATGTTAAATCTTACGGGACGCTAACCGTCAGTCAGCGTAACAGTCGCTCCACACAGACATACTTGCATTCGGGTTCACATGTCTAACACGCAGCTTCACAGCTGCGTTTATAGCCTCCACGAACCACGACACAAGCACGAAATATAGCAAAAGAGTGCATGACCGGTGAGCTCGACCGCCCATGCGAAATCGGCGAGTTTAACTGACATTGCAGAAGCAACGGCCGCGCGAATGGATACAGTCAGCGCTAAGGCCTTCGTGTGGAAGTTAGACGGTTATCGCTGCGAGTAAATTACAGTAAATTACGTAAAGTTTACTGGTTAACGAACTTTGAAGTCTTCATTATTGCTGATGCAATGTAGACACCATACGCCTTTATCCTTTTGCGCGTTACTTTCTTTATCGCAATGAGAGATGGCGTGCGCAGGCTCGAGTTCAAATTTCAATTCGCGGTGGTTCATGCATGCCCATGCATGCATGGGCCAAGTGGCGCGCAGTCCGCTGCTTGGCGACAAAACGTGTTATAAAGTGCGTCTTCTAGACGTCACGAAAGAGACGTTTTTAAAACGTCGAAATTGGTTTAGGATCGAAGGAACGCCTTGAAATATGCGTTCCATACCAAAATGGTCTCAAAAAATGCCTTTTCTAGACGTTATCAAAAACGGATATAATACGGATTTTCTGTGACGTTTTGAAAACGTCGAAATTGGTTTAGAATCGAACAAACGTCTTGAAATATACGTTCCAGACCAAAATGGTCTTAAAAAATACTTTTTCTAGACGTTATCAAAAACGGATATAATACGGATTTTCTGTGACGTTTTTAAAACGTCGGAATTGGTTTAGAATCGAACAAACATCTTGAAATATACATTGCAGACCAAAATGGTCTTAAAAAATGCGTTTTGAAGACGTTATCAAAAACGGATATAATACGGATTTTCTGTGACGTTTTTAAAACGTCGAAATTGGTTTAGAATCGAAAAAACGTCATGAAATATACGTTTCAGACCAAAATGGTCTTAAAAAATGCGTTTCCTAGACGTTATCAAAAACGGATATAATACGGATTTTCTGTGACGTTTTTAAAACGTCGAAATTGGTTTAGAATCCGTTTTATCCCATTTATCCCTAAAAAACGTTTTCTAGACCATGTGTGCTACCTGGGTGAGAATTACGCATAAGAGAAGGGTCTGGAAAACTCAACGAAGTTAAGCAGTTCTGCAAATAACTAGATACAGCGACTTGCCAGATGCCTTTCTCTGAAACAATTGCTCAAAATGGAATCTCGTTCTTATGAGAAAAACAATTCTAAAGAAATTAATTTAGCCTTCTTCACACTACAAGCTATTCTCTCAAGATTATGTCTTAACAAAAGGTCGACAGCACGTTGCCTAACCACCGATGGTTTAAGTTTTACCGTCCTAAAATTTTTTGTTATGACTGTTATTGCGTTTTCCGAGAACATATGTCCGGCATAATTACAAAATACCCTTCCTCATCCGAAATTACTGGCCTGAGTTTCTTCTCCGCACCATGCTTAACCAAAGGCTGGATAGGATGAGGACACTTGAGATGCATATTAGATCCCTTGATACTAGCAATGCAGTCTGAAATGCAGCGGGAGCGCTCTTCTTCAGGAACTAGTCTAGTTATTGTACGCGGCAAACTTAAAACATCTATTGGTTTCAGGTTCGGCTTAAAACAGTATTTGGGACCTGAGGCGAGGGTATTGTAGTGACTATCTTCTAAGGCAGCTCCTCAATGGAATACCAAGTTATTTTGCGGTGAAACAATAGAAAATATCTTCGTCTTACATGGTTGGAGTTCCCGAAGTTTTACCCTCCAAATGAATTCCGCATGCTGGTTCGCTACCCTCATCCAGTCGGCGTATAGCCGTTTCTGGCGGCGATCGTCACGCGGGGTAGAGCAACGTACCTTGAGGAATTCCTGGTAAAATCTGTGTTGACAATAATATTCCGCGGTCAATATGGTACATATCCTCCTGGCATGTCCGGTAGATGGTTGCAGAAAGCCGCACAAAAGTTGCACTTCAGCTGGGGAAATTCTATTTTTAGAAAACCATGAAAAACTCCTAGCACGGATCAAGCAAATGGCAATTAAAAAGAAGCCAAAGAGGTAGGATTGTTCAGATAAGTAGGAGAACATGGAAAAGCGCTCAGAGTAGAGCACTGCACGGGCCGTAATTCTCGGCCCGGGCCCGGAACTCGTTCAAGTTTACCCGCCCGGACCCGGCCCGGTGATTCAAAATGAGACCCGGGCCCGGCCCGAACCCGAGAAAAAATTTTGCCACCCGGCCCAGCCCGGCCCGACCACAGATCAGGCCCGACTGAGGCCCGACCCAGTAATCTAGGTGTTGGTGCCCGAACATGGAGTCGACAGCAAGGTGTTTGAAGTGACAAATATCTACGCTCTGTTGCATGGCGCATGTTTCGCTAACAATTATACTTTAACATAGGGTAATTTCTTGTAAAAAGGGGCTCATGATGCAAACAGTTGAGCGGACATGATGGATACAATGAATGTTTATTCGGCAGTGGTATACTGTACCCATTTTTTCTGCAAATACACTGGGAAGCATGAGGGGCGTTTTGTAGCAGACATTGTAGCAAGGAAAGCGACTTGCAGCACGAGTTCAGTTTCGACAGGGAGTGCAATAACAGCAAAGAATGAAATGATGGATGGATAAACTTCATTATGGTCCATCGGAACTCGCTCTAGCACGTTGCGGGCCGCTCCGACATCGGAACAGAAAGGCCAAGTCTCTCTGCTGCCTCGCGGGCCCGTTGGACTACCCATATAGCTGTTATTCTAGCGCGGAGCTGGTAATAGCAGCCTCCCATTTGGACTGCGTGATGACTTTGCCGCCGCGTAACACGGAGCACCGCCAGAGCGTGTGTAATAGATTGGCTTGGCACAGAACAAAACGCTCACTTCACTTTGTTTTTATTGCACTCTATAGCCTATTCAAATTTATAGCACGCGCTAACCACAAAGCCAATCGTGCACCCTTCGTGCACCCTTCTTGATATGTAGCACCTTTCTTCACCATTGTAGCACCTTGCTAAAGAGAGAGAAACAGAGGGAAAAAAACCAAATTTGTGACCGTTGTTGTAAATACACTAATCTAGGTAAAGGTATGGAACCGCGTGCACCACGTGTATGCGTATAAGCAATCGAGAGGGAGAAAAAAACTATTTGTCTTAGCATTATTTTCATACCACACCACTGCTAGTATATACAGTAAGTTTCTTATGGCATAGTTTATAGTGTACTTCTTCACATGTTATTGTGCGAAAAATCAAAGTATCAAAAGATTCCTGCTTTAAGCACGCCATGCGCTTTTGCATCACATATCCTGAAGCGCTAAAGCTTCTTGCACTGCTCGCGTTGGCCGCACGAGCGCACCACATCTGTCTTGCCAATTGCCAAGGCGTCGGCAGTCGCTGTTTTTAACTTCCACCACTGGACCAAATCTAGGATGTCTTTGTGGACCTCTGCAGAATGACCATAGCTGTCCAGCTCATCCCTTCACTTTCCTCTGTCCCGAACGTCGTGCCACTGTTCAATGTCATCTATAAAACTACTCTTTGAGGGCTTCTCCTTGCAGTTTTCAGCAGTGTATGTTATTCACGGTTTGCACCGTGCTAGTTTTTCCTATATTATAATGGTTTATGCCTTCCCAGCGATGTTGTACCGTTAGAAGGTGGCCATTGGACTACACGGTTAAGACTGGCAGGAGGTGGACGAAGCGATTTCGATATATTTTCGGGGTTCGTTCGAGTTTTGCAATAAAGGTGCGACTAAGGTTCTCGAAGCTTACTCATTGGATGCATATGGTTCGAGGTAAGGGGATATCACCCGGTACGGAATCTGTCATTGTGCTTTTTCGAGCCAGATATTTCCTCAAGCGAATATACTTCACCCGTGCACGCCTTGCTAATGGACCTATTCTATTCCTGCAAGTTCAAACGCTGTTGCGGCAGTCATGTAGCTCTCGCACTATATATAGCCCACTATATAGGGCCTCAAACACGCTGCTCGCGGACCTCTCGCTAGCGGCCCTCCGCCCGCACATGACAGGTCGAAAGCACATTTTTCGTGAGGCACCCCCTGCGGTCACCATGTGTTGATGCATAACCGTGAAACAAAATCTATATTTCAGAATCGGCGTCCAGAGTTTAGTCATTATGAGTATCGATATGTTGTTGGAATCCTGCCGCCGAATCCTCTTCAGAAATGATCGCGTATATGAGATATGGGAAAGCTCTGCGGTGAAGCTTTAAAACAACCTGTTCCCCCCTCCCACGCTCCTACCTTCGTCATTGCCCTAGCCCTTGCGAAAGTCAATTTTCGTGAATGCGGCCCGTTAGCTGAGGTGAGTTTGAGACCCCTGATAGGGCGGAACAAGACGAAAGCGCAGACGTTAACAATGTGGGCACACAAAGCAGGCTCTGCATGTCCATCTCGCGCCTCATGACCACTGGGAGCCGTCACAGAGGCACGGAAAAACAATGTGCCTTTATAGGGATTCTATGTATCAAAACTCCGTGCAGTCCTATCGTTTTAGAGGGGGGCTGTACTTTCAGCAATGTTTCCCCGCTTTGGAGCTCTGATTTTATTATATTACATTTATTACTGCGATTACAGAGTAACAGTTATGATATAAAATAGTAACGAAAGCAAATGAAGCACGGAATAGCGAGATGCTACATATAAGGGCCTGGTCTATTTACTTTTAGCTCGCCTGTTTCAGATAAATCAAGTAGCTCATATGCAAGAAGCAAAATAAGTCCAGTACTTATCCCTCACAAAACCTCTCCAAACAGCTTACCTCATATTGTCACGGGGTCGTGACGTCGATGAAGACAGCAGTCACCACGTCCGAGATGAAACTGTTTATTTGGCCGAACTTGTGGCCGGGAAACTGATAGTCAAACTACAGCAATACACGCTGTACAATAATAGCGGCGAACGGGGCGTCGACCGTCGATCAACTGACAAGCAGTCAAGCGCGTCGGCTTTTATACAGGCGCTATCGAACTTTCCAGCGATATCGCTGTTGGCGGCGTTATCTCTCGACAAAGCTGGAACATTCTCGTGCGGCGCGTAATCTTAACGGATTGTTCCAAAACAATCGCGAAGCTTCCTACACATCATGGCGAGGCTTGCGCAGCGCGTTGCCCACAGTCTTTGTGGGTGAAGCTTCAACGCATGAAATAAAAGACTCGCGGCAATGCCCCCCTCTGAAAAAGCATCGTCCCGATGCTTAAAAACAGAACATGAGTACATGCAATACTAAAGAAAACAAATAAAGAAAGCGAACATTAGAGCCCTCAGGAGCGTTAACGAGCATAGTACGGTTTAAGGCGCACCACATGCACGACCTCGGGTCGAGCTCGGCGCCTCTGAGAGTTCGTGATGCCGTCGGGGACAACCTCGTAGTCGAGTTCGCCGAGACGTCGAAGTACCTTGTACGGTCCGAAGTATCGTCGAACAAGCTTCTCGCTCAGTCCGCGTCGTCGTATTGGCGTCCAGACCCAGACACGGTCGCCGGGCTGGTATTCCACGAATCGTCGTCGAAGATTATAGCGACGGCTGTCGGTGTGCTGCTGGGTCCTGATGCGCAGGCGGACGAGCTGTCGTGCTTCTTCGGCGCGCTGTAGGTAGGTGGTCACGTCGATATTTTCCTCGTCGGTCACGTTTGGTAACATGGCGTCGTCTGCGTCGTTTCCTGTACGGCCGTGTTGTACGCGAAGGTCACGTACGGAAGGATGGCATCCCACGTCTTGTGTTCGACGTCGACGTACATGGCCAACATGTCGGCGATGGTCTTATTTAGACGCTCGGTGAGGCCGTTGGTCTGTGGGTGGTACGCGGTGGTCCGGCGGTGGCTTGTGTGGCTGTATTCCAAGATCGCCTGAGTTAGGTCAGCCGTAAACGCCGTACCTCTGTCGGTGATGAGAACCTCTGGGGCGCCGTGTCGAAGGACGATGCTCTCAACGAAGAACTTGGCTACCTCAGCGGCACTGCCTTTGGGCAGGGCTTTTGTTTCGGCGTAGCAGGTGAGGTAGTCGGTGGCCACGACGATCCATTTATTTCCACAAGTCGACGTTGGGAACGGCCCCAGGAGGTCCATCCCGATCTGCTGGAATGGTCGCCGAGGAGGCTCGATCGGCTGAAGGAAGCCTACTGGTCTTGTGGGCGGTGTCTTTCGTCGCTGACAGTCTCGGCACGTCCTTACGTAGCGAGTGACGTCGGCGGCAAGGCGCGGCCAGTAGTACTTTTCCTGTACTCGTGCGAGCGTGCGGGAAAGTCCGAGGTGTCCAGCCGTCGGGTCGTCGTGCAGGGCATGCAGGATTTCTGGTCGCAGTCCTGAAGGTATAACGACAAGGTAGGAAAGAGAAAATAGACAACCACCCGTTTGTAGCACGAAGCCACAAGGAAATCCATACGGGTTCGATCCCCGGACCAGGACGAATTTTTCGGCAACTAAGAGGCTTTATTTCTGAGAAATCCGTATGGATTTCCTTGTGGCTTCGTGCTACAAACGGGTGGTTGTCTATTTTCTCTTTCTTAACTCTTGCGCCACCTTGCGGGTTTCCGCAGAACTGATTTGCAACGACAAGGTAGCTGGCTCTGGCAGGAGAGAAGTTCTTCTTTACGAGGACGTTGTTTTTCAAGGAAAATGATGCCAACCCTCGCCTGAATACTTTTGGGACAACGATGGTCCTGCCCTCCAGGTATTCAACTAGACTCTTCAGCTCCGGGTCGGCTCGCTGTTGTTCGGCTAAGTCGTCGGTACTTATGGCTCCCAAGAAGCTGTCATCATCGTGGTCGTCGGGCGGTGGTGGGTCGACGGGGGCACGAGACAAGCAGTCGGCGTCGGAGTGTTTCTTTCCGGATTTGTAAACGACGGTAATGTCGAATTCTTGAAGTCGTAGGCTCCACCGTGCGAGCCGACCTGAGGGGTCCTTCAAGTTAGCTACCCAACACAATGCATGGTGGTCGCTCACAACTTTGAAGGGCCTGCCGTAGAGGTAGGGGCGAAACTTGGATGTAGCCCAGATGATCGCTAGGCACTCCTTTTCCGTTGTGGAATAGTTCGTTTCTGCCTTTGATAGCGACCGGCTAGCATAACTGATGACCCTTTCCTGCCCGGCAGTCTTCTGCACAAGGACTGCGCCGAGTCCCACGCTGCTTGCGTCGGTGTGGATTTCCGTATCGGCGTATTCATCGAAATGCGCTAGTATCGGAGGCATCTGAAGGCGTCGTTTCAGTTCTTCAAATGCTTCGATTTGCGCCGTTTCCCACTTGAATGGCACGTCGGTCTTCGTGAGGTGAGTTAGCGGCTCGGCGATTCGTGAAAATTCCTTGACGAAGCGCCTGTAGGGTGTGTTCAGATAAGGACAGACCAAGGGGGGTCCCGACTATTTTTTGTTTTGCACGAAATTTTTATATGAGCTGGGCAAATGTCTCTATAGAAAGGAATGAACCTTCGTTTTGCGGAAATTATCACGGATTTCTAGGAAAAAATTCGCGTTTCACAACAGGTGGAAAAAGGCAATTCTGCAACTTTCAGATTTCACAACTTTGGAGGCCTATCACTAAAAACTTAACGCATTGTGGACATCAGTGTTAATTTTTCGTAAATCTTCAGCAATAGTACTATCGGCCTACGGAGATTTAAGTTTGTGTGATTGACAGTACATTTTTGAAAAATTGCCAAACTTTGATTTTTGAGCGGCTGCCTCTGGCTGACCCCAAATTCAAGGGTCTTTTTTCGCAGTTTTCGCTAAAGCGCTGAAGCTGAAAATATTTCTCCCAAGTCTACGAAAGGTGTTTCGCTAATTAAGCAAAAAGTTATGCGACTACACTGCATATTTATTTCGTTATAAAATCCCAAAAATGCCATAATTCCAAAACTAGCGAAAATTGCAACATTTTAGGGTCGTTTTAAAAAAGATAATCATCACCGATTTTTATGAAAAAGATGAACTATACCCGGCCATGACTGCTAAATATTGTGCTGCAAAAATATATTGCATTATTTTGTTTTAAGTGAGAAAATTGAGCTTATTTTAATACCCATGTATGGTCTTAACATCAATGTGTGGCGCTCTAATAATAAAATAAATTTAATAGAAATATTTAGTTCGTAGCTCGCTTTTTTGGTTTTAATAATGACGATGGACCCAGCTTGTGTCTTTTTGACCATTTTGAGTCACAGAAATGCTGAGGTTTATTTTTTCAGAGCTCCTCTGTCTGTGTCCCTACCAGTACATTGAGGCAGCCGGCGCCCGAGAGCGCGTACAAATGAAAGCTCGTGGTGTAGAGTGCAAATCTTTCTGCACGTCAACCATTTTAGTTCACATCATACCACCAGTCTAACGCAAAAGAGATTTAACAAGTATTTCCCTAACAGTACGGGAAAATGTTATTGTTGCGTTAGTGTGCCTAGACCCAATTGCTCGCTGCTGGGTGGTAGAGAAAGGGGGCCCGAAATGTGAGGTTCGCGTTTGTTTCTTTAAGGAAAATGATTATAACTTGCCCTAAGACTACTTGAGGGCCATATTTCGATGAAAATCCTGCAAAAATACCTTCCTATACTTTATTAATAATAAAAGCCTTCGTGTTACCATCTTCAACTGCGTACTTACCCTGATTTTCTTCCATCAAGCAACGAAATTTATGGACTAGAGTTGGTTACAATAATGTACAGGTGGCTCGAACATTACCATTGTATGGGAATATTAAGACCGTTGCGGTCTTAATATTTCGACGAATTTATCATTCGCAGAAACGGGTTGAGATGCTGGGAATGAGGGAGTTATGAATGGTCCGATTTCATGTGTTTGCACATGTGGGTTGCCTGAATACCTTGAACCCGTCTGGCAAGTTTCCATTCCTTCTTCTTCAGTTCTCTGAAGGCTTCCACTTCATTCTTCTCCATATGCAGTAAGAAAACCTTTTTAAGTTTACTGGCTACAATAGTAACAAAATCACTTGCGCACTGAATGACCTCGGTGGCGGGTGAACGCAGGTTATGTAGTGTGGCTTGGTGTTTCACAAGGCCACCGACGCCGTCGCAGGCATTTTTGCCGTGCCCCGTTGCCGAAAAAAGCCACTGGGTTGTCTGAAGCTGACTTCATTGCAATTCGTGCAGTTGGAAGCGGTTCTTAAAATGGGCAGCTGCTCCATCACTCACAAGTGTTAGTTTCGTGTAAATTGGAGCATAATCTTCAATGTGATCCTTGACTTTTCTCAGGGCCTAGCAAGCATGGGCAGAGTCGTGGCAAACGACATATTATTGCGTAGTTCCATGTCGACTTTCTTGTCGATACAACGCAAGTAAAGATGCTAACTTGCGTACTTTGCCAATGGTAAGGTTGTACTTCATCTGGGAGTACGATGGACCAATTTTCGGCAAAATCAAAGTGGAAAACAATGGAACCCTTTTCACAACACTGTTTTTCCTCGTGTATGGTATTTGCTTGCGTGCGCGTGAGGTAGTTATGAGGGATCCATTTTATGGTCACATTTTGAAATTCCTTTAGGAATGCTGGAGGCATCATTGTCTTCTTTATTAGTTCTCCTGATTCCCAATTAATTAGCAAATACAATTTCTTCGTCCGGTGCTATGCCAAGAGTTCCCAGGCTGAGACCATGCTTCACAGGACATTGTTCGCACTCGCCTAAGAAGCATTTGGTGCTAGGCTGCGTGCACACACAGAGCGCCTGCACATCATCAGTCGACATCAAAGACCCCGACGCATTTTTGATCCCAATAAGGCAAAGTTCGAAATTTGCACAATATGCCCATACACACCCCTCCCGATGCGGTGAGCATTTGACCCATTCTGGGCGCAAAGATATGAATTTTGTCAGACCAACCGCTGACAGCGGATTAGCAAGTTTGTAGACTGAGTATGTCTCTCGTAGAGACCGCGTCATGAAACGCTTCGAAATGAATTCGGCTTTTCCATCGATGCGCACGCGCACCACATCTTTCTTGTTTGGACTCTGTCTTGAACAGTCCAGCTCATCTTTTGTGTAGTATTAAAGGATTTTGTTGGTGTCTGCTTCACTCAATTTTTCTCTGCAGTACGGCTCCAAAAGGCTCCACAAACCTTATTCTGCAACTATCTTCCTGGCCTTTAGAATCGCGTGCTTCGTTGCTTCTGGAATGAAGCGTTGCACCTCTTTTATTGTTAGGCTCACATGTATCAAGGATAGCAGACGGCAGCGCTCTCGAAAAGAGGTGCACTTGATGTACGCTGTGTGTAAGTTTTTCTTCCAGCTGGCACAGGCGCAGCAACTGAATTGTGATGGAATGTCTTTAATACCGTATGCTGTGCGAATTCCGCATCGAATGTTTCTTACAGCTGCTCTAGTAATTCCATTTGCCTTGCGCTTTGCGTACGAGAGTCCCTTCCCTTTCTTTACACTCCGAGGAGGCTTTAGTGGCGACACTGCTGATGGGGCACGAGCGACTGCCTTAATGCTTTCCATAACTTCCTCTGTAGTCTGGAAACCCTCATTGGACTGACTGGATTCCTCTTCCATATGTTCAATGTCTTCCTTAAAGTTCCTAAAGCAATTCTGGCACACAAAGTGCGATTCATGCACTCTGAGCGCTGTGTCAGCTTCCAACACTTTCTTTAGATTGTCAATTCCCAAGTCTTTGACACTGCGGAAATTCCTTTGAAACCTGATCTTCCGCTTGTGTCTCTAAGTAGTCGGCGCAGCAATTTCGTTTAGGAAACTTCGTCATCAGAACTGTGCCACAGTGAGGTCTCTCGGTGACACAGTAGGTTACAGTGAGTATAAGGTACAATCACTTTGGGGTGAAGGTAGCGTCCAAGGAAGTTCTTAGTGCAATAACGAAAGTTCAGTAGCCGGATCGCAGCTGATGTCTTGACACCAGGGTTTACGTGAAGAGAGCTGCTTGCAGTGGGCTTCTTACTTACTCCGCAATCTCTATCTTATCTGCTTACGAAATAACTTATTATGAATAATAGAGGACGACACGAGAGTAACTACAATGTGATGAAAAAACTGTATCATTGACACACGTAGAAAACAACACGACTTCTTTGTTCGAGTTCACTATCCAGACTGACATATGGTCTACACCCAAAAAACTGCTTTTCAGGGGTGAGGGGAACGCTCTCTCCTGTCTGGGTCCGACCGTTGCAGGCGCACCGCGGTGCGTCTCGCATTTCACGACGGTCATGTGTTCTCCGTCACAGGTTCTCGGAGTGCTTGGCTGTTATACGTACTTTTGTTTCCCTCTCTTGCGGGTGGCATTCAATTACGCTCTGGTCTTGCTGTACGCGCTCTCGCGTGCCTGCTGCCTCAATGTGCCATAGTATGGATACAGACAGAGGAGCTCTGAAAAATTCAAGCTCAGCTTTTCTGTATCTTATAACAGTCAAAAAGACACAAGCTGGGTCCATCGTCATTATTAAAACCAAAAAAGCGAGCTACGAACTAAATATGTCTATTAAATTTATTTTATCATTAGAACGCCACACATTGATGTTAAGACCATACATGGGTATTAAAATAAGCTCAGTTTTCTCACTTCAAACAATATAATGCAACATAATTTTGCAGCACAATATTTAGCAGTCATGGCCGGGTATAGTCCATCATTTTCATAAAAATCGGTGATGATTATTTTTTTTAAAACGACCCTAAAATGTTGCAATTTTCGCTAGTTTTGGAATTATGGCATTTTTGGGATTTTATGACGAAATAAATATGCAGTGTAGTCGCATAACGTTTTCCTTAATTAGCGAAAAACCTTTCGTAGACTTGCGAGAAATATTTTCAGCTTCAGCGCTTTAGCGAAAACTGCGAAAAAAGACCCTTGAATTTGGGGTCAGCCAGAGGCAGCCGCTCAAAAATCAAAGTTTGGCAATTTTTCAAAAATGTAGTGTCAGTCACACAAATTTAAATTTCCGTAGGCCGATAGTACTATTGCTGAAGATTTACGAAAAATTAACACTGATGTCCACAATGCGTTAAGTTTTTAGTGATAGGCCTCCAAAGTTGTGAAATCTGAAAGTTGCAGAATTGCCTTTTTCCACTTGTTGTGAAACGCGAATTTTTTCCTAGAAATACGTGATAATTTCCGCAAAACGAAGGTTCATTCCTTTCTAAAGAGACATTTGCCCAGCTCATATAAAAATTTTGTGCAAAACAAAAAATAGTCGGGACCCCCCTTGGTCTGTCCTTATCTGAACACACCCTGTAGTAGGCGCACAAGCCGAGAAAACGGCGCACGGATTTGGTGTCGCTGGGTGGCGGGAAGGCAGCGATGGCAGCTGTTTTCCGCGGGTCTGGACGAACACCATCCCTGCTGATAACGTGACCCAAAAACAAGAGCTCCTCGTACGCGAAGCGGCACTTTTCAGGCTTCAAAGTGAGGCCGGAGGTCTTGATTGTTTCAAGTACAGCTTCAAGGCGCCGGAGGTGTTCGTCGAAGCTTGAGGCAAACACAACGACGTCGTCCAAGTACACGAGGCACGTCTGCCACTTCAAGCCAGCCAGCACTGTGTCCATAACACGTTGGAATGTCGCAGGTGCCGAACAAAGACCGAAGGGCATGACCTTGAACTCGAAGAGGCCGTCTGGTGTTATAAAGGCCGTCTTTTCTCGGTCTCTCTCGTCGACTTCGATTTGCCAGTAGCCGGTCTTGAGGTCCATCGACGAAAAGTACTTCGCGTTGTGGAGTCGATCCAGGGCGTCGTCTATCCGTGGAAGAGGGTACACGTCCTTCTTCGTGATTTTGTTCAGGCGACGATAATCGACGCAGAAACGTAGGGTTCCATCCTTCTTCCTCACTAACACTACGGGAGACACCAACGGACTCTTGGACGGCTGGATGATGTCATCGCGTAGCATTTCGTCGACTTGCTTCTTAACGGCGTCCCTTTCTCGCGTCGAAACCCGGTAGGGACTCTGACGGAGTGGTCGAGCATTTTCTTCCGTTATGATACGGTGTTTAGCAAGGGGCGTTTGCCGGACCCGTGATGACGACGAGAAACAGTCCTTATATTTCTTCAGAAGGCATCGGAGCTGATGGTGTTGGCGGGCGGGAAGGCTTGGGTTTACGTCGAAAGATGGCTCAGGCATTGCGGTTGTCGTTGTAGCTTCGTCAGAATCTGAAAAGGCAAACGCATCGCTGACAGCCAAGATTTCTTCGATGAACGCAATCGTCGTGCCCCTGCTCAGGTGTCTGTATTCTTGGCTGAAATTCGTTAGCATCACGCTTCCTTTCCCTTCATACAGCCGAGCAATGCCTCTTGCGACGCAAATGTCACGGTCTAGCAGCAAACCCTGATCGCTCTCGATGACACCTTCGATGCATTCAGCCGTTTCGGTGCCGACGGGAATTATGATGCTGGATCTAGGAGGAATGGTGACTTGATCCTCGAGCACGTTCAGGGCATGTTGACATAGGTTCGTATCCGGCGGTGTCGCTTTCTCCGACGATAGGGTTATCGACCTGGTTCTTAAGTCGATGACGGCGCCGTGGTCACTTAGAAAGTCCATTCCAAGTATCACATCCCTGGAGCAGTTTTGTAGGATTACGAAGCTCGCAGGATAAGTCCGGTTGTTCATAGTGACTCTCGCCGTGCAGACACCAATCGGCGTTATTAGATGGCCTCCAGCGGTCCGGATCTCGGGGCCTTCCCAAGCAGTCCTAACTTTCTTCAACTTTGCTGCGAACGGCCCATTGATGACGGAATAGTCGGCTCCAGTATCGACGAGAGCGGTGATGTTGTGGCCGTCGATCAGAACGTCGAGGTCGCTAGTCCGCCGTCTTGCGTTGCGGTTACGTCGCGGCGTCGGGTCACGGCTACGTCGGTTTGCACCGCTGCTTCCGCGTTGCGTCGTCAGGTCTGCTTCCGGTCGCAAAGTTTCGTCTTCAGGACGTCGACGTCGTTCGGCATGCGGCGGGGGCTCGGAACTTCGTCGCGGTGTCGTCGTCGACGGCGGAGGATCTTCAGGATTTCGTCGTTCAGCAACCGCACCTCCACCGGTTGCTGCCCTTAGTTTTCCGGATATGGGCTAGGCGACCGGCCCCGGTTTGGGCCAGTGTACTGCCGGCGGTGCGATGACATGTAGCGGCCGGGCGACGGTGAGCGGGAAGATCGTCGTTCTTGCCACTGTGTGCCTGTGAGGTAGTCGTCGATGTCGCGAGGCCGTTCGCCTGGCTGCGGGCGCGGCGCGTTGACGGGGAATCCGCGTAGCCCCATCTGACGGTACTGGCAGCGGCGGTACGTGTGGCCGGCCTCCCCGCAGTAGTAGCACAGCGGGCGGTTGTCAGGGGCGCGCCAAACGTCGGTCTTCCTTGGCGCGTAGCGCGGGGCATTGCGCTGGGCGACAGGAGGACGGTAGGGTGTCGGTGGTGGTGGCGGCGTCTGGCGGCGGAACTGCTGCGGCGACGCGGCGTCTTGACGTGGACGAGGAGCGGGGGCGTTGCGTCGGGCTGCTGCAGCATAGTTCATTGCTTGCAGCTGCGGCTGCGCTGCATCGGGGGTGCCCAGCGACTGCTGGATTTCCTCGCGGACCATGTCGGCGATCGAATCCACTTGAGGCTGCGCTGAAGGCAACAGCTTGCGCAGCTCCTCCCGCACTATCGCTCTGATGGTTTCCCGTAGGTCGTCGGTGCCTAGCGAGTGCGCTTCGGTGTAGCCTGTCGACAGGGTTGAGCGGTTGTATTGCTTCGTCCTAATCTCGAGGGATTTTTCAATTGTTGTGGCTTCCTTTAGGAATTCGCTGACAGTTTTCAGTGGGTTCCGCACCAATCCTGCAAAGAGGTCTTTCTTCACTCCCCGCATAAGGAAGCGGACCTTTTTATCCTCAGGCATGCCAGCATCGGCCAGGCGGAAAAGTCGCGTCATCTCTTCTGTGTAGATAGTGACCGTCTCATTCGGTAGCTGTGCTCTTGTCTCCAGCAAAGCAGCGGCCTTTTCCTTGCGGACGATGCTCGCGAAGGTATTGAGGAACGTCGTCCGAAAGAGGTCCCAGGATTGAAGGCTCGATTCATGGTTTTCGAACCACGTTTTCGCGGCGTCTTCTAAGTAGAAGTAGACGTGGCGCAGCTGCTCCTCAGTGTCCCAATGGTTGAAGGTGGCGACTCGCTGGTACGTCTCCAGCCAGCTCTCCGGGTCTTCAAACGACGATCCACGGAAACTCGGTGGCTCCCTTGGCTGTTGCATCACTACCGTTGTAGGTGGCAGGGGGTCTGTCATCGTCTCGGTGGTCGATGTGACGGTCTTCGGCTGCCTGGCGTTTTCGGGAAGGAGCCCGTACTCTGGTTGTAGTCCCTTCTGCCGGCGGCTGGTTCGAGGATCCGGGTTGTCCTTAGAGTCGTCTTCTTCGCGGCTTGGGCTTGGGTCAGCGTTCCGCGGTGGCGTCCGGATCATGAAGCAGCACCTCCACCAGATGTCACGGGGTCGTGACGTCGACGAAGACAGCAGTCAGCACGTCCGAGATGAAACTGTTTATTTGGCCGAACTTGTGACCGGGAAACTGATAGTCAAACTACAGCAATACACGCTGTACAATAATAGCGGCGAACGGGGCGTCGACCGTCGATCAACTGACAAGCAGTCAAGCGCGTCGGCTTTTATACAGGCGCTATCGAACTTTCCAGCGATATCGCTGTTGGCGGCGTTATCTCTCGACAAAGCTGGAACATTCTCGTGCGGCGCGTAATCTTAACGGATTGTTCCAAAACAATCGCGAAGCTTCCTACACATCACGGCGAGGCTTGCGCAGCGCGTTGCCCACAGTCTTTGTGGGTGAAGCTTCAACGCATGAAATAAAAGACTCGCGGCAATATAAAAAGCGTTTTTTCGAGATAAAATGTGCGGCATATATGTATGCACAGCGTATGCGGAACAAGGCACATTAAAGAGAAAAACGATTTTTCTATTATCAGTAAATTACTATTTTACCATTCCAAAAGCACCACGCTCGCCGCGACAAGACTCTTGGCAAGAGAGAAAACTCGCAAGAAAATGCAGGTAACGATGCCACCTTGAAATTCACGCAGCAAACGCCGTGACGTCATAGATTCTGACGGCATGTACTGCGCCCTACGTAGTTTATAGTGCGTAAAAATGAAGTGCATTGAACTCTCAGGGGGTCATAGACTTAACATACCAAGTTTCTGAAAATTTTGTTGAGCCAGTGTCCCCAAAATACGACGAATACAGTTTGAAATTCGTGACGTCACGTGCGGAGATTTCAAAATGGAAATGTGACCTTGATTTTCTACTTTATTAATAAACCCATTGATGGTGAAATTAATGAAAATTCGGGTTGTCAGAGTACACTTTATCGGTCTAAATCGATTCAGTATTTGACTTTAGTGACCCTTTAAGAACGAAGCAAAGTCCAAGCCCTGCCCGACCCGAGCCCGCCACCTCAAACCCGGGCCCGGCCCTAAGCCCGGAGCTTCAGGCCCGAGCCCGGCCCGGGCCCGCCGTGAGAATTACTTTACCCGGCCCGGCCCGGCCTGTGGGCCGGGCCGGGCCCGGGTTTTCAGGTAGGCCCGAGCCCGTGCAGTGCTCTTCTCTAGCTCAGAGTACTAGAAATGAAGCTTAGAATAACAGCTAAGCTAGTTGGTAAGTATTCATTCTAAAAGGACAGGGCGTGCAAACACGGACACGAGAAAGAAGTAAGGACACCACAAACGCCGACTAACAACTAACTAGATTCACAACGGCGGAAAAGAAATAAGGCACGAAAACTGATCTGCGCATGCCCATGCAATAGGTGAACCTATCAATCCGACACGCGTAGTACTCTGAGCCCATTGCCGTGTTCTCCTACTTATCTGAACAATGCTGCCTGTTTGGCTTCTTTAATTGCTATTTGCTTGGTCCGTGCTAGGACTTTTTCATGCTTTTCTAAGAATAGAATTCGCCCAGTTGAAGTTCAACTTTTGTGCAGCTTTCTGCAACCATCTACCGGACATGCCAGGCGGATATGCTCATGATGGTTAGCGCAAACGCAACGCAGACGAAAAGAAGAAAAAACGACGACACAAGCGCTATCTAAGAACTGAATGTTTATTGGAAAAATCACAAATATATATGTCTAAGAAAGAGAAACCAAACAACAAAGCCGCACATGCGCCAAAGATAATTGACAGATAAAAACGTGTCCGCTAACAAATCTACGCCCTTTCTAGGAAAGACACTTCCTCATCAATCAAAGCGATAGAAGGGCAGCTCACGCACGTGTCTTTCTTTTTGATCATCTCAAATACCTCCGCGATTTCCTGAGTACGCTGGCTCTTGTGCCTAGTCACCACGACCATTCTGTCCTCCTCGGGAGCATAGACGCATTGTCGGCAATGGAGGGCAAGGTGTGAAGACGGCGCGCCCTTCAAAAAGCTAGCATCCTCTCTCATACGGACGTTGAGACACCTCCCGCTCTGTCCAATGTAGGAACTACCGCAGGACAAGGGTATGGTGTACACAACGCCGCAGGTGCAGTCAGCGAACCGTGTGGCATGTTTCATAGAACACTCGCCATCTACTGAACTGGCCTCTCGTTTTTGCACTTTTCTGTCAATAGAAGCGCACACACTTCCGAGCTTCCTGCCGGCACGAAATACGACATTGATGTCGTAATGACTAGCCACCTTCTTAAGGCGATGTGAAACAGTGCGCAGGTATGGAATGACGGCAAACTTGCCACGTCTTTCCGGAGGCAAAGCCGCCGCACCTGCACCATTCTTTTGCTCCAGCTTCAAGCGGCACAACAGACGCTGGGAATAAAAACCCAAGAGCCAAGCGCGGGAAACCCGCTGCTTCCAATCTTTCCACCTGACGCATGAAGCTTTTGCGCATAGCATGCGCACAGGACTTATTGATAGCTGCGGAAAGACACGCCATGGCCAACCCATTCTTAACAATCTTCGAATGAGCAAATTTGTAACTTAAAAGCTTCTTTATAGAACGTGGTTGATACGCCCAGCAAACGTGTGTCGCTTGGAATGTAATGGAAAGGTCAAGAATATGCAAGACATCGTTCCTTGGAACTTCTGATGTGAATATCAGACCCCAGCCCCTTTGTTTGAATAACTTCAAGACACCATTTCTTGAGCACGTGAAGTTTCTTCGTTCAACAAACACAAGGTAATTATCAACATACCTAAACGCATGCCGCGCAATGCCGTGTACGTCATGTTGAAGAGCACGATCAACTTTTCCTAGAAAAATACTGCTGAGTATAGGTGCCACTCTTGAGCCAATACACACCCCCGACTTCCGAACATACAAGCCATTCTCAAAGAAAGCAACAGTCGAGCCTAAATAAAACCATAACAGCTCTAGAAAGTTATCTATTGGAATACCCGCATTGTTCCTGAAGGAAACCTCGTTATTATCCTCATAGTTTCCTTCACGCATCTCATTAAGTGGTCATGCGGCAACGAATAGAACAGGTCCTCCACATCTACGCTAAAAGCATAACATTCTGAAGGGTTACGCTCCACCAACACTTTGAGCACTTCCGAGTTGCGTACCAGAAACGGATCGGCCACCGTTAGTGCTTCCAGGTGTTTTTGGAGGAAACGAGACACCACGTACTGCCAAGTGTTTCGCTCTGTTACAATAGCGCAGAAAGGAATGTCAGCCTTGTGTGTCTTGGTTGTGAAAAAAATCTTTAGCTCAAGGCTCTTCGCACCTTTTACTTCTGTATGCAAACGTGCTGGGCTCAGGTCCTTAAGAAGGGCCAAGGCACGCTTCTTTAACCTAGAGGATTTTTCAGACACCTGCTTGAAATTTCTTTCCACCTCGTCCCCAGCCTTCCTTCGAAACAAATCCTGCGGCATAGCCACGAAACACCCTTATTTGTCAGAAACCACGGTACAGAAATCATTGTCAAAAACCAATCCACTAAGCCCCGCAACCCAGGACCAAACCTCACTCTTTCTTCCGCATTCCTTAGGCTAGCACAGATTCTTTAAGGCAATATCCTAACTCTGACTCGGGAACTTGTAGCGACACCTCACGGGCGAGAGACACCTTTTCAACTGGAGATAAGCGAGGCTCGAAACAACAATGAACGCATTGTCAGGAACAGTAAAAGAACTTGAGGCAAATAATGTGAAATTGTCAAAACAGCTGGCAACACTTGAAGGAAAAATTGATGAGCTTGAAAACAGAGGACGCAGGAATAACTTGATAATATACGGCCTAACTGAGATACGCACCGAGACTACGGAAACACTGGCAAAGATAGTAAGCGACGAAGTTTTCCAACACAAGCTTGGGGTATCAGTCAATGGCATTGAAAGAATCCACAGACTAGGTCAAAAGGCCGAGAACAAAGTACGACCGGTTATAATAAAATTCTTGGATCATCGCGAAAAGGTGTCTATCCTGAAGGCAGCCTATAAATTAAAAAACAGTGACCTATCCGTATCTGAAGACTTTTCAAGGCGAGTTAGAGATATCAGGAGGCAATTATGGCAAACATCAACTGTCGAAAGGGCCAAAGGCGCGAAAGTCAAGCTCTCGTACGACAAACTAATTATTGATGGAGTAACGTATGGGTGGGACGACATTAAGAAATCCCGTTACCGAATTAAGAACAAAAATAGAAACTGACAAAGCAGCCCACATGACACCTCGCTTAAAATTCTCAATATTAATTGCCGAAGTGTAGTAAATAAGGCGTTGAGTTAGAAGGAGTTCTGCTCTCACAGAATCCTGACATAGCTTTCCTAACTGAAACGTGGTTAACAGATTCGATCTATGACAGCGAAGTGTTTCCACCGGGTTTCAGTGCATATAGAAGGGATCGTAGCTCAAAAGGAGGTGGCGTATGTATTCTGTTTAAAAAGGGGATAGAATTAATTAAAATGCCAGATGTGCCTAATGCTGAATGTATCTTTTGTAGGGTCAATCATGGTAACACTAGGTATGTATTGGGTGCTTTATACAGATCCCCTGGTTCTTCAGTCGATAATATTTATGAGCTAAAAAAATATATGGCAACTTATGTAAAGCCGGGTGACCGAATAATCTTGGCAGGTGACTTCAATCTGCCAAATGTTGATTGGCCAACAATGACTCACATTAGTCACTGCGATGCTTCCGCAGATACCATGATAGACATTGCTTTTCAACATGATTTATCACAGGTAGTTGAAAGTTACACAAGGATTCAAGGCAGCTCGAAATCAATTCTAGATCTTGTCTTTGTTTCTGGAAATATAGCCCATGATTGCGCTTGTGACGTTGTCCCCGGTATTTCTGATCACCTTGCTGTAGTGCTAACCGTGTCAAATGTTTCTGTCTGTGAAAAACCCAAGGTGACTACTTTTTATAACTTTTATAAAGCCGATGATGAGTCGATACTGGATATTCTTTCTTTTCATTTTGATGATTTTGCCAATAGTGATGATAGTGTATCTGATCTTTGGATTAAATTTACGGGCATTGTAAGGAAAAGCATTGAGCGTTATGTGCCAACCACATGTAAAAAGGCTAGAACCAAGAACCCGTGGATAACTAGGGAGACATTGAAATTGAGAAGGAAGGTAAAACGATTAAAAAAGAAAAGTAAAACTCGTTGTGCTGATTTGGGTTGTCAAGAAAGAATTGCAGAATTGACATCTCAAATTAGACTTAAGGTCATTTCAGATAAACAACGTTACTTTGGTGAGTCATTACCTAGCTTCATTACGACATCGCCAGAGAAGTTTTGGAGAACAATTTCTCCTAAGTCCAATGAATGCGAAATATTTGATGACCATGGCACAGAGATAAGAGATCCAGAATCAATCGCGAACCTTTTTAATGAACAATTCAGATCTGTTTACACTGAAGACAATGGTACCTTGCCAACTTTTGATGTCTCCTTACCTCCCATGCCTGATGTTGCTATCTCGGAAAGGGGTATCCTAAACATGTTACTGAAACTGGATACGAAAAAATCACCTGGCCCTGATTGCATTCCCAATGCCTTTTTGAAAAGGTATGCTGAATGGGCATCAAAGTATTTGCACGTACTGTTCTGTAAATCATTACTCGATGGTGAACTACCGCATGATTGGGTAACTGCCCGAATTAAACCAATACATAAAAAAGGAAACAAGAACCAGGTTGGTAACTATAGACCAATTTCATTAACTTCAACATCTTGCAAAATATTAGAACATATTATTCACAATCATATCGTAGAGTTTCTCAACAAACACAATTTCCTAACTAGACATCAGCACGGATTTAGAAAAGGCTTTTCAACCTGCACTCAGCTAGTTGAAACCGTACATGATTTTGCGAAAGCTATTAACCACGGCAATCAAATAGATGCAATTTTTATGGACTTTGCCGAAGCCTTCGATAAGGTTTCCCACAAAAAATTACTTTTTAAATTAGAGAAAGTACTTAAAAACAAAAAGTTAATGGGCTGGCTTTCTTTTTACCTGACTAAACGACAACAACTTGTTTCCTTCCGCGATTGTAACTCAAAATATGTAACGGTTGATTCTGGCGTTCCCCAGGGCTCAGTCCTAGGACCTCTACTATTTCTTTTGTTCATTAATGATATTGTAGAACAAATTCCTGTTAAAGTGAAACTTTACGCAGATGACTGTGTTTTGTACTCAGAGGTTCATAGCACATCCGATCAACTTCTGTTAAATCAGGCATTTCAAAAAGTAGCCTCCTGGTGCGAGGAATGGCAGATGGTCATTAACTTTGATAAAACTGTTTTTATGCGAATTACACACAAGAAAAGTCCTTTGCATTTCAGATACAACGCTAACAACATTTTTTGTCTGAAGTCACTAATTATAAGTACTTGGGGCTTTACATATCGAATGATCTCTGCTGGAACAAACACATTACACACATAACGACGAATGCAACTTACAAACTGTTTTTTCTACGTCGTTCACTGAAGCTATCCACTCCTTCTGTCCGCCTTTTAGCGTACAAATCAATTGTTTTACCAATATTAGATTACGCCGTCATTATATGGGATCCGTTTACTAAGACTAATATTAACAAATTAGAAAAAGTGCAAAACCGAGCAGCGCGTTTTATTTACAATAATTTTTCAAGGACTTCTGTTACGGACCTATTAACCAGAGCTCAACTTTCACCTTTATCATTAAGATACCGTAACTCAAAGCTTAAGTTTTTGTATCAACTGATTAACGGCCATTATCAAGTAGACATAGCTGATATTTTTTCTTTTTCTTCTGGCTACTCTACCAGGCAGAGACATGACTTTACCATAACCCCCTTTCCCACACGCAATAATTGCTTTAAGTATTCATTCTTTCCTCGCACCATAGTCGAGTGGAATAAATTAACTAATGCAATTGTTTCAGCACCCTCATTGGCATTGTTTTCATCGAAATTAGAAAGTGCACTAATCAGTTGAAACGTAGTACATACTACTGTACATGATTGTTAAATGTATTCTTGTATTTTTTATTGTATGTTTTTGCCCGTTGAAGTATTTTTTCCCTGTATTCATTGTATAACATGTATATACTATATGTCATTGTACTTGCCAATTGTTCATAACTAACTTGATGTACCACCCTGCTAAAATCACCAATTGGTGATTGCAGTATCTGTAAATAAATAAATAAATAAATAATAAAAGTTCAGGCCTAATTTTAGAATTAGGCCCGAAATCTTCTTTGAAAAGGTGGAAAGATTGGAAGCAGCGGGTTTCCCGCGCTTGGCTCTTGAGTTTTTATTCCGAGCGTCTCTTGTGCCGCTTGAAGCTGGAGTAAAAGAATGGTGCAGGTGCGGCGGCTTTGCCCCCGGAAAGACGTGGCAAGTTTGCCGTCATTCCATGCCTGCACACTGTTTCAAATCGCCTTAAGAAGGTGGCTAGTCATTACGACATCAATGTCGTATTTCGTGCCGGCAGGAAGCTCGGAAGTGTGTGCGCTTCTATTGACAGAAAAGTGCAAAAACGAGAGGCGAGTTCAGTAGATGGCAAGTGCTCTATGAAACTTAATATAGTGGCTGTCTGGGCTAGTTGTTTGTGCATACTTAAGGTTCACAGCGCGAAAATAACACACGGCGGACAGGAAAAAAGACGGGACAGCGCTTGTCCCGTCTTTTTTCCTGTCCGCCATGTGTTATTTTCGCACTGTTAACTTTAAGTGTTCTATGAAACATGCCACACGGTTCGCTGACTGCACCTGCGGCATTGTGTACGCCATACCCTTGTCCTTCCGTAGTTCCTACATTGGACAGACGGGGAGGTGTCTCAATGTTCGTTTGAGAGAGCGTGCTAGCTCTTTGAAGAGCGCGCCGTCTTCACACCTTGCCCTCCATTCTTTCAGAAGCCACAGATGTGGCTATTTCGCGCAAAGAAAACACAAGGGAAAGGTCAAGAGGATCGCAAACTTTCTACTCCTTTTTTTCGTTTCTTTCTTTTTTTTCTCTTTTTTAACAATCAGATACCATCTTAAATATAACCTGCGATGCAAGAACATGCTCTCTGCCTGCGAAAGGAACAATGAAGTGTCACTAATGCATAATAAACCTCGTGCTCTTATGTGAAAAGCTTCCAACAGTTCTCGAGCAGTGGTGTCCCTGCTTCTCCCCAGAATCTGAATTTTATGCAGCTACGGCTCACACTTGTGGGAATTGCAGGGACACCACTGCTCGAGAACTGTTGGAAGCTTTTCACATAAGAGCACGATGTTTATTATGCATTAGTGACACTTCACTGTTCCTTTCGCAAGCAGAGAGCACGTTCTTGCATCGCAGGTTGTTATTAAGATGGTGTCCGATCGTTAAAAAAATATAAAAAAAAATTAAAAATTCGGAAGTTCGCGCTCCCCTTAACCCTTCCCTTGTGTTTTTTTTTTTTGCGCGAAATAGCCACATCCCTGGCTTCTGAAAGAACATGAACCGACTAGCCCAACAACGTGTGCTTCTGGTTGCCCTCCATTGCCGAAAATGCGGCTGTCCTCCCGAGCTGGACAGAATGGTCGTGGTGATTAGGCACAAGAGCCAGCGTACTCGGGAAATCGCGGAGGTATTTGAGATGATCAAAAAGAAAGACACGTGCGTGAGCTGCCCTTCTATCGCTTTGATTGATGAGGAAGTGTCTTTCCTGGAAAGGGCGTAGTTTTGTTGGCAAACGCGTTTTTATCTGTCAATTATCTTTGGCGCAGGTGCGGGTTTGTTGTTTTTTTTAACACGAAAGTGTTTTATGCCGGCGTCCACAAAGTCTTCAGTGACGTATTTCCGTCACGGAAATGACGTCGAAAAAATTTACACTATCAGATGGCAAAGAAAAAACGTTCCGCCAATGGGTATCGAACCTGCGACCGTTCGGTCCGCTACAAGAGATGTCGTTCCCGCTATCGATTGCGCCACAGTCACAGACTCTATAGGCTTTACAAACGCGCCTTTTATATCTGCCACTCTCCCAGTCGTCGGGGTTGTGTTGCCCTCTGGGAGCGGTAAAGTAAAGTAACTCGTCATTACTGTGGCCTTCGCGCTTAGCACCTGCAACGCGTTACACGTCCGTCCCATTCGGCGCGTTTTCAATAGAAGTTCAATTTTGTAAATGCCTTAACACACCGCGAGGTGGCGACCTTGGCGCAAGCGTCGTAAAAGCGTCGGCCTCACTCATAGTAGAATGTACTAGAACAGGGGAGTGCCCGGAACGAGCTTCGAAAAGTGAAGCCCAAACAGGGTCAATCCGCTCGTAGCGTGCGATCGGTAGTCTGCAATGTGCCGTCGTTTAAGGGTTACGCGTGGCTCCGCCGAAGTGGTGCAGGGGTAGAACGCCCGTTTCCCACTCAAAAAGCTCGGGTTCGAATCGCAGATGTACGTAGTGGGCTTTTATTCTTAGTGCCACCTTTTATAGCTGTATTGGTTTTCCCTTTTTTTCTTAAAACTAGCTTCAGTTGCTACGTGTTACTTCAAAAAGTAACGCAAAATGTGAAGTGGAAGAAATTTGACAGTGAGCGTAGTTATTTGCAGCGCCACCGCTCAGGATTCCACAAAAACGTAAAGTATGGCGTCCGAGATTTTCGCAAATACGTGACTCGAAACGAGATTTCACATTTTGCGTTATTTTTTGTAGCAATACGTAGCAACAGGAGGTAGTTTTAAGAAACGAAGGAATACCAATGCAGCTATAAAAGATGACTCTAAGAATAAAAGTCCACCATTTACAGCTGCGATTCGAACCCGGGCCTTTTGAGTGGGAAGCGGGCATTCTACCCCTGCACCACTTTGGCGGAGCCGCGCGCAACTCTTAAACGACGACACATTGCAGACTACCGATCGCAGCGCCGCAAGCGGATTGACCCTCTTTGGGCTTCACTTTCTGTACGTTGGTGCTGCAGCCGTTCCGAGCACTCCCCTGTCCTAGTACACTCTACTCATAGCATCACGCTAATCCAAACCAAAAGTAGCTCTGCGACGCAGGCCTGTCTCATCTGGCTGTAACACCGCGATCCACGCTCACGCGCTCGCCCCGAGAAAAATCGCGGCCGGGCTACCGGGGCGGCACGACGCGCTTTGCGTTTCCCTCTAGTACCGCCGTGGTGTTCAATCACATTTTGACATGCCGCGGGATGGCGACCAAGTTCTGCGTACAATATGCGACGCTCTTCTGGCTATCACACCTCGTTCTCTGATTAGGCTTTCACCGTTAACTACTACAGCTACCACAAGGGTTTGTTTAATCATTTAACATAGACGTTAGTCGTCGGGATGGAGATGTACTACCTATCATCAAAGTGGGTGTATACACGTTAAACGGTGCCATTAGCTGCCAGTCATCAATATACATTGTGCAAACTCTCTTATATCAATGTACAGTAAACATTCAGTTACTTCTGTAAGGGCACGCTTTACTTTCGTGTTATTCCGATTCCTATGACGGATGAATCAACCATGTTTTTTTTTTCTCTTTCTTAGACATATATATTTGTGATTTTTCCAATAAACATTCAGCTGTTAGATAGCGCTTGTGTCGTCGTTTTGTTTTCTTCTTTTCGTCTGTGTTGCGTTTGCGCTAACCATCATGAGCATTTTCCAACTCGCCCAATTCGCTACCCTCCTACAGGAGGATATGTGCCATATTGACCGCGCAATATTGGTGTCAACTTCAAGTCAGATTTTACCAGGAATTCCTCAAGGTCCGTTGCTCTACCCCGCGTGACGATCGCCGCCAGAAACGGCTATACGCCGACTGGATGAGGGTAGCGAACCAGCATGCGGAATTCATTTGGAGGGTAAAACTTCGAGAACTTCAACCATGTAAGACGAAGATTTTTTCTATTGTTTCACCGCAAAATAACTTGCTAGTCCATTGAGGAGCTGCCTTAGAAGATAGTCACTACAATACCCTGGCATTCAGGTCCCAAATACTGTTTTAAGCCGAACCTGAAACCAATAGATGTTTTAAGTTTGCTGCGTACAATAACTAGACTAGTTCCTGAAGAAGAGCGCTCCCACTGCATTTCAGACTGCATTGCTAGTATCAAAGGATCTAATATGCATCTCAAGTGTCTTGATCCTATCCAGCCTTTGGTTAAGTATGGCGCGGAGAAGAAACTCAGGCCAGTAATTTCGGATAAGGAAGGGTATTTTGTAATTATGCCGGACATATGTTCTCGGAAAACGCAAAAACAGTCATAACAAAAGAATTTTAGGACGGTAAAACTTAAGCCATCGGTGGTTAGGCAACGTGCTGTCGACTTTTTGTTAAGACATAATCTTGAGAGAACAGCTTGTAGTATGAAGAAGGCTAAATCAATTTCTTTAGAATTGTTTTTCTCATAAGAACGAGATTCCATTTTGAGCAATTGTTTCAGAGAAAGCCATCTGGCAACTCGCTGTATCTAGTTATTTGCAGAACTGCTTAACTTCAGGAGGGTGTCGACTTGGGCTTGTTGGTTTGTCATAATCGTAAACTGTTGCGCGGAAAGACGTAGACGGGGAACACAAAAGACACACACGGAGCGCACACTGTCAGATCTCGGGCTTAAAAGAAAAATGCGTCAGCCAAGCGTCCATCTCACTTTCCGACAAGGAAATCGCGTATCTGTGTGGCACAACACGTGTATATTGATTGGACCGTGTTGTTAGTATGTACTTGCTGCCATGCGCATTGAGTTTTGCCAGGTGTATAAGGTCACGTCGCTCTGCTAATAAAATTTGTTGACAGTGTGCGCTCCGTGTGTGTCTTTTGTGTTCCCCGTCTACGTCTTTCCGCGCAACAGTTTACGATTATGCTTAACTTCGTTGAGTTTTCCAGACCCTTTACTTATGCGTAATTCTCAGGCGCTAGTTCAGTTCCTCTCAGAGGAGAACCCCGGCTCTTGTAAAGCATTTAGTATGGATGTTGAAGACCTGTATTAGTCTTTGCCGCATGATGACTTGTTAAAATGTGTTAATGAATGTATTAACGAACAAGTGCACAAGACGGTTTTCACCGATAAATGTGGTGTTTCTACCGGGGCTTTTCTAGAAATTCTTTCCATGTATTTAAAGTCGACGCTGGTAGGTTGGAAGGAAGGTGTTTATGTGCAGAAATCAGGGATATGTATTGGCTCTTAGGTCGCTCCGGTTCTTAGTGATTTATACCTTAGCACGATTAACAAACTTTTGGAAGGTGCCTTAGGTAATTCGGTCACTAAGGTTTTTCGTTATGTGGACGATTACTTGATTTTTTGCAGTGGTGAGGACTTTGAAAACGTGGTAACGTCAGTGAGCGAAAAATTTGAATTTAATGGAGGAGCGCTGAACTTTACTAAAAAGTTGTCTTAGAATAATGGAATTCAATTTCTAGAAATTTCCTTGACGTTTCAGAAGAACCACGTGTGCTGGCAGTATGCTCCTAGATCTTCAAAACCGCTGTTAAAATTTTCGTCGAAGCACTCGAAGGTTGTAAAAAACGGTATCGCCATGTCTTGCGTTAAGCCTGCCCTCACCAAGTCGTGTGAGCACAAAATGAGTGATAGCTTTAACGCACAGCTTACGCATCTTTTAGATGTAGGTTATCCCTGTGATGCAGTGGCCACTGTCGCTGAGCGTTTAATGAAGTCCATTATGTTAAGTCCGAGCATGGTTGCAGAAAGCGATAGGAAGAAACATGTCGTAGGTATACCGTACATTCACTGCGTATCTCACAGGCTAAAGAAAGTAGGAAGCAGATACGGCGTTAATGTTGTTTTCACGGCCGCCAATAAGCTAAGTAAGATATGTGCCGCTGTGCAGAGGAAGAATGAGCGAGTAAAAGACAAGAAGCGAACCGATATTTGTTTCGTAAAACACACAAACAAATTCACTGATTGCCGTACAAGTGTGGTGTATAAGGTTCCATCCAGCTGCGGCCGCTTCTACGTAGGACAGACGGGCCGCTGCATTAACCAGAGACTATTAGAACAGAAAAGATCACTAACCGGAGGCTCACCTTCTAATCTATCTTTACATTGTCGAGAGTGTAAATGCACGCAAAATTCAATGAATGCGCAGTTTTGCACCGACATAGGAATGAAGACACGCGTCTGATTATTGAGGCATGCCATATCGAGAATAGCGGTAGCGCAAGCGGGAGCCAACCGTCGATAACTTGCATAAAGATGAAATGAAATGTCTTAACAGTTATCTTTCGCATAGGCCCCCACGCGTGCCGGATTGATAGGTTCACTTATTGCATGGACATGCACAGATCAGTTTTCGTGCCTTCTTTCTTTTCCGCCGTTGTGCATCTATTCAGTTGTTAGTCGGCGTTTGTGGTGTCCTTACTTCTTTCTTGTGTCCGTGTTTGCACGCTTTGTCTTTTTAGAACGAATACCTACCAACTAGCTAAGCTCTTAGTTTTTCTATACTTGTCTGCAGTGTCTTGAAAGTTGTTTATATGATTCCGATTTCTTGCCGTAAGGTATATACTGGCCAATCTGGTAGGTGCGTAAATGAACGTCTTATGGAACACCACGCTTCCTTGAAAGCTCCAGCCCATTCGCATCTCGCAATGCATTTCCATAAGTGTGGATGTTATCCTGTGTTGCATGAAACCGAGATACTGTTCAGGCATAAAGATCAGGCAACACGTGAAATAGTAGAGGCATATCATATTAGAAAAAGGGGCCGTGACTGTGTTAATGAACCTTCCATCACGTTACACGATAAGAAGTTTGACTTTCTTGATAAGTGAAGATTGTTAGTTTCACTATGCTGTTATCATTGTTGTGGTCCTGAAAGCAGTTTGGCCTCTTGTTCGACTACGCATCTGCAATTTGGTTCTCTTGTGCTTTTAAATCTTATTCTGTTCAATAAAATTTTCAGTTGTGAGTTAAGCGCTGTCCTGACAAGTTCTTCAATCTTCAGTCCTCGTTTTATGTGTGCTTAAAAGCTTTGTGCTTTAAACATGAACGCCAAACGAGAGGCGCGGCCTTCTAGCGGTCACCTATCTAACTAGCACATGCGGCGAGCGTGGTGTGCGCCATCTAGTGAGCATTCTTGAAATCATCGGAGAGTGTGCAGCTGTGCCTATGGCGAGACAAATGAGAACTATTGTACACGCCGCCGCCAACGGACAAGGCGCGAGCATAGGGAGCAAGCTCCTAAAACTTTCCCCTCCGGGAATCGAACCTACGATGTCTTGGTCCGCAAGGCTATGCGCCCGGCGCTTAACCGCCTGCGCTACCGAGGCAGATGCACGACACAAGCGCCTTATATCTCTCTCACATTCTCTCTCGCACTGTGCTCTCTGTTGGCGGCGCCAGGAGGGACGGGGCGGTGTCGCCATCTGTAAGCGGTCAAGTGAAGTAATGCGCCACAACACTTACTAGCGCCGATAGAGAATGCTTCGGCGACGACGTAGTTAAACCATGGGCCCCGACACTGCGCGCCGGTGCGAAATCTCGGAGTCATGATTAAAGCGTCTGGATACCAGCGAAAAACACTAGCCACGCTAGCATCGGGGAGTCGCCCTAGACGTAGTTGCGTTCTTTGTCTTTCGCTTCGTGTTAGCGCGTGACGGCTCGTTGTTGGAGTAGTGCAGCTTCCACATGCACCAACGGTTTTTTTCACGCCGACTGCTTCAATTGCGATAGCACTGACTAATAAAACCGCTGCAGTAAGCGCTGCAGAAAGGCGACGATGTCGACGGGCGCATGTTGTGCCTTGGTGGAGCGAGACAGGCCAGCGGGACGTGGAACGCCCGCGCGCGTTCGCGGCTCAAGCTACAAACCTCTGCCTCCCGTGTTGCTGAAGCGCAGTGTGAGAGTGTATGCATTAGTACAAGCGTAGATTACCCCATTACCATGCCGTTTCTCTCCTTAATTGGCGACACCTTGAAGAAGTGCATATCGAGTACCAGTGTTTATTATATGCTTCTTGATGTCATCTTAGCGCGTGATTCACGATAGGCTGTGTTCAGGTGTATGTTTGAAAACTTCAGCTACCACAGCGGCTAAATCATGATCATGGGCTAAGTCGCCGCGATGGAGATGTGCCACTAGGCGTCAACGTGGATGCATCGAGGTCAAACGGTGCTATAGCTGCCAAACATGAGTAGTCATTGTACAACCTCTCATATATCACTACACAATAAGCACTACTTCTGTGAATACACGTTTCACTTTCGTGTTATACCGATTCCTATTACGGAGGGATCCGCCATTTCTTTTAATTTCCTTTCGGATTTCATAGACAACGAAAACAATAGACTTTTGAATCTGTTCTATCTACCACGACGGTGTTCTCTGAGGCACATGGCTTAAAGGGCCCCTCACCATGTGGCATAACGAATTTTACTTAGACACTGGAAGCTGTTGCGCGCCCAATAAAGAGCATTATACCACAAGAATTGTTTCATTTTTTTTTTCATTAAAAGCTGAGAAAACCAATGTTTTGAGGCGGCGCGAAACCAGGATGCGAGAAGACGAGCTGGAAACCCCTGCCGCTTGCCCCGTGTAGCTTTCGCAAGCCAAATCCCTTCCCTGCCCTCTTCGGCACGCGAGCGGGAGGATCACATGACGCATACGCATGAACACGTCATGCGCACACAATGTCACGAGCGCATGATGTGCACGAACCAGCCCGAGGCCTCGAGACGCGAGCGGTGTTGTGGCGGCATTCTTTGCGCTTCATCTCTGCAAGTTATGCCGAATGCGCCCTCGCCGATCACTTGGTTTTCAACCTATTACTCAGCACGAAAGCTGCGACATTTGTACGGACGCGAGACTAGCGGTGTGCCGCGTGAACATCTAGTTAGCCGCGGGAGGATAAATGAGCCTAATGAGCGCTGGAACGCGGCAGCAAATTAGTTTCGGTGTAAGGGGTGGCGTATGCACGATGCGCAAAGCGCAAGAACACGAACGCATGCGACACGGATGTAGATTACTCTCGCATCTCGCTGCGATTCCCAGTAAAAATTAAAAAAGAAAACGCACACATTCCGTATGTGTGTTACATTATTGCTCTCAAGTTTTATTCATCTATTCAAATTACAAATTACACAAACTACACGTCGTGTCAAAAATTGGCCGCGTATCTGCGTGCTTCACTGCAAATGTCGTGTAAAGACGATAGAACAGGCGCTGCGTGAGATATGGACGCCATCTGGCAATACGTCGGGAAACATGAGTGCTGTGTTGCGGGCTGGTAGTCCGGGCGCAGAAGCAGGCGAAGACCGGCGGTGACCAACGCGACCGGCGGGGACGCCAGCCAGCCCGAACACGCGGTTTGGCGCGAAGCGCTGACCCAGAAGAAACGTCCGCGCTCAACGAGTACTCGTCACACACTCTTTTATTTGCACGTTGCCTGGGTAAAACAGGAATGCCAGAGCGGCGCCCCATGGCATTCGTACAGTGCAATACAGAACCGAAACACAACAATGAGCTCGTGCAGAGAACACGGAGGAAGGCAAGTTTCAGCGCAGTCGCATTTTCAGCGCAGCTTAAGAAACTAGGGTCTTTAGAATTACGTATGTATGGATTTTCTATTAAAGGAACACACCACCTAGTACTTACCTAGTGATGTTGCACCTCAGATATGCGTAATGTTAGATATGCACCTCAGATATGCACCTCATATATGCGTAATATATATATATATATATATATATATATATATATATATATATATATATATTGGAACCAACTAGCAATGAAGGTATCCGTGGCGAAGGGTAACGGAACGCGAAACCCATGAAAAGAAAGAAGGAGGCGAAAGATTCGAGCCGCTACATGCACGCCCGCTAACGGCCGCCGCGCACTTATACAATAGCAATAGTCCTGCAGCCTTCCCAGAATCGACAGTCTTGAATGCCCTTCGCCCTTCCTCCCCTCCAAGCATGAATGGGCTACTGCGCGGCACCTTTCAAAGCACGAATGGACCGCACCAAGTGCGGCGCCCGCGCTTCCTGTGATCACAGCCAGCTCGCTCGCCTCTAATTCTGTGCAGTTCTGCGAACTTCTTTTTGAAGCTTGTCGTTCGCATTCACCAGCCGATGACGCAATTTCTGTGTAGGGAATGGCTTGGAGCAGTATAGCCGTCGATTAAACATTGAAGTGCACGGTTTCTGTCGAGAGGAAAATGAAAGCCATTTTGCAAAAATGAAGAAATTGGCACATGAGCTTGAGCTACCTGAACTTGTAGAATTGGATTTGGAAGCCTTGCATAGGTTGCCATCACGTGCTGGAAAAGAACCGGTTGTTATCGCACGCTTCGCGCCATAGCTCTTGAAAGAAAAATGGATTAAAATCGCCCTTCCCCTTGGCTAAGGGGCCCTGTAGCCTTCACAGTGCTGAAGGGAACTTCTGAGATGGAGTGTAGGTGTTCCGCTAAAACACTTCAAAGACAATGGTAACTATTGGCAATAACAGACAGGAGAAATTCAGTTGAAAGAAAATAGGTCGAAAGGTAATGTCCTGAAGAGCTACGGCTTGCAGTTTATTCTTCGTCTCGAAGCTATGGTACGTGATGCAGGTATTACATTGTTCATGGGCAAATATACAGAAATTTCATCGTGTATTTGCTGTTTTCGTGTGGGCCTCGAGTTGGGAAATATGCAGTCGAACCAATCTGCTTAGACGATAGAAGAACGGAGGCTTCGTATTACCACATCTTTTCATACGGAAAATCATAAACAGGTTCTTCTTTTTCCGTAATGTGATTGACCATTTTCTGCGCACGGTGTGCCAACTGAGGCTGATGAGGACCTTACCTGGACATGTAGTTGGTACAGATCACATGAATGGCGTTGTACCTCAAGGAGGTGATCTTCAGTGAAAGCTTTTTGTCTGTCAAATTTTCTAACGAGTACCTGTTTTCAGTTACACGTAAAAATCTGTACAAAGATGTGTGTGATGCAATTTTACCTGTTCCTGTGTACAGTGCCATGCACAGTGGAGCCCAAGGGCAGGACGCGTTAAAGCGGTTTAAGAGAATTCAAGTGGCTCCTTCCACAAAGTCTTTTTTTAGGCTTCACACAGGTTTGAATGTCAAAGTATTTCTCAAAAAGCGCGGTTTTTAACCTTGAAGGTCAGACTGTGTCATCTGTAATATACCAGAAGCTATTGACCACGTTTTTTTTTACATTGCTGAGAGGGCGTGTATTTTTGGGAAGTGCTACGGAGGACAATCAAAAAGAAATTTACGTTGAATCCTTATGGTACCAGGTTTCTTCCCATAAATAATGAGGATGCATCGCCGTTTGACTTAATATTGTTAACTGGCCTCCACTGTTTACGGTGGGCCCATATGCCGCGATTTTATTTCGATCAAGATGCAAGGCCCCCAGGAATATACTTCCGAGAGTGCATGTTGAAATTTGTTGAATTTTATAAAGCACACTAGTTTGTACATGAGTGGTTGTCGAGGGTGTAGCCCTTGCAAGGCTCAAGGTATTTTAAAATTGGTGTCTGTCCAGTAGGACTGACACTATTTATTGTTGTTACTTCGATGTGCTTGTTCATGTACATCATGTCTGGAAACGGGCAATAAGGCGAAAAATCGTTGGTAGCGCAATTGGTAGAGCACTCGGCACCTATCGTCGCGGACCGAGAGGTCATGGTTTCGACTCCCAGTCATCCAAATCAACGATACTTTTCTTCTGGTTTTTCGTTGTCATCTGCTGATGTGCATTTCACCGGCGTCACATCCGTGACGGAAATTAGGTCAGTAAACTCTTGGTTAATCCCGGCATAAAACACTTTCGTCATCAAATAGGTCAGGTGCGCACACGCCCAGCCTCCCTTGCCCCCATTTTTCACGATAAGTGAAGGGCTTCTAATTTTTTTAACAGCTAGCGAAGCTTCTTAAGCCGAAAGTTGGCCGTGGATTCTGCGCAGGAAAACAGAAAAAAGGAATGGAGGTGGAGAAGAGAAGTGGTGCAGAGAATAAGAAATCAAAACGAAATAAAATTTCTTGGATATGTGGGATTCGAACCCGGGTATCCACGGTCCGAAAGAGAGCGTCGTAAACACTACGCTATCCAGGCACGGTAGCAGAACAAGATCGGAATCATATGATTGCGTTGCTTTGAGCGAGGGAACGAGAAAAAGATACAGACAGAAAGAGACACAAACAGAAAGAGAAAGAAATAGAGAGATAGAGAAACAAAGAGATCACATAGCCACGTATTGTGTAGTACATCAGCGGGGTGAGGAAGGGAAGTGAGGGTGGGGAAGGTAAATCTTAGCATAGTCATTTATACAACAGCACAGCACGGGAAAGGGAAGTGAGGAGGGAAAGGCCACCAGCTTCGCTCTTCCCATAGTATTCGCACCAGTAGGGCGTATGACTGCCCCATTTTTTTCGAAGGCTCGTAGAATTGGCCTCTTTGACAAACGCATTGCGAACGTAAAAGTAGTCAAGAGCTCGACGAATGTTCGTCTGGTCAGGTATCATGATGAGGATGTAGATGCGGTCACTGACCGCAAGTCAAGGTGAAGAACACAGAGACGTTTCGGGACCTATACGGGTTCCTTGTCCACACTAAGCAGGCAAGAGCCCTGTGTCGCTTTTTTATGCTAGAATGTGACGTAATGAACGGGTGTAACTGGCAGATAGATTCCCATCTGTCCTGCTAATAGTGTCCTCAGTCGTCTGGATGAAAACAGATTCCAAAAGTAGTCTCGTGGTCGAATTCTTTTCCTTAGCTATTACAGCGGCGTTGTCCCAATCGATGAAGTGACCGTGATTATCGGCGTGCTCAGCAAGGGCGTTTGACGCTTTCTTGTTGTTGCTCACGTCCCTTTGATGTTCCTTTAATCTCCTCGTGAAGTTGTCAGTTTCGCCGATGTAACTGCAGCTTCAGTCTACGCGTGGCACCTTATAGACAACACCGGGGTATCGCTTGCTGTCTAAGCGATCCTTCACGTTCACAAGCTGATTCCTAAGCTTGTTGGACGACATCTGCGCAACGTGAAGGTCATATCTTGAAAAGATACGGCTTAGGGCTTCGCTGACCCCAGGAACATAAGAGACGCCGGCACGTCTTCGAAACGACCTGCCCTGGGATGGCTTGTGATGGAGGACAGGATATTCAACATTCTTAATAAATTTCTTCGGGTACCCGTTCGTCACTAGTTCTCGATGTATTGTTTGAAGCTCTTTCCTCACTGCATCGTCACTTCAGCAAATGCGTGTTGCCCGCGTCACCAGGGAAGAAACAACGGATTGCTTGTGGCAGGCTGGGTGGCACGAATTGAAATTCAGGTAGTGTCCGGTATGCGTTGCTTTCCTGTGCACAGTAAACAAAAGGCTAGTTCAGGTACGGCTCAACGTAAAAGTGCCTCGGTTTTCACCGAATCCGTGCAAAAAGCGCAATTTCTGTGGGAACCATTCCATGCTGTGCTAAGGAGGATGAACCACGACGCGATACGAAAGGCAAACTTTCAGGCCTCTGCCAAGAGCCAGAAAAAACAAGAAAATCAAAGCGAGTGAGCAAAAGGCCTTCGAATGGCGGGCTGAAAAGAATCATTGTAAGGATTATGCAACATAAGCATTTCAGCCTGACGTGTCGGAGATGCGGCATGCGGTTGGGCATTCCACTTTAGTGTATAGAGAGAAATTCGACATTTCTCTTACATCAACGACGTCTTCTCCGCAGGCAGGTGCCGACACATTCACCACCGCGGGCAGAGCACAGCTAGGAGAACCCAGCAAGGGGCCTTCTTCGTTTGATTACTACACGCGTCAGCCACAGCGGACCCGCTACGACCTAGTGTGTCAGCTACCCCGAGGCCGACAAAGCACGGATGACGAGTGTGCCGTCGCTTACAAACCGATCCGCAACTCCGCAGACGTTAAGGTGCGCCATTCTAGCGGTAATGTATCGATAAAAACTTACAAAAAAACGGGTGTTCCCTTTGTTTTTTGTCGAGATATGGTTACTCGGGCACTAAGTGCGATTACTTGGCACTGCCCAACCATTTTCTACGCCAAACATACTGAAACTGAAGTCCGCGAGAGCATTGAAAACTGTTAGTAAGAGGGGCGCTCTCGCAATCTGCACTCACTACATGTGCACTGGCGCACACCTTTTTATGGAATTCAAAGAAAGAATATGAAGCCAAAGCGAGCGCAACTAAGAGGGCTAACGGAAGGCGTCCAAAAAATTATCTTCTCGTTAGCTTAACTTACAATAAAAAACATGGCTGATCCCTCTGTCATAGGAATCGGTATAAACAAAAGTTAAGCGTGTCTTCACATACGTAATTGAGCGCTTGTTGTGCATTGTTTCTGCATAATGGCGAAGGAATGAATGCTACAGCAACAAATTGTAATGCCACGCGAAGAACAGCAAGCAGCTTAAAACTCGCAGCTTGCTGCTCGAGCAGAAAGGACGCACAGAAAGAACATACACAGGATGAGCGCGAACTAACTCTCACAGCTCGACTGTAAAGCGCGCTGCTCAAACACAAAGGAGGACGCACGAGGCGAACGGACGGGTATACACAGGATGAGCGCGAACTGTTACAGTTGTAACTTATTTGTGTGTGAGGAGCGCGCTCCTTTCGCAAAAGCGGTCGCTGCAGTGAGCGAACTGACCTTCGTGCTGTCTATAGCTTGAACGCGAACTTGCGGTGAGAGTACAAGAAGTACAAACCAACCCCCACAGGGCGTGTTCGCACGAGCGACCACGCCCTGTGAAGGCACGCGCGCATCGCAACGCGCGGGGCGACGTGCGCCCTTCATCGCCCTTCGAGCCCTTCGCGCCATCTCGCCAGTGATAACTAAAACACACTGAAGTGCCGCCGATCTCTAAGTACCGCCAACGGTAAATGGCGAATATAAAAATAGCTTGCTGTTAGAACGCTGAAGAACATGCGGTCTGCGGCCGAGTCGGTGCGCGCCACGCGCTGCGAAGCGAGTCGTCGTAGGTTCGACTCCCGGCGACGGAAGTTTTTCTTCTAGTTTTAAATGCGAAGCATTTCTTAGCGAACTTCTGGGACTTTGAGCGTATCTATCTATCTATCTAGCCGCCTACGACTTTGTGCTCTCCTGACCATTTCGTTAATCGGATGTGTGGGATGCCGTGTCTATGGAAGGACGCATCCCAACATAAAACGTAACAACTGTTTATTAACGGAGTAGCAGCAGCGGGGCGAGCATACCGACGCTGCGCTCAGTCGGGTAGCGAAGGAATGATCACTTCCGAGCTTGGCAGCTAGGTTTTAAAGCCACCGTCGGTGACGTAAGCCTCCGGTGACGCTGCGGTGGCGCTGTCCCTTATCGGAGGCGTGGTGTAGCATGAAGCCGTGTCACGCCGGGCTGGATAGTGACGAGGCGGAGGCTGCGCCGGTTTGTGCGCAGTGTGCTGCCACATCAACCCCCCCCCCCCCCCCCCCCCCGCGGAGTACAGAGCCCTCAGGGTCTGTAGAAATCTGGGAGGCGTACCAGACGTCCAGAGCGTGTCGTGACCGGAGCGGGCTGCGACGTCGGCGGCTGTGGATGTATGCCTGTGGAGAGAGTGGCGCTGCCCGGTTCGTTCGCAGCGATGTATGCGGGCTTGAGCCGGTCAATCGAGACGCGGACGTCGTTCCCGTTCAGGCGCAGAGTGAAATTTTTGTTGTCGCGATGGACGACCGGGTAGGGTCCGGTGTAGGGTGGCTGGAAAGGCCTGCGGACGGTGTCGTCGCGAAGGAAAGCGTGCGTGCACGATGCTAGCTCCTTGAAGACGAAAGGTGTAGGCTTGCAGTGGTGGGCTGCAGGTGACGGGCGTAAGGCGGCGATGGTGCGTCGGAGCCGGGCGACGAAGTCGGTGGGATCTGACGTCGTAGTGCTGGATGGCTGTGCAGCGAGAAATTCACCTGGGAGACGGAGTGGTTCCCCGTAGACGAGCTCTGCTGGTGTAGCGTGGATGTCCGGCTTGAAGGTGGCGCGAAGACCGAGGATGACGGCTGGGATGGCCTCGAGCCAGGTTGAGTCCGGGTGGCACATAATGGCTGCTTTGAATTGTCGGTGGAAACGCTCGATCATTCCATTGGCGCAGGGGTGGTAACTGGTGGTCCTCAAGCGTTCGAAACCGACGGTCAGCCCGAGGAGCCTGAAAAGGTGCGACTCGAACTGTCGTCCTTGGTCGGTGGTTACGCGGCGGGGAGCGCCGAAACGAGCAATCCAGCCGGTGAAGAAGGCCGAGGCGACGTCTTCCGCGGTGATTCCCTCGAGGGGCCATGCCTCGGGCCATCGAGTGTACCGGTCGATGGCGGTGAGGCAGTAGCGGTAGGGGCCAGCCGGCGGAAAGGGTCCTATGATGTCGAGGTGGACGTGCTCAAACCGACCAGAGGGCTGAGGGAATGTTCCGAGTGGTGACGTGACGTGCCTGGTGACTTTAGCGCGTTGGCATTGAATGCAGGAGCGCGCCCAGGTGCGACAATCCCGCTGCGTGGAGGGCCAGACGTAGCGGTCAGCCACGAGGCGTGTCGAGGCGCGTATGCCGGGATGGCTGAGGTTGTGGAGCTGGTTGAAAAGGCCACGGCGATGGGACAAGGGTACATAGGGCCTGCTTCGTCCTGTCGACATGTCGCAACAGATTGTGGTTGTCGACCCTGGGATGGGGACTTGTTGCAGCTGAAGTGAGGATGTGCCCTTGAGAAGTTCCTGCAGTTCGGTGTCCGTAGTCTGAGCCTCGGCGAGGACGTCTGCTGTTATCTGCACAGAGCTGATGGCTGCTACACGTGAAAGCGCGTCGGCGACCACGTTGTCTTTCCCGCTGACATGTTGGATGTCGGTGGTGAACTGTGCAATGAACGATAGTTGGTTCTGCTGTACAGGCGGGAGTTTGTCGCGACGTTGAGAGAAGGCGTAGGTAAGAGGCTTGTGGTCTGTATAGATGGTGCAGTTCTGTGCTTCGAGAATGTGGCGAAAGTGTTGCACTGCTTCGTATATCGCCAGAAGTTCTCTGCAGTAGGCTGGCAACATTGTCGGGGCGGTGGTCGTGGTTTCCTCAGTGGAACTGGCGGTTGAAGGGGTCGTTTTCCGAGCTTCGAGCTTCTTGGAGAAGAACGCCAAGGGATGCCAGGTGTTTTCCACGCGTTGCATGAGGGCGGCGCCGATGGCGAAGCTGGATGCGTCCGTGAACAGTCCCAAGGGAGCGTCTGGCACGGGATGGGTGAGGAGCGTGGCGGTGCAGAGGGCGGCTTTGCAATCTTCGAAAGTTCTCGCTAACGTCGGTGTCCACGTGACGGGTTGGTTTCCTCGTAGGCCGGCCAAAGCATCGTGGAGGGGAGCCTGGTAGTCGGCAGCGTGTGGCAAGAAACGCCTGTAGAAGTTCAGCATGCCAAGGAAACGGCGAAGGTCTTTAGCGGTGGTGGGTTGAGGGTAACTTTGCAGGTCTGAGATGCGTTGGGGCAAGGGCCGAGTTCCCTCAGATGAAACTTCGTGGCCGAGAAAGCGGACGACGGAAGCGCCTAGCGTGCTTTTTTGGATATTGACGAGTAGACCGTGGTCGTCGAGGCGTTGGAACAGCAGACGAAGGTGCCTGTGGTGCTCTTCGGCGTCGCGGGAAAATACCAGTATGTCGTCAAGGTAAACGAAGCAGAAGTCGAGGCCGCGGACGACTTCGTCGATGAAGCGCTGAAAGGTTTGTCCAGCGTTCCTCAGGCCGAAGCTCATGAAGGGAAACTCGAACAAGCCAAAGGGAGTGATGATTGCCGTTTTCGGGACGTCATCTGGATTGACGGGTATCTGTGTGTACGCCTTCACCAAGTCTAGCACGGAGAACACGTGGCAGCCATAGATGCGATGGGCGAAATCCTGTATGTGGTGGATAGGGCACCTGTCCGGGATGGTGCGCGCGTTGAGGGCACGGTAGTCTCCGCAGGGCCGCCAGCCTTCGGTCTTCTTCGGAACAAGGTGGAGTGGCGAGGCCCATGGACTGTCAGAGCGGCGGGCGATTCCTTCGCGGAGCATGGCCTCAAACTCTGCTTTGGCTATGCGCATGCGGTCCGGGGCAAGGCGACGGGCGCGGCAGAATACCGGGGGGCCTGAAGTGGTCCGGATGTAGTGCACGGTGGTGTGCTGCACTCTGCGTGGCAGTCCGCTGGCGCGCGTCAATCCGGGAAATTCGGCGAGGATGGCATGGTATGGCGAATGATTGTCAACACTGAGTACCTTGATGCTTGGCTGTTGGGCGGTCGTTCGCTGGCCTGGTGTGGAATGTCCCGTTGTCGCGTCGATGAGGAGGTCGTTGCGGCAGTCCGGAAGGAGGTTGTAGTGGGCCAGAAAGTCTGAGCCGATGATTGGCTCGGCGACGTCGGCGATGACAAAATTCCAGCGAAGGTCACGGCGTATGTTTCTGAGCTGGATGTGCAGGCAGAGCGAGCCGTACGTTTTGATTGTAGAGCGGTTTGCCGCGCTGACCTCGAAAGACGTAGGCGGACGAGGACCTTGAAGATGGGATCGCGGGTAGCAGCAAATGTCGGAACCGCTGTCTACAAGGAACCGCTGCTTCGTGATTTGGTCGGTGACGAAGATGCGACGGCCTCCGGGTTGGCAGCTTGCGGCCGTCTCTACGAGCTGCCGTTGGCGTTTTCCGCATGCCCAGCGGAACAGGGTGGTCGACATCGCCGGGCTCTGTCCCCGAAGCGACGGTGGTAGTAGCACGGGCCGTTGTTGTCGGTTTGCCGCGACGAACTGGTGTTAAGCTCGCGGCTTTGCGAGTGGCGGCGCTGGTGCATCGGAAGACGTTCACCCAAGCGTTGTTGAATGGAGTTGAGCTGTCGATCGATGTCGTCGATGCGGCGTGCAAGCTCCGCGGTGTTCAGCGGTGCGGCGACAGCCTGGATGGTGGGCGACAACTGCGGCAAGGAGACCTCGATGACGCGATCAGCCATCTCCGCAAGTTCGTCGAGGGGTAGCCTAACCTGGGCCTGCAGAATTGCCTGGGCGTGCGGCGGGAGTCGTTGGAGCCAAAGCACTCGCAGGAAGGAATCCTGGACTTGCAAGCTTCCCGCGAGCGCACGCATGTGGCGCAGGAGCTGCGATGGTTTGCGCTCGGCAAGCTCTGCGGACTGAAGTTGCCGCACCTTCAGTTCATCCGAGAGCGACAGGCGGCGGATGAGTTGAGTCTTCAGGTGTTCGTAGTGGTTGGCCGTTGGTGGGTTGGCGAGAATATCGCGGACCTCATTGGCATAACGTGCGTCGAGGTGGGCGACGACGTAATCGTAGCGGGTGCGGTCTTGCGTGATGCGCGCCAGGGAGAACTGGGCCTCGACCTGGGCGAACCAGACTTCGGGCGAGTCCGCCCAAAACGGCGGAAGCTTGACGGCGACACGCCAGGCGTCGTATGAGGCAGCGTGCGGGATGCCTTCTGCGGGAGCTCTGAAGTCCTCAGCGGAGCCGGCAGGCACGGCCTCTGTTGTGGAGGCGCTGCGGGAAGGCTGCTGTTGCTGGGTCTGCAGTGCCTGTTGAAGTTGTTGCACTTGCTGGCGCAGAGCGGTGAGAGCTTCCGGGTCGGCCATGGCGGTGCGGTTTGTTCGGTTTCCGGGTCACCAGATGTGGGATGCCGTGTCTATGGAAGGACGCATCCCAACATAAAACGTAACAACTGTTTATTAACGGAGTAGCAGCAGCGGGGCGAGCATACCGACGCTGCGCTCAGTCGGGTAGCGAAGGAATGATCACTTCCAAGCTTGGCAGCTAGGTTTTAAAGCCACCGTCGGTGACGTAAGCCTCCGGTGACGCTGCGGTGGCGCTGTCCCTTATCGGAGGCGTGGTGTAGCATGAAGCCGTGTCACGCCGGGCTGGATAGTGACGAGGCGGAGGCTGCGCCGGTTTGTGCGCAGTGTGCTGCCACAGATGTATACCAAAATTGGTGTGGCATAACATGACCTTATTACGAACATAAATGACAGGTCATAACATCAAAATCATGACTGCATGTCATTAACAGCATGATTTACATTCCACGGCCTTCGGGCTCTTACGGCCGTTCCGTTAATTTCATATATGCCAAAACTGGTATGGCGTGACAAGTGTCCATGACGAACATAATGACAAGTCCTAACCTACAAATTATGACACGCATGTCATGTGCAGCATGATTTCCATGACATGGTCTCGGGGCGCTCGCGGCCGTTTAAATGAATGGATACATACGAAAACTGAGTAGAATTGAAAACTGGGCAAGTTGGTAACAATTCATAGCTGGTCGAGGTAAAGAGCGCAAAAGAAGAAGACAGAGTAAAGGAGGGACGCAACACGAGCGCTGACTTTCAACTGAAAATTTAATGAAGAAACACCAAACATATACATTTTTTGCGCATGCTCTCACAAGGCAAGGAAAAAAGGAAAAAAGAAAAAGGGAAACACTTCTGTGTGGCACGAGGCAACTTATCTTAACAACGTTAGCGGTTACAATAATCTAAAAAAGATATTTCATTGTCATGGAGGGCAATTGACTGCTGGCTGAGGCAATTTTGCCCTGCCTTGTGTCGCTCCTTTACTCTGCCTTCGTCTTTTGCGCTGTTTACCTCGACCAGCTATACGAAAACTGTGTGGTCAACATAACTGACACGTGGTAACATGAAAATCATGACATGCATGTCGTATACCACATGATTTACATGCCAAGTTCATGGCGCACTCACGGCCGTTTCGCCGGATTGACATACACCAAAATTGATATTGTGCGATGTAACTGTATGAAGAACATGAGTAACAGGTGGTAACATGAAAACCATGCCATGCATGTAATGTATGTCATGGTTTACATGCCACACTCATAGTGCATTCGCGGCCGTTTCGCTGGCTTGATATACACCAAAATTGCTATTGCGCGACACCACTTTATGACGAACGTAAATGAGAGGTGGTAAGGTGAAAATCTGGACATGCGAGTGATGTACGACATGATTTACATGCCATGCTCATGGCGCACTTGTGGCCGTTTCGCTAGATTGATATGCACCAAAATTGGTATTGCGCGACACCACTTCATGACGAACGTAAATGACAGGTAGTAAGGTGAAAATCATGACATGCAAGTGATGTATATGATTTACATGCCATGCTCATGGCGCACTCGTGGCCGTTTCACTAGATTGATATGCACCAAAATTGGTATTGCGCGATGTGACTGTATGAAGAACATGAATAGCAAGTGGTACATAAAAATCATGACATGCATGTCAGGTACGGCGTAACTTACATGCCACGCTCATGGTGCATTCGCGGCCGTTTCGCTAGCTTGATATACACCAAAATTGGTATTGCGCGGCGCGACTGTATGTCGAACGTAAATGAGAGGTGGTGATATGAAAATCATGACATGCAAATCATGTACGACCTGATTTGCATGCCACGCTCGTGATGCATTCGCGGCCGTTTCGGTAGCAATACACCAAATTTGGTATTGCGTGACGTGAGTGTATGCAATGCAGCCGTGGTGGACCCCGGCATAAAACACTTTCATGTCATGAAAAAAGTCACAGCTGCGACCCCACGGCGGCGAACTAAGGATTTCGATAGCAACAAATTTGAATATTGTGCGAAATAAGATTAGCAGCTAACTCATTTAGCATATCCGACCTGGCTAACTCAACAAAATTCTGGCGTAAGGAATTAACGCGGCCATTGCTGGGAGCGAAGAGACCTTCATACTGTCTACCTGTTCAATGCAAACTGAGTGGCGACAACGACGCACGCACATATGAGCCGTCAAATGATCTTTGTCAAGATAGGGCGATCCCGCTGAAGGCCTGACGGAGACACGCTGCACCCCCTCCGGGACACCCATGAGCCTTTCGCGCGACGGCCGGCGCGTTTCCTCTGCGCTTGAGCGCCGGCTGCCCTCGCGCACTTTCACTCGCACATAGAACATGTTGTGTAGTGAAGCAACGAGTGAAGACCCGAACCCTCGACCCCTACGTCATCTACAGCTCGTGTCATCTTGTTCTCTTCACTTCTACCAGCAACACCCTCTAGAAAAATATGAAGGCCTTAGTTCTGTTCCCTTTCCACTCGCGCTACGTCAGCAGATGGGGCGAACGCATGAGGCGGCGACACGACGCATCCACGCGTCCCGATCGCGCTGGTGCGCGTTCATCGCGCCTCTGCCGAAACTCATTCCCCGGCGCGTCTGTACAGACGTGCATCTCTTCGCTGTTCAGTTGGCCGTGTTTTCTTGATTGTGAAAGGAATGTGAAAGCGACGACGCCGAGATGCCGTGCAAATGCTGTGTACCTCGATGCCGCGGTAACTACACGGGGGACACGAAGGTGCACGTCTTCAAGTTCCCGAGAGACCAAGCTCTGAGGAACGCTTGGATTCGTGCTGTGCCACGGGAAAACCTCACGGTCACCGAAAATTCCAGGGTAAGTTCTTGTTTTTTCGTGTTTAGGTGTTAGTTAATTCAAATTATGTATACGTACGTGTGTAAGTGGCTCATGAGCCGCACGTTTGTATGACAGGTAGCCATCGGTTTGCTGATTGGAGGTAAATTTTTTTTCTAGGTATGCGAACTTCATTTCATGGACGAGGACATTATTCGAGTCGCGACGCATACAGATCAAGCAATGACAGTGCCGCTAGCTCATGTGCGCTTTCGCCCAGACGCTGTACCGTCGAAGTTCCAGAATTGTCCGAGCTACATGTCCAGAAAGACCACGAGAAGGGAAGATCCTGACTCCAAGCGCGCGCGTATATAGAATGCAGCCCTCCAGAAAGCCATCGCTGAATCGAACGAGGCGGTTATCAGAGCACGCGAGGAGGATAAAGTCAGCAGTTTGAGCGAACTTGCCAACCACTTGAGGAGCCAAGGGATGAAGTTCTGGGATGTAATCGAAAGAAATGAAAGGCTTCTTCTCATTCACATCGTCGACGACGAAGCGCCATGGTTGAAATACTCTGTTTGCGTGAAAGGACACTTGAGCGTGCCACTACACGTCATGAAAACAGCCGTAAAAAAGCTAGGCGCAAATCTCTGCGTTCCCGAAATCACTAACAGTAAAAGGGGTATGGTGCAACTCCTGGAAGGCATCGAGAAGTGGGACGGTGACCTGATGTGCAACTCAGTCGCGGAAATTTGCGAGGCGGTTTGTTTACTGCTAGATCAGCTTTGCACATCCCAAGCAGAAGACGCCAACTGTGTTCGATTTGTGAAGGAGCAAGTCACCTTGCACCTATCGAAAAAACAGCGCAGGCGCTACTCTGCTGATTTCATGATGTTCTGCTGCATTTTTTAACTATTGGCCTCGAGGAGTTACGGAGTCGCCCTCTATCGGACGCGCCGCGATTGCGTGCTAGGCAGGATGCCGCCGGCGCGCTCCCCATAGGTTTTGCTGTCGGCGCTCTACAAAAACACCTCGCGGAAGCCCTCTAGGGCATTTCTGTAAGTACTTTCGAAATGAACTGTGTTCTTTACTGTCAAGATAATCATTTTCGACGAACTGAAAGCGCAAGATAGTCTACAGTCACTGTCTCTTTGCAGAAAACCGAGCACCCGCTTCACGCTGTCACCGCGTTGGAGACCCCTGAACCGGCTTCTTGCGTGAAAGGTAGTCACTCGCTGAGTGCAAACTATGTGAAATATCTCGTTAAAGTAGACTGCCTGTATAACCAAACGGAGCATAACAGAAAGGAGCCTCAAGCCAGCGATCGCACGGGTTCGCGACGACTGACGGTGCCTCTACATGTGTGAGCGTCTGCATGTATGTTCGTACTGATGGTTTCGCTTTTGCTACGAGCGCGTTTTGGCACCACGCTGTGAACTTTAGGCCGCAAAACATGAGAATTTGTGAGTAAACAAACAACTACTGTTGCGCGGACGCTATCAGAGCAGTTCAAAAACAATTTCCTTACAACTGCGGCTTCGGTGCGCATGACAACTTTGTGATCTGCCGTCCCGACAAATCAGTGTTTTTTTTTTTCTTTTTCGGTCTAAATTCGGCTACGTTTCAATGTCATTTGACAAGTTGTCTCGCACTGCGTATTGATCGGTCTTCTCAGCGGGCAAATGCCGCTGCTTCTGTTTCTTTATTCAGCGCATTCGTTTCGTTTGGTGCTCACACAAAACGTGAGCAAATGCGACGCCTTTTTTAATGCTCCTTAATTATCGTTCCGTTTGCATTCCAGTGAACTTGCCGCTCTCTGTGATCAACAAATTCATAGACCAAAGCTTCACCACTTCGAGATTGCTGGTGGAAGGAGAACCAGTCTACGAGACCGAGCATGTATAGTAGCATGCGACGCCTAGGAAAAGAAAGAAAATACAGTAACGCGGGAGAATCAGTACATCGACTGACAAGAAGAAGATGACTTTCGCCTTCTAGTCATCTTTAACGAATGCATAAGGGACCCTGTGCGTTTTTTAATTCAACGTATCTAAACAATGACTTGTGCATCTGCAGCCGATTTTGTGGACGCTGAGCACGGGGCCGACGATCAAGAGGTCGCATTGGAGGGTTCTGAGATGGCATCGCACGTGGTAAAATGTAGCGCTTTTACCGTCCTGTGGCAGATAAGCATCATTTGCCGGCGGGAAGCGCGCGCGAGCCATCGTCTCAGTGCGCGTTGTCTGCTACTCACCGAACATCGCAGGCCCGACGCAGTAACAAAAGTCTTCGTCGCGGAAGTGCTTGTTGCACACAAGACTCGTAGCGGATGGCTACTTGCTGGTTCTCAGCTTTACAACCCATGCTTCACGCTGTTTCTTGTCCCGCGGTTACCAGTGCAGGCTGACACTGGGCTCCTTTGCGTAAGCGCGGCGCTGCGGCACCGAGCGGTAGAGCCCCATGTTCGTCGCCTTCGGAGGTAGCCACTCTATCAAAATGGTTTCAATTGAGTATAAAATGAGAGAAAACTTCCGAATTTGAACAGACCGCAGCGCACGTGGGACTTGAAACTCGTTTTCAAAGCACGCGGCAGTGCGCCACAAGCAGCCGACGCGGCCGCGGAGACCACGTGATCCTGCCAAGTACGTCACGCCGACGGTGGCGCCGGCGTTTCCAGTGGTGGGCCTCGAGGCCAATATCGCCCCATGCGTACGCGTTCATGCGCAGCCATGGATGCATCACCTTGCCGCATCCTATGACAATCAAATGAGTGTGCTCGTCTTATGGTATGAGTCCTCAACAAGAGCATCAGAGCGAAACATTCCTCAGCTATATGGCGAAACGAATTTCTGACCTGAAAGATGACCAGCGCTTTGTCACAGCTATGGCAGATGAAATACATATAAAACCCTACCTCGACTACAAAGGGGGTAATATTACCGGCGCCGCGCTTAATAGAAGTGAAGCTGCTAACTCTGCGCTCGTTTTCATGGTGCGCAGCCTGACGTGTAAATTCAAAGAAGTTGCGCACATCGTGCCGGTGCACCGAGTAGAGGCAGAGTTCCTGCAAAAGACGCTTAAAGAAGTGGTTTGCGGGCTGGAAAAGATTGGGTACCGAGTTATGTGCGTCGTCAGCGACAACTCTGTCAACAGAAAAGCGATGTCCCTCTTTGAATCACCTCCACGTAACAGAATTGTGTACCAACATCCATCAGACCCTTCAAGGCCGCTGTTCTTCGTTATAGACCCAGTGCGCATTCTAAAATGCATACGAAATAACTGGATAAATCAGAAGAATGACCAAATTTGTTTCTACTTCTCGGAGATCCAAGGAGACACGCCACAATCAGAGCGAATGCACACAGCGTCATTTGCGACAATCAGGGACCTTCACAGCAAAGAGTGCGACCAGCTGTTGAAATATGGCTATGGACTGTCGAGAAAAGCCCTCTGCCCTTCGAATCTTGAAAGGCAGGACGTAAAGCTTGCTTTACAAATCTTCACTGATTACTTACCAGAGGCGTTACGCGCTCTTGGAGCAAAGCACAACCTGTTCTCTTTTGAGGTCACTGCTACATTCATTGATATCGTACTGAAGTGGTGGAAAATTGTAAACGTCAAAACTCCATGGAAGGGAGAAAGGCTGAGAGATCAGTTCCAACAACCAGTGCTTTCCATTGATAACGATCTAAAAATTGCCTTCTTGCACATGTTTCTTAAGTGGCTGTATGAGTGGAAAAACAAAGGTGTTGACAAGGGTACTATGACAAAGGAGACTCACGCTGCTCTCGAGCACACTACCTATGCGCTTATTGAGCTCGCTAGGTACAGCTTCGAAGAGCTTGGAATGTCGTATGTTCTTTTTGGGAAGATACAGACCGACTGCCGTGAAGATCGGTTTGGAAAGTATAGGCAGCTGGCAGGTGCTCAATATCACATCTCCAACAGGCAGCTATATGAAGTCGAAAACAAGCTGCGCCTGCAAAGTACCCTGCCTACAGTTTCCACTGACCAGCACTGGGAATATGTCCGAAAGCAAGTCGAGGCTTTGCTTCCCAGCAGTAACGTTGTTGTGACCAGCCAGGCTCTTGCGAAGATGCAGGACGTCATCCCAGTCCTCGTCCACGTTGCAGGTTATGCAGTATACGCCTCCCCTAAAAAGTTGAATTGCGCGCAATGCAGGGACTCGTTGACTGTGGACAAGGAGATCACAGTCTCTGCCACAAACGAACATTATGGTCTCGTGAAGCACCTGGACCGAGGAGGCTTAGTTTATCCATCAATGTTTGCACTAAACGCAGTTGCTCACAGCTACGTTGTGGTAGAGCAGCTCGCTACAGAGCCAGCCCTGCTTATGATGCCTGAACAACGCCAAGTCGTCACGAAACTGACCCTACAATTGCTGGCTAGTGAAGAGCAGTCCGACTTCGATACGTGTGAGAATGACCACACGATTGAACTAGTGCTTAAACATATCCTGCGGTGCAGCACCAACATTCTGCTAAAAAACTTTTGTAAGAAGCTGAACGACAAACTTCTCGACGCTGCCGATAAATAAAAAAAAGGAAAGCCACAACTGTCCAGGCCAAATAGCTGCACGTATTGCTTCCAATATAGAGCAAGTACAAAAAGAAACTGAGCTTCGTAAATAAATGTTTTTCCGCTACAGTGTTCTTGCCCTCTAATTTCTTTTACATGCATGCATGATTATTCTTGCAGAAAAAAAAAGCTTCCGCGCAGTGCACCTGCGAGACCACCTCTCTTGAACAGCGCTCCTTATTTTTTTCCAATCCGCCCCATCATGTGACGTCACGCGGAGAGAGCTAAGGCCTTGATATTTTTCTAGAGGGTGTTGCTACCAGTCGCCACCCTCCCAGAATAGTCATATATCCCCAAGGGGCCGGCGTGTTCTATATCAGTTTGAGCCTTTCTAGTCACAGAATGGTGTTGCCCTGATCTTTTACAGTCAAGCTGGTGGCTTCCGCAGTTGATATAGCAGCGTCCATTTGAAGAAATTACCTCGCTACTAGCTAAGCTTAGCACACAAGTAGCTAGCACTAGTCGCTTAGCAATAGTAGCTTAACACACAAGGTGCCGCTCTGCTGAGCTCAAGGGTGCAGATTAGACACCGGCAGCCGCATTTGATGAGGACAAAGAACACCTGTGTGCTTAGGGGCACGGCCCCAGGTGGTCGAAATGAGGGCTGGGCAGTATCGCGATAGTATTTCAGAGGTACTTTTGAGTATCTGTATTTCTGTATCGAGATACATTTGAAAAATGTATTTGTATCTCAGTAGTGAAATACATTTACGATGTATTGCCTGTATCGCGATACTATGCAGGACACGGGTATTCGTTACATTGTTTTTTTTTTTTTGTGTCGGAAATGAGTTCAGGCGTGTTTCCAATGGGGGAATGACGTTTTTTTTTTTTCTTTTTTGTGCCAAGACAAGCAAAGGCGCGCCGCCGGTCGCCGACAGACAGGGCTGCGATGGTTTCCCCTCAAGCACAGAATGGTCCATATGGTAAAGTGCCCGACGCCGCAGACGGCAGAATCGCGGGGGCAGTGTTGTCGGCCTCTGCCGACGAAAGTCGCTGTCTCTTAAGGTCAGTGCAGCACGCGTAATTTTTTTCGGGTGGCAAGCCATTACTTCGCGACCCCTCGCGCGGACACCGCCTTGGAACAGGCTTTGCAATGCTTCGCGTGCGTTCAGTTTTCAAAGCGGCGGCACTTCCAAAAGCAGTTCCCGTAGTCGCGGCGGAAGTGACTAGAAGATGGCTATCTTTGACGCGCTTTCAGCCATCTCACCAATGTCACGGTGCGTTCCTAATTGATTACATGCGTGAAACGGTCTTTTGTGGTAGCAGGCTCCCCCACCGCCGGAGCCGACTTCGCCTGTTACGGCTTTCTGAAATGGGTGCTGGTAGCGTCGGTGGTGGTGACAGCTTCATTGAAGCCGACAGGGTCAGACGGCTGAGGATTCCGAAGATGGGTACCGTCTTCGGATTCTGAACAGTCAGAACAACCCAAGTGAGGGCGGAAGTGTTTCGGTATCTAGATGACCCGAGAAGAGATATCGTCACGCTGCAGGGCAATCCGGCTATGAAGGCGGTATTTATCCACTATAACACGAATTTGTGCTCGCCTTCAGCGGTAGACAGACTTTCTTTCTTACGTGAGTCTTGTGCTGAGGCTGAACCGAAGCTGTTAGAAGACAGCCCATTTGAGAAGCCTACACAGCAACCTTCTCAGCAAAGCAGATCTTGTGTTCATTAGTGATTCGAGTGATTTGCTTAAAGTGTGCTATTTCTAGCATAGCTTAGTTTGTTCGCCAAGTATGTCGATTTCGGTGTCCAATCCTTGTTACTGTTGCTGTTAAAGAGTGTACTTTTTATTGCAATTGATACTTGTAATTATGTCATTACAGTGAAACCTCGATGATACGATCACAGCTCATACGAATTTCGTGGTGATACGTTTTTCTTGGTCCCGGCCAAGCCCCATTGGCCTGCAATGTAATAGAGTACGGTTGTTGCGAACAGATTTTTACCCAGTGACGTTTGATACGAACGTACGCTACCGCCCAGGTACGAAGAGGTGCTGTCCGCGCTGTCGCGGAAGACGCGCCAAGCACGTGCGAGCGCGGGAACGCAAGCGTGGGCATAATTGCGCCGCACCGCCGAATTGTCAGAATCACGGGGTAAGAAAAACACTTTTCTTACGGTCAGAATATACCTTCAGAGACGCGTCACGGCCTCCGAGATTGTGTGTGAAAATCTCTGAGGCTCTTATGTGCCTCCGTGTGCCTTCGCGTTTAGGTTACAGAGGACATTAGCGCCGTGCTTTTTTTTTTCTAAAGCGTCGACACGGGCTGCTGTCGTTGAACTTTGTTTACACGTGCCTGCCTCGTGCATCAGACATCCTATGAAAGGTGGACGAGGACCGAAAGAAGGCGAGGACGGTCTTGGCGAAGGAGTCAGGCCTCACAACGTCAGCATGCGCGACCGTTGAGGTCGCACTTGTGCGGGCACGGCCGTAAATCTCCCAAAAAACATCCCCAAAACCTCCGCGATAACAAAATCATAACACAGGACCGTGGTTCTGTAATTTTGTGGCCTTGATACATCGCGTCAAAGCGCTTCTTTCGTTACTTTCGCTACAGTACTCCGGTGTTATGCAAAAAAAAACATACTAAAATTTGGAAGGGGCTACTGCTGTCGCGGGTCACAACGCACCTGGTTTATTAAGTACGCGCGTACGGGTCGTATATTTACGAGTGCTGGTATGATTGCCGACGTCTAAAAACTTAACTGACAATCGTTCAGGGTTCTTCCTGACGTTGCTGCGGCCCTGAAAAACAATAAATGAAAATGTACGCCAGCTTTCTTTTGTCGCGTGCTAATTCTCCGTGCTTTCTGGTGATACGAATTTCGGATGATACGAATATTTTTGGTGGTCCTGTGAGATTCGTATCACCGAGGTTTCACTGTATTACTAATTATGTACTTTGTCCGCCCCCCCCCTCCCCTGCAATGTCTTAATGGCGCTGAAGGTACTGTAATAAATAAATGAACTGAACGTTTCGATGCGCTGTAACTTTAAAGGACCCCTGACACCGAATTTGGAAACTCGAGATGCTTGTGTTGTTTGATAGTCCTGCATGCGGGGGCACTTCTGACCGATTATGAGTGACGAGCGTTGCCTTTAAGATATTTTAATTTGGTTTTAAGGTAAGCCTGAGTGCTCATCTGAATTTTGAACTCCTATCAACATAACCACTAGTATGACGTAGACGTAGGCCCCTTATGACGTTGCAGAGGTAAAGCAAGTGTTGTCGACGTCACAGACAGAAATATGCGCGGTGCATGCACTGCGGTATATTGCGAAGCGTGTTTGCTCTCCCACCTTCTCCTTCTTCGGTACGTGTCGGCAGGCAGCGTGAGCTCTCCGTGTGTGTGTTCTCCAACTGGCAGTTCAACAAGCGCGTGGCTGACGTCACCCAATACTGAGCGCACATCATCACGCGTGCCCCGAGGCGCGACCGCCGCGGCGCGGCGCTAGTTTCTTATCCTCTTTCGGCGCGCGTTTTGAACCTACACTAAAAATGACCACAATTAACGCTGCTAGGATTATTTAGACATCACGTTGGAGGATTTACGGTGTCATTCCGTGATTACAAGACATAGACATACTTATTACAACATAAATGTCACAAACAAGAAATCGGCTGTCAGGGGCCCTTTAATGCATCCTTGAAATAAAAAAAGTATTCCAGTATCTGTGTCGCTGTAACTGTATTCCGGAATACTTTTTTCGTCTTGTTGCAAAAGTATCTCCGAGATATCCCGTTACGTTAAAGGTAAATGTATCTCAGTATCTGTATTTTAGGCTTCCAGTTCATGTATCTCGATATCTGTATTCCCGAATACTTTTCTGAGTATCTCTGCCCAGCTCTGGTCGAAATTAATCCCAAGTCCCCCTACTACGGCGTGCATCATAATCATATCGTGCTTTTGGCAATTAAAACCCCTGCAATTATTCTTAACTCGCTGACGAAGCATGCATGGCCACCAGTGCTGGGCAGTATCGAAGATACATGTATCTTAGATACTATCTTAGATACTCTATGAGTATCTTGTATCTGTATCGCGATACGTCTCGAAAGATGAGTATCTGTATTTCCGATACATTCGATAATGTATCGTGTATCTTAAGATACAAGATACTTCTATCGCAACACAACCGTGCGAAACAATAATCACTGGCCAAGTTCCACTTCTCAAGCTGATACTGGTGCCACTAAGCCACCTGAACAAGTCTAAGGGCTGTGACGCAATTTTATTTTTCCGCCAGAGTCCTCCAGTGAGGGCAGAAGATGAGGAAGACAAGCACGCGGACGTCTACGCCCGGCCCACGTACCTTTCCTTCTCTCGATTTTTTTTTTTGCTTTTTAGTTGCGCCAGTGCCGCGACACTTGCTTTTAGCCACTGCCTACGCCGCGTACTCCACTGCGTGCAGCGTCTATCGCGCAAATTCTGATGTTGCTACAGTGTCGTTATTGAAGATTCTCTTGCGTCTTGCTCCGTAACGAAATGTGATGCATGCGAGAATGGGGTTGCTTTGTGTCTCGTGGATTTTACATATCAGCGATTTGAAGGATCTCGTGGATGTAAAGCTTGACTTGCATGCAGTGAATTAACTTATATGCAAATAAGATACGCAAACAACTATAGCACCACTGGTACTAATGCTAGATCTCATAGAGCAAGCGTTTATCAAACAGAAAATATCTTGGCGTACCGTATTTTTTACTTCATGCTACATTTATTCAAAGAATTTATGAAATCATATCTTGATTATTAGCACAAATGCTTTTTTGCTGTCATTTTGCATCCTCTACATTACCTAGGTCTCTGTTCTGTTCTTCTGGTCTGGTCACTGCAGTATGTCTTTTGTAACGCATTGCCGGAATAAGATCTCTGCTTTATTCTTCTAACTGTCTGCTTTATATTTCTACTACTGTTTACCCATTTACACGTTGTCAAGGCGATTTTGAAAACAAATATATAATAATGTAGGCGTTCCTTGAGTTACAGTACAAAGCATTCTGCTTATATCGCTTAGGAAAACAGCGAAACTGAGTTTGCATTATAATAATGGAAATCATTAGGAGCCATCTTAAAGATGTTAGGAAGGGGATCCGAGAAACGTTGTTTTACTGAATGCTCCGTTTTACTCATGAGCGTCCCAACGAGCCGTTTCAGGTAATTTCCCATAGGCACTGAATTTTCTATTGTCTTAATAGGTAAGTTGACGATACTTCATGCTCATAGCTATTAAGGGCGCTGTCTGTATTGTGTTTCTGTACTCATTCAGTGTGAATGTTTGATACAGAACCACCTCTATATTTTACTTATGTTAGTTTTCCTGTTTTAAGCCTTCTTAAATATTTTTCGTATTACTAATCGACACCTAATGGGAGCTATAAGCGGCGATAGCGCGAATAACGGCGGTGTCCTCCCACGCTTTGTGCAACTATACAATACGTCTGAGACGTCTCTGTGTTGCACATGTTTTCTCGTTGAAGAAAAATTGCTAAAAGATTACACGTTAATGAGTATATCAACAAAGAAGCCTTTACGCCAGCAGATAAGTAGAATATGAAAATTCATTGCTGTTTTACGTCATCTACGTATGCACCAGGGGTGTCAAACTCAGCTTTTAAACAGCGGGCCATAGTCGCGAAATTTAATTCGAAGCGCCGGGACAGTGAAGATGGTGGGAGAGAGTTTGAACAAAATGACGTTGCCATTCGAAAGGAAGCCTTTCCCATGCCTTATATATAGGTCCTTTCTGAAGGGAATTAGGAGTCAGGATTAGAGAAACATCGATACCGATGTGCACAACGAGTGAATTCTGGACGCGGATTCTGAAATATAGAGTTTTTGTTCCACGGTTATGTTTCAGGACATCGTGACCACATGTTCCTCACGAAAGGAAAGCTGGAGACCTGTCATGTCTGTGTAGCTCATGAACATACTTATCTAGAAAATAAAGACAAATGGGACGAAGATGGTCATGTGTGCGGGCAGGGCCGCTAGCGAAAAGTCTCAAACCCCTAGTATACACCATGCGCCCCCCCCCCCCCAAAAAAAAAAAACGTCGCCACCAGCGTTGTTCCTACTGTACACCTGTCCGGATATACGGTATTGTGCGCACTGTCTTTTACGGACAAGGTAAAAGTCCACACCGGTATTTGCGCCGTCGCGCGAAGGCTTCTCATAAAAGTTATTGTGATTATATGGCAATCCGCTAGCTGGTCGGCAAGCTGAGCAGCGACTCCCATTAATTGCAAAAATGACAAGCAAGAACCGCTGTCAGCGAACTGTATAAAGAGTTGTCCTGTGAAAAAGCGAAAACAAACTGCAATAAGCTGTTTTGGAAGGAAACTAATGTACTTTGAGGAAGAAGGGCAAAACTTTTGAGATACTAACAAACATTTCATTAAGTGAAACAAAATAGGTCGCAGTTAGGAAACTTTGAAGAAGACATTTTCGTGCATAGGCGTTCGCTGCTACATTATATGGATCTATAATTACAAATTAGAGAATGTATCAAAGTATCTTAAGATACAATTGCCAAGTATCGTATCGGATACAATTATTGCGGCAGTATCTTGTACATAATGAAACAAGCGCAAAATATACGAAGACTCAGAAAGGACACAGGACGGAGCGCTTACTAGCAACTGAAAATTTATTTTGGAAAGAACAATCTTATATATGCATAACATGCATCCTCGTCACCACACACCACCCTTGTTATCACAGAGTGAATCAACAAAACACCACTTCGATAACCCATCGCATACATCAAGTAAACACGTGTTAAGCCCTCCCCCCCCCCCCTCCAAACAAGAAAAAATAAGAAAAAATTTGCACTGGTTCATGTCATATCTAAAAAAGCAAACTCAGAATCGGTTAGCAGAACAGACGCCTGGCTAACACACATCTCACCTCCTTTCTTAATTCGAAATGCTTCAATTATCTCTCTTGTCGTTCGCTTTCTGTGCATATCAATTATCTCTGTGTCACAAAGTTTTGGCTGGCAGGTGCACTCTTTGCAGTGCATCGCCAAGTGCGAGTACGGGGCCCCCTTTAGTGAACTCTCATGCTCGCGAAGGCGTACATTCAGGCAACGTCCTGTTTGACCCACGTATTCCTTTCCACACGTGAAAGGAATACCGTAGACTACTTCTTTTTTGCACTCAACAAACCTATTGCCATGTTTAATTTGACATCCATCCGTTTTTTCCCTGCTTTTCTTTGTGGCCAACCTTTCCACTGCCGGGCAAATCTTAGACAATCTGTTTTTGGCTGAAAAAACAACCCGCACCCCATACCTTGAAGCAACTTTTTTCAACCGATGCGAGACGTTATGCAGATACGGGATAACCACTAATCGCTCTTTGCTGAGTCTTCGTATATTTTGCGCTTGTTTCATTATGAACCTATACCAACACGCCCAACTGGCAGTCATCCTAAAAGTATCTTGTATCTGTATCTCCAATACTTCTTGCATGAGTATCTTGTATCGTATCGCGATACAATTTCAAAGTATCTTTGCCCAGCCCTGATGGCCACGTTGCAAGACGAGCACAGAGCTAGCGCGGTAAAAAAACGCCTGTCTCGTCGTGTGCCGGTGTTGACACGTTGTTCCACGTGTTTCCCAATCCCGCTCTATTAGAAGCAGCCTTATCTGCTGCAGGTGGCGGCATTCGCTGGCCCCAAGGAGATTCGAGTCCGCTTAAACCGCGCCTACGACTTGAACCTAGGCGACACGCCGATCGTCATCTACGACATCGACCTAGATGACTTCGAGGGAAAGTGTCCAGGTGGTGTGCAGTCTCCGCAGATCGAGGCTTACGCCACGGCTCCCTACGATGGCTGACCATGGACACGACAGGCGCAAGACAAGCCTATGCAGGGGATAACTTTTTGTGACACTTGTCAGGTGTTTATGGCGATGTCGTTTCAAAGCACATAGGTAGTCATGCCGATGATTTGTAATGCTTTCTGGTTGCGCCAATAGCGTAAGACCAACACAAGCTTTCCACATAGCGTAGAACTTGGCATAGCAAGCGTAACGCAGAGTGCCGCAACGCTGCTGCAAATTCACGCACGTGTTTCTATTAGGGCTCGTTGTGAAATGTTTAAGTTTCGTATGATAAATGCAATATTCTTCTTATATTCTGGTGCCTCATTCGAGTCGCTAAAGAAAACTCCACATTTTTAAGCATAGGAAGGGAATGGAATGAAGGAGGGGAATCTTGAGGACTCGTTTCTTTTTTGATACGACCTCATTGAAAACCAGCAGATAATGAAGCCAAGGGAGGTATAGGAGACGCGTAATCCGGAGGTTGCAGGTTCGGTCCCTGCCGGCGGCAAGGTGTCTTTTCGGCCACTTTAATTTCTTGACAGTTACATCACAATTACTACATACACTTAAAACAGTATCATTAAGGTCCCCTATACCTTCCTTTGCTTCATTATCTGCTGGTTTTCATTTAGGATAGTATTGTGATACTTCGCTTGTTGAGTGTGCAACAGCCAAGTATGATATTAACCAAGAAATGCAAGCAGCTGCTCCCCATACATGTCGGTGAGTCCCATACTCAACCGATGAGTCCCGCAGGCGCGTTTGTGCCTACAGGCGTTTGGTGCGTGGCGTCACCACGAACCCGAGCAAATAGGGCGTTTCAGACAACTCCCATGCATCGCCGTGCATGGCTGAGCTGTGTCCGAGTTAAAAGGGATCTTGGGGGTTGTGGGTACTGGGCTTGCTGCGTCCCGTCCGTAGTTAAAGCAAGGAAGACGGAGTCTTCAATTCGCAACAAACAACAACAACAATTCATTTAACTCTACGCTGCATACGGCGGGGGCGGTCCAGGCACACGAGACGACGAGGCGACGACCATGATCGGCGGCAGCAGCAATCGGCCAGCGCGGGTGACAGCATCCGTCCTTCCTGGCGTCCCAGGCACGTCTCTCCTGGGCAGCGCGCAGGCTGCCCCTTTTAAGCCGCGCAGCTGGGCCACGCGCACCGCCTTTGCGCAGCACGGGGCGCTATCTCGCGATAGCCGGTGGGCGTGGTTCCCACAGGGTCGAGGCCGACATCGGGCGATTGAACCTTTAAGGCCCCCACAGCAGAGGCATTGGTTAACCTTGTGTGAAATGCCAACCCGGGTTACATATATCTGGTTATAACTTATAGCTTATAGTGGTCATGTAGAGCTGGCCAGGGCTGTCATATTTGGCTACCTTGCGCCAAGTTGGCTATTTTTTCGGGATCTTGGAGACAAAAATTCTGCTTTGTCTACTTTGCTACTTTTTAGATACCTGGCCTCTCGTAAAAACTGGATGTAATTCTGTGTAGTCTATATTATAGAACAAATATTTAGGGCACCGAACGACCACGCCATTTCGGATTTCTTCAAGCGTGTCCATCATTATCGCCACTGCAACGCGGGCGCTTTCATTTCATAGGATCCATAGCCTTTATCAGGGCCGGATTAAATGTGCGGAGGGCCCGGTTCAAAAAAATAAGGGGGGCCCCTCCCCCCTCGCCCCGCCCCCTTTCTTTCCCGCTTTGTCATCTGGTCATGCTTGAGACTTGACGCTTTTTAGATTTAGCTGCAAAGAACACAAGCCATATTTATTCTAAGCCTCTCCGGAGTGTGTAATATCCAGTGTTGGCGGTAACGCGTTACAAGTAACGGCGTTACCGGTAACGCGTTACTTTTTTCAGTAACTTAGTAACGTACTCGTTACTATTTCGGAACTGTAACGGGTAACGTACTTTCGTTACCATTTTTCGGTAACGTGAGGTCTCACGTTACTCGTTACTTTTCATTCCAATTATCCTCGCAGTCCTACACAAAATTAGTTCATCTTCTAGGAGCGCCTTTCTCAGAGCTCGCCCCGACGTTATTCTGCCTCTATCTCTCTTCGCTCGCACTTTGCTTCAGCTATTTTGTCGCTTCGGCAGACTGCTGTCGGCACGCCAAGCGTTGCCAAAGCGACCCCGCACGGCGTCCTTTTTTTGCGCGGGGGAAATTGCAATGGGGAGCAAATAGCCGAAACTTATTAAACGAATCTGCTATAGTTTCGGCTAACTTGCTATCGAGCTTCAGTTGTTGATTGGCTATCTAGTTTCAAGTTGTCGCTGATTATCGATGAAGTTAAGCGAAATGCAGTCCTCGTAACCGTCAAAAGCGAGCTCTCGAGATTTCCTTGGCTTATGGACATCAAGGCTAGGTGTGAGCTCCAACACAACGGAGAATGACTTCTTCGGAAATGCCTTCTCAGCATCATCGCCATCTGAAAATGAGAGACTGTCTCAGTACCTTTGGTGCCGCATGATATTACATTGAGCGGACTCAAGGAAGAATTTCTGCGCGTTCACCAGCTCTTCCTGCCAGTGATTACGCGAGTACCATATAGCACATCCGTCGAGCTCCTATTTACCATAGGTGCGGACGTATTCGCTAAGAAGTGAGTCAAGCTGTACGATGACAGCTTTGAAATTGAAATGCAGCTGTTGCTTACATTCAGCACTTAGTAGTTACATTAGGAAGTTGTCCCTGCAATACTCTAGCACTGTTCATGAATTCAGTATTCAAAATTAGTTTTGCTTCTTGCTGTCTGCAACTGCGACTAGGTTTCGGGTTATTGAATTCCTGCGAGCGTCACTAACGCTGAACACCTTCACATACACAGGCGCCATATTTCCGGTAACTATACCAGTTAAATTGAACAAAAAATTGTCCATGCGCAAATACTTTTTCCTAGATTTATGCCATTTAAGCATTTATTTACTGATAAACAATTTGCGCATTTATTTTGTAATTAAAAGCACGCCGCAATAATTACTGCAAATTGTTTCAGTGACGTTTTCTTTGCGGAGAACGTTGACGATGAAATCGATCACTTTTATTTTATTGTCACGGTGCGAAAAAATGGCTTCCCCGTGTGCCACAGAGTCAGAAGCCGTCACATCTAACTATACAGGCAACTTTAGGCAGTACTGCCATGGTACAGCCTATATGTGCAAATTATTCTCGTTAAAATTAAATTAGTACTTTGAGTAAAATTGCTGTGTCGGCTAGAACTTTTATGTCAAATATAAATATGAGCTTTGTAAAATTGCTATTGTACGTTCCAGCTGCGATGGTGCGCTGATTAAGATATCTGATCATAGAGTAACGGCAGAAGTAACGTCCGTTACTTTTTTTTTAGGTAACGGTAACGGTAACGCGTTAACTTTTTTTATGGGTAACGTAGGGCGGTAACGCGTTCCTTTTTCTTTAGCGTAACGAGTAACGTATTTAGTTACTTTTTTTTCGGTAACGCATACAACACTGGTAATATCACCTGGGCGTTTTCTTTCTTGCGGAGCACATGGAGAGATTGTCATCGTAATAATTAACTATATCAGGAGACGAAGACACATCGACAGCATTAAGATTTGTCTGGTTCCTTGGATCATACTGAAAGGAGACTAAACTCTGCGAGAAGTTAAGACGAAAAGAAGGAATGCATACGACACTTAGAAGTGCAGTCCAGGCGCCGTGTGTGTTTCTTCCATTCGTCTTAACCTACGCGTTGTTTACCCTTATTTCAAGAGAGGACATCTTCCCTTGAAAATCAGGGAGCGCCTTTGTGAAAAATAGCTTCCTCTATCTGCTTCAGCTTCACTGATTCGGTAGCGCACGCTTTGGTTGCCTGCGTGCGAACACTGCCGAAGTTGACAGGTGGGCCTTTTTCAGAAACTGTTCGCACGTACTTACAGTAAATACGCTACCAATCGTCTAGCTACTTTTGATTTCATACAACAACACACATTTAAGCTCTTCTAAGGCAGCATTTTGATATAGTGCTATTATGCATATTGTATATGCCTACTGATCACAACAAGTAATACAGATGGTTTAAAATCAAAATATCTTCAATACGGGAAGGGGGTGGGCCAAATCTTTCGGAAAAGGTGGCGCCTATAAAAAATGAGATCCGTGTAGAACTTTCACAAAAACGTTTTTAATAAGACTCGAAAAACGACCACACATATTTTCATTTATGCACAAATCGGTCGCTTTTAAACATGCAATAGGGTTACATTTTTGCAGGCAATATTCACTTTCATAGGGCTATAGGAGAAGGAAACATTCATTGCACACATCTCTTCTGCGTTTAAACTGCGGAATATCTTAATATTTTTACGAAATATTTCTTCTTAAACACAGTGTACAAAATTGGTGAACTTTTTCGCAGAAATGCAACCTTGAAATGGGGCGTGTATACCTATTAACATGTTCTCTGTTTTCATTATTCTTTTAAGTAGAGAATGTATGTACGTTTCTACAAGCGTTTTCGTGTCTTTTGCTGAGACAGTTTGTTGATCAGCTCTTCAACATTTACCCTCCTAAGAACCTCCGTCTCTACGCTCAGCAGTGACAAATCACTGAGGCGGCTGTCGGTCATCGTTGATCGAAGCCTGTTTTTGATCAATTTCAGTTTGCTGAATGATCGTTCACCAGTTCAATTTGTGACCATTAAGCAAAAAAAAAAAATTCTAAAAGCCACATGGACATCAGGGAAAGAACCTTCAAGCTTTTCACGAATTAGAAGTTCAAAAGTGTTAAAAGAAGTTCAAAAGTGATGGTCAGATAGTGGATATATGTTGTAGATATTTCCTGCGCACAACCTTTACCAAGTGATGGTCTCTTAAGTTTCCCAATATAACCACCGAGCAGGAATTAAGACAGAACGGCAATGCCAGAAGCGAAGAATCGAACCATTACTCCTTCGGAGTCCTGGCATAATCAGGAAGTTCCGTACCATACAAATATTTCATGGTACGTTGTTTACACTATAATGAAAGCATACTATAGCATACCTATGCGTCAGCTTCATACCGGTTATTTTCATTCAGCGCATTAAACGATATTTCAAACAGGAACCACTCTCTATGCGCCTTCGCATTGCGTGTTGGACCGTAGCTGCTAAACTCCTCGTCAGGCTGCTCTATGTGTCCATCCGCTGGATCAGCTCCTTCCCTCTACATGATGCATGGTCTTGGGCGAGTAAAAGGTTTTTACCACAGACTGCAGAACTGTGAGCTGACTTCAAGATTATGCACGTTATGCAACGAACAACCTCTAGAAGCATGTATATCGATTATTGAAATAGACAATCTGTTTCTATCAGGGGAATCCAGCAGGAGGGTTAAACTTTTTCGAACAAAACAACGAAGTCGGCCATTTTTTCTGGCCCTTGGGGGGCCCCCTAAAACCGGAGGGCCCGGTTCATTTGAACCCTTTGAACCCTGGATAATCCGCCCCTGGCCTTTATGCAGGCATCCACAGCTGGAATAGGAGCTACCGTGTCTAGAAGTGGGTGAGATCAGCGAGTGTAAGGCAGTCGTAGATTTATGGACGAAGAAACACAATTAGAAAGATTCGTCCGGCAGAAATCCTAAAGCACATCTTGCATACAGAGGTAGCAATGAAGCTGTTTTTCCTGCCAAGATGAAATGCAGAGGCCAAGCATGTTTTCTTTGTGATAAACTTCGCCAAAATTGACACTAGACACAGACTGTCTGAGGGCCTTCCAGTCTCGCTCCTAAAATAAAGTTCGGACAGCGAGTGAGGAACTTTACCAGATTCAGGCTTGACATCCCTCCAGAAATTATTGCTAAAATGAACACGTATTAAATCTGAACTGCGGCTGTGCCATCTTTCTTTTTTTGTGGCACATATTTAGTTTCATAACAGCTTAATCAAAGCGATCTTTGCTTAAGTCATTTATACGTGTTCCATAGCGCTTTTCTATATTCTTAAGTTTACTGAAAGCAGCTTTGGCTGTGATAACTTCCTTACACTGACAAAATAAAGCAGACTGATTGAAGCACATAGAATGCGCCTGCTTTTCTTGATGCTGCTGGCTCTGGCCAAAGTTGGCTAGTTTTTCGGGCCACTTTTCACATTTTAGACCCGTCAGCCTTGCAGCAGGCATCTGCGTTTCTATCCCATCTCGCAGCGTCCCGTTGTTGGGCTCGGTGGCGGGCGCCTGACATGGATACCGGAATTAATCGTGCAAATTTATGTACTCCAGTGCTTTTTCTAAACTACCTGATCGCCATCTAACAAAAAGAGGGCGCCCCAATGAATCTTGCAGCTTCTTTGCTAAAGCAAAAGAAATTTTTCCACGTTTTCGTGTCATCCACTCTCAGAAAACAGTCAGAACCCTTCCTCCATTCACAGCAGCAAAATGCCTGTCTGAGAAACTTGCACGAGTGAGTCAGTCATGACCGACAGATTTGATCCTGGTCACGCTTTATCGCGATCAAATTTAATCGAGCGACACTTCGATAACTTTCGGAATCTCAAGCTTGCGAGACTGAAATTCTACTAGCGCGCCCTACAATTACGGTGGCTACTACATTGCTTTATTTTGATATGAATAACGACAGCGGAATAATGTACAGCGGCATTTCGCTGTATTCTTTCCGTTCCTTGGTCACTAGACATCATCAAAATCCGAGTTGCAATAAAGCCTGCAATTGGGCAAGGCGAAGGCTGTCAGAGGAAAGACAGCACGAAAGGATTCCCTCGCGAGCCTCCGACGAAATTATGCAATGGCCTATTTGTTTCTAAATACCTACGAGAACATTTACAGACTCTTCTGGTAGCCAGGCAAGAGGTTTGCGAAATCAGCTCTTCTGGTATTTCAATATTGTACTTAGCCAGTGAGCAACGTTAATGTATGTATAGCAATGAACATGACGAGAGCAGCAGCGACGGTCGTGCTCGCGGTGCCTACTGTCATTCGCGTAACACAGAACACGAGCATACCCGGTCTCACATATTGTTGCTGAACCGTACTATTTAACACGATTACCTTAGCGGAAAAATAAGTCGTTTTCTCAACTGTGTTGATAAGCAATTCAGTATATTTGCGCGGACAATCGCAGCTGTCCGCCGTCTTCACTCGCGCTTCGCCGTCTGCTACGTAGAGCCTGTTGCTGCAGTAGCGCCACCTGCACCGGAAGTCGGTTGCGCGCCGCTTTCAGAGTACGGCGGAGGTGGGGAGTTTGGCAACTGAAAGTAGTTCTAGAAACGTTGGGTTAACCTTGTGTAGTTACTCAACTTGGGTAGTTATATTTGGTTATAGCGGCACTGTACAGCTGGCGTCTGCAGTCTTACACGTCTAAGTGCTTCTGCGTCCCCTAGTTGGACTCCATGGTGGGTGGCCGCCTGTGATGGGTCCGTGGGCCCTCAGACACAGACAGAGTCAGGGACAAGAAAACATTTATACACAACACTCATCAAAAGACAAATACACAAACATACTCTTGCTGGACACTAATATACAAAATTACTTTCCCTCTAAGCCTCAATTCTTACAGTCCTATACGCCTACGCGAGTATCCGCGCGTCCTGCCTAGTACGGAGTCTATGGTTCCGTTGACGTCACTCACGGCACCGACGACCGCGTAGCTGACGCACGCTCGCAGCAGGAGAGGCACGACGAGCCGTCGACATGGCAGAACCAGATTCCTAGCTGCTCGCTCAGGACCGCACTGGACCACGATGCACCCGGAGTAGCGCCGAGTCCACTCAGCATATTCGGTAGTACCGAACCGGAATACGTGTCGGTATTCCGGTTCGGTAGTGCCGGACCCTGGCAGCCTCAGCACCATGGCCCAACTCGGTAGCTAGCTGGTCTCGGACACCATCTGGCACACCATCAGTAGCTTGGTCTAGCGAGCTCGCACGTCCACCGCAGGAACACGCCGCAAGGCCTCGTCTGGGACACCCGTTCGCCACAGGAAACGCCAGGCTCGTCCCGGCTGGTCTGATGGCCCCAGCTCGCGGATCGAACGAGCTGCTTCTTGCTCGAACGCTAGCCACGCACGCTCTGCCCGTCGCCGTTCTCAAGCTCACGCCAGGGTGTCGGAACGGAACGAAAACCGAAAACGAAAAACGAAAAAAACAATATTTTGGACCGGAACGAAAACGTAACCGAAACTTTATCTATTATTTCGTTCCGGAGTGAAAACGAAATTTTTTCAATCGTTTTTCGGTTCACGAGAAAACTTCGCAATCCGGAGCAACTGAGCTCGTGCAATGTGAGCATATCTCAGAGTACGGTATTAGCGCGTACCTCAGGCAGGAATTCCAAAGCAAATATATGTTGAAATTGTGCGAAAAACGAAAACAGTGGCAACCAGAGATGTTTATATTAATGCAAGTGGATTTTTGCGCGCCTGTCACGCAGGCCAGCGTAGAGAGGGCATTGTCGGCGCTGAAGTTTGTTACAGCGAAAGCTGTTATGAGATCACAACAGCTGATTTTGGCGCATAGTTGTCCACCGCCGCCGGTGTCCGTGACCACTATCACGTAATATAAAAAAAATAAATGAGAAACAAATTTCTAGGATCGGATGGCATTTCAACCTGCGCCCTCTGCGTGGCAGTCGGGTCTTCCACAACAGTGCCACGCTAGTGCTTCTATGCTTGCGAGGAGCGCTTGACAAGCGTGAGTGCTGACGAGCAGTGCGGCCCAGTGTTCCGTATTCCATACAAAAGCACAAGGTGCTCGAGCGGTGCACTGTTCCAACTAATACCAGCAGATCTAGAGGGTCTTATTCCTCATTAACCAAATCTTATTTTTCTCCATATTCACAACCGCTCCAGACGCGTGGCAAAACTGCTTAGTCTTCTTGAATACTACTTTTAACAGCATAAAAATGCGCTACGTCGTCATTTTAGCATTAACACATTTAAGCATAAACAATATTAAAACACCACCATTCGTTCAAACATGCTGACCATGCAAATACTATAGGTAACGGGAGAACTGCCCCTATGGGAATTAGTAGGGTGGTTGTACTGCACGAGATATGCAACCAAGCTACTATCCCTCGACCTTGGTGACCTGTTTTGTGGACTCTTGCAGTTCTTAATGCATCTGATGACATCAGCTTTCTGAAGCGTTCATTCTTAACTCAATAAAACTATCAAGCTGCCTTTCTTACGTGGAGGAATTACATTGATGGAATTGAACTGCCCGGAGTGCGAATGGGCTAAGCTTTTTTTCATTCCGAGGAATTGAAAGGAATGGAATTGCGGCAAGTTCTAATTCCCCGCAATAGAATTGAAATAGAATGGAGGCGCCCATTCCGCCACACTGCTTCCCACCCACTGCAGTGCTCAGCCATAATTCTTTACCATCATCAGTCACAGCGCAAAGTGCACATAATGCCTTACAGATGTGAAGCGTGTACCACGAGACTCCGAAGAATGACGCAAAATGGCATAGTGGGAACTTCTCTACTTCAGAAAAATTGGGATGATTTATGGCGTAGTGGGTACCTTGCATGTGTACTTGTATTATTGCCCCAAGAGACTCTCCAGCGGGCTCTGCAAAGTCCGCTCTTCCAGCTTTCGTTGTGACTGTGCTGCGTGTGTCGCGCAGGCCTGGTAATCTCTTTATCAGAACAGCGGTCTCGCACATCAGAGAGTACACTCAATTACGTGCTGCTTCCGAGATCGTGCTCTCTCTCTTGACACAAAGCATTGAGCCCACTAAAAAATTCGTATTTGTCTTTTGAGAAAATAAATACTCTGACTTTGAAATTAATACTCGTTTGTGCTAGTTGGTAGAAATTCGTGGTACAGTTACTTCCGCTCCTCTGATGAACATATTTTACCCTTGTCCCACTTTCCTAAGAGCAGGGCAAGTAACTACATCAAAAATCCAATGTTCCTTATGATTACCTTAACTTCAAATTTTTGCATTAAAAAAAACCGTTACGAACCGTTACGGAACATTTTTTTTTCGTTCCGGAACAGAAACGGAACGGAAATTCTTGCGGTGGAACGAAACTAAAACAGAAACGAAAAACATTTCATTCCGACACCCTGGCTCACGCGCTTCACGTTTGCCTCTCTCGCGCGCACTCCGTCGTCTTCAGTTTCGTTTTCGCTTGTTAATAACACCTTCTTAGTACACTGCCGTTGCTGCCTAAACAAAACAAAACTATCATGGGAACACCTTCATTTCCCCGCATTCGATCGTCTCCCTCACAAGAGGGTACGCACCGAAGAACTAGCATGTTTCAACCGACCGAGACCATCCTTTCCGATATTCCATGTAATTCATAGTGAAACTCCACACAAACAAGCCAGATCCATTTCCCCATTTGTTGTGGCAAAGTCTCTGACCGAAGTCTTTGGGCCAGGCTACAAGGTGCCCCGCCACGGTGGTCTAGTGGTTATGGCGCTCGACTGCTGACCCGAAGGTCGCGGGATCGAATCCCGGCCGTGGCGGCTGCATTTTCGATGGAGGCGAAAATGTTCGAGGCCCGTGTACTTAGATTTAGGTGCACGTTAAAGAACCCCGGGTGGTCGAAATTTCCGGAGCCCTCCACTACGGCATCTCTCATGATCATATCGTAGTTTTGGGACGTTAAACCCCAGATATCATCATCATCATCAGGCTACAAGGTAACTAAGGTAACTACCTGAAAGACACCACTACGAAAAGCTTGGCAGTCTAGCAACATTTGGCAACATTCCAGTGTCTGCTACACCTGATCGATCAATGAACACCACAAGCGGAGTCGTCTCAGAAGCAGACCTCCTTGAATTGTCCGAACAAGAACTCCTAGAAGGGTGGAAAGATCAAAATGTCACTGATGTGAAACGAATCATCATCAGACATGATAACAAAGAAGTACCGACCAAGCACCTCATATTACCTTTTGCATCTAGCGTGCTGCCTGCAACGATCGAAACAGGTTACATCAAACTTGCTGTCCGTCCATACATCCCCAATCCTAGACGATGCTACAAATGCCAGCGATTTAGCCACGGCTCGCAGAGCAGCCGTGGTCAAGAAACTTGCGCAAGATGTGGAGGCCAAGGCCACCCCTCTGATCACTGTACAATCACACCTCACTGCGTCAATTGTCACGGCGATCACGCAGCCTACTCGCGTTCCTGTCGCAACTGGAAAAGAGAAAGATAAAAGAGAATCACCCTCAAGGTCAAAGAAAACATTTCCTTCAAAGAAGCCCGTAAAAGGTGTACACCTTTTTATACTACACCCTACGCTGACGCGGCGCGCCGGCGGGCAACGTCGCACCGGCCCCCGCCACTCCTTCGGCCTACGCAAAGCGAGCCGTCGGTTGTGGTACCTGCCCCCTTGGCAGCAGTAGCTCAGTCTACTCCGCCAACTCGCAAAGAGAGCCCGTCGACTCAGGGGTCATCGGGTCTCAAGGCCTCGTGTTGCCAGGCGAGGCCCGAATCTGAAAAAGCTGAAAAAGCATACTGAAAAGCATCACAGGCTGTTCACAAGAATTTCGCGCCGGTTAAAGTTACCTTGTCAAGAGCGAAGAAGAACATGTTCAATCTTTGTGATAAGAATAATTTGCAGCAACTCGCGAGAAACATAGATAAGAGTGCTTGTGGGGCTTTGTCAATTTTTTAAATGCTAAGACGCACAAACCTAGTGTTCCTTTGAGAGCTATTATGAGTGAACGCGGTACTTGGCAATTGCATGTTAGTAGATTCCTCTTGAAGTGCTTGAAACAGCTGAAACTTCGTGATACTTTTCGTGTTGGTAACTCCGATGAAATATGTCGGTTCTTTCAGGATAATCAGAGAATTGGCTACGCTTTTTCTGTAGATATTGAAGAACTGTTTTACTCTGTGCCTCATGATGCTCTCTTCTGTACGGTTAAGAAATGTGTTGAATATAATGGGGAAGTTCAGTTTCAAAATGCCGTGGGTATAAGTGTAGATTGCTTTTTAGTTTTACTTGATGCTTACCTTAAAATACCTTTATCACTTTTGACAACTGTTTGTATCTTCAAAAGAAGGGCATTTGTACAGGTTCGTGCGTAGGACCTTTACTCTGTGACATTTTCCTATCGGAAGTAGATCAGAACATTGACAACTGCCTCATGGGCACGCCTGTTTTAAAGGTTTTTAGATATGTCGACGACTTTTTAATTGTGATGAACCTCGCGTGTTCTTTTAAAGTTTCCGAGGTCGACAAGGTTTTAGATGTTTTTAAAGCTAATGGAACCCCATTGGAAATAGCATACAGTTTTTAAATTTGAGACTAACTTTTTTAGAGGATCACGTTTGCTGGTGCTATTTACCGAGAGCAAAAAAAGAACTGTTGCCGTACGAGTCTGCCCACTCCAAGCTGGTGAAGAGGGCCATTGCCACACTGTGTCTGGGATCCTCACTCAAAAAGTCTTGTGAGCACAAGATGCGGGACAGCTTTCTTCACCAATTGGATCGGCTATCAAAAGCCGGCTTCCCTCATTCGGTCATTGCATCTGTGGCAGGATCTCTGCACCGCAAGCTAAAAGCAGGGGCGCGGGAAAACGAGGCTACAGCTGGTGAGCGGAGCGGCCAACGGCCGGTTGTTGTGCCTTACTTGCAAAGGTGAGCCACAATTTGAAAAAGGTGGCTCACAGGTACGATGTACCTGTGGTTTTTTCCGCACCCAACAAGCTGGCCCAACTGTGCCCCCACATCATGGGCGCCTCAAAGACGGGCTGCCAAGTCAAGCATGCCACCCCATACACTCGGTGTGCGACGGGGGTGGTATATGAAATACCACGAACTTGTGGGAAGTCCTATGTGGGACAAACGGGCAGATGTGTTAATGACCGCATGAGGGAACACGCAAACAATCTAAAGAAGGATTTCACTGCGCATCTTTCGGCGCATTGTAAGACCTGCTCTTGTGTGCCAAGATTTAATGATGTGAGGATTCTGAGCAGAAGCCATGATAAAACGGCGCGTGAACTTCTCGAGGCTTTCTACATCAAAGAGAAGAATGATGATTGCGTCAGTCAGACGTCAGTCTTCCTGTACAATGCGGAACACAATTTTTTCAAATCTTTGATATGATACGCCCCCTATGGTTTGTGACGTTGCGTTTGCGCATTGGGATGTCTATATATGTGCCACAATCTTGTAGTTTCATTAAAGTTGTGAGTAGCGCCTGTCCCGTCGGTTTGTGTTCCTTACTTTGTGGTGTGTGTGTTTTTAGCGCTGCATTATGTCATTCAGCAAGCACCAACTCGCCCAACAACACGTTCTTCTGCAGCACTACTTTGGTTTCATCATGAACACGCAAATTATCCAATGGAACGTGAGGGGCCTTCTCAGGAACCTTGACGATGTCCAGGAACTTTTCCATAAACACACACCAAAAGTGCTGTGTGTACAGGAAACACACTTTAAACCAATACATACTAACTTTCTCCGACAGTACATTATCTTCCGCAAATATCGCCAGGATGCTCTCACATCCTTGGCGGCTACAGGGACCTTACTGGCGGCGTTGCTATCATAATGGATAGCATGTCGGCTTTTGCAGCTGAAAACGCCCCTGGAGGCAGTGGCTGTTCGCGCTGTTCTTTTAAACAAGCTCATAACTATTTGCTCACTCTGCATACCTGAGATAACTGATATTTATTCTCCAACCAAATTAAATATCAGTTATCTCAGTTTACTTACCCAACCAGACAGACTTCTGTCTAATGTTTACCTTCAACTCTGCATACCTCCACACTACCATCTACACAAACATGAATTCCAGTCTGTTATTGATGAATTGCCAGAGCCATACCTCGTCCTTGGCGATTTCAATGCACACAGCAGCTTGTGGGGGGGGGGGGGGGGCTCTCGCAGCGATGCGCGAGGCCATAGGCGGAGAGTACGGGGGGGCTTGCCCCCCCCCCCCCCGGTCTGCCTCATAGGGGGGCAGAGCCCCCCATGGCGCCGGCACAGGGTATTTTGTAAGAGCTTGGGTCCTTGGGTCGTCCTGTCTGGCAGTTATTTCACAGGAGGCTGTTTATGCCCGCTTTTTTTTTCATTTCAGCCATTTAAAGTTCGGCACATGGGCCAGTGACAAGTCAAACATTCAATGGAACAATGCCCCTCAAACGGATTTTTACGTGCAGAATATGTTGTGCTGATGAACAACTGAAGCGACGACTTAAGCTATAACAAATTTAAAAAATTCACCCGCGATTACGATACTGTCTAATTCGCTGAGTGCAGACTCGTGTTCGGGCAACGCCAGCTGTGTTTGAAGTTTTGACTATCCGCAGTTGTAGCAATGTAACATTCGTTACATATTGCCACAGAAACTGCCAGCGCTCGGGTGCTGCGCACACTATATTCGCAATGCCCATAGACTGTCGCGCCGCCAAGCGGAATTCAGGAGCGTCCTCTCGAGGAGGGTTAGTAGACGATAAAATGGCAGCACTACGCAGTCTCTCCCTTGTTCGGCTGTGCTAACCTCAGTGTTAACGCATTGGCAAGGAAGGTACACTACGACTTTGCTCGTTCCCTGCATCAGTGAACAAACCGGGCCCTCCGTGACATGAGAAATCTGATTCGTTCTTGCGAGACGCGAAGTTTTCGTGAAAATACGTGGCAACTCGCGTTTTCAATGCTAGCCCACAGCGTACGCATACTGTCAGCTTCGCGAGGCTTTCTGTAGCCACGTAGGTTAGTTAAATATTATCGTCTGACATATTCAGTTGAATCTCACCCTGTTTTACTTGCATATAGCATTGGTCAGTGTTTCTTGTAGAGCATGAATCCCATAACACTACGCGGGAAGTCGCGCGGGCTCGCGATGTGCTCTTCCTTTGTCAGCAAAGCGCTGTTACTAATCGTGCGAGCGACGTTTAAATCATTCGAGGACGCGTCTGCTCCACGCCTTTCGTGGAGCGAACGCTTTCCACACCGTCCTTCGCCAGTGTGTTGGTGTTGGTTTCATAGCCAGCGCTGCGCCGTTTGTTTTTGTACGTTTGTTGATAGGTGGCAGCACACTGCAAGCGATTTGCTCGTTGACCGATCCGAGAGCATAATGTTCTTCGCGCCTAGACGTCTATTGTAAACGTGGTGACGCGGAGTGGTCGCAGTCGTTCGGCGGAGGAATTTCTTCGGATTGCTTTCAGCGGTGATGTTGAAAGAAACCATCTTGACGACGAGGATTTTTCACTTGAGATTGAAGACTGTGAAAGCACCGAGAGTGACAGCTGTGACAGCGACGATGAACGATCAGCTGAACTCACGAGGAGCGAGTTGCACTTCACGTCCCCTCGTGCGTTAATGTTCTTTCACGCTCGTAAGTCACTTTGATTGTATTTAACGTATAATATCCTTGAGCGAGATCAAAATAAAAGCATAGTTCCTCTTGTGCATTGCATGTATCACAATTATTGTGGATATTATGGAGCGCCGCATCGCCAACACGCTCGAGCTCGACCAGCGAAGCGAAATGGTTAGAGCGATGGAACGTGCAGTCACGGCCACAATCTACGCCTCTCGGCTAACTTCTTCGACGTTGCGAAAAGCATACGTGTGCATTCTTTTCGATATTCATGTTTGGATCGGGCTGATCGAATCTGCAACATGCGAGTGAAGTGAATTGCACACGGCTAGAGTCTCAGCATGGCTGTGACACAAGCGCTACTGAATGGGATGTTAAATGCTCGTGTTCCGTTGAAGACGTAATACCGCGTTCCCGATTGCGCAAGTAATGACGACGTGCGGTCCCGTGCTGCAGCGATGACGCTACTCGCTGGCGGCCTACTACTGCGGCAAATCCGTCAGGCAGGCTCGGTACGTACTACCTCGGTCTGCCGTTTAGCTCATACGTCAATTTTAGTTCATGCAGTTTTATGTAGCACGCACAGGATATCGCAAAGCATCGTTATGCACGGTAACGGAGCTGAAATATAACCTTTCACACCGCAGCAAATAATTGGGTGGGGGGTACTTTGCACTTTCCATGGTTTGGGAAAGTATTTTGGTCTCATATCCAATTCAGCGCGGCTCATGACTTCATCCGGTGAAAGTGGCACGGGCCGTACGTCCGCACGTCCTATCTGTTCCTATGCTAACAAACGGGTTGACCCTCCTCCTGGCGCCATCTTGAAAAGCACGGCGCGCCACCTATAGTCCGTGGGCATTGCGAATACTCTGTGCATTGCAGCTGTCGCGAACCAAGTGAAACGCCCACAGCCCCGTTACGACAAGCGAGGCCAGCCGCAGTGCACGTGCCAGCCCTGCATGCGCACGAGCGACAGAGGAAGAAAGCGAGGTTAGAGGCCAGTATCTCGTGATATCGACTCCGCGTTCGCTCTCTTTCGTCCTCGTTCGCGCTATCGGTGACGCCAACGGCGATGCCGCTCAACGCAGGAACGGACGCCTAAGAGCTGCGCTCTAATTGTCTTGAACCCCGTAGTGAATGGTTTTGAGAACACAAAAAATATACTGAGAATACAAAGCAATCCCGACACAGTTAGTCAGTGAACGCTTTCGCACAAACTTACTCGCCAATAAAAAAACGGGTAATTTCTTGGTTGCCTACATATTGGTACACTTCGACATGCCTGCTTATAAAAGCGCCGAGAAATGATAGTACGCAGTTTTGATTTATCAGTAAATATGGTTTTACTAAAAGTTCGGCCACCAGTGAGCAACTCCATTACTCGTCCAGATTCATAACCGCAGCTTCGCACAAAAGGTGTAGTGGTAGCAAATGGTATTTGCTACCATCTCAAAATTACTTTCGGCCATCTTGAATTGAACTCACTGACATATAATTAAAGCTTCCCGTGATAGCGTTAGCCTACTCTCTCCTGTGTGGCGCATGTTTTAACAAAGTAAAGCCTAACCCCACGCATTGCGTGAATCGATTTTACGCGACGCAGTCAACGAGTCAACGAAAAAGGTCACCTACGCGACCTTTTTCGCTTCGAGCCAAGAGTTACGAGGCGGATCGATGTCTTTGTGTAAACTGAAAAATAAATCTAGGGTCTTCCACTTACATATCTTCATTATGATATCGCGGGCACCTAAGAGACTAAAGTTACAATAAATTCTTTAATTTGGAAGTTCGACTCCTCCCTATATATATATATATATATATATATATATATATATATATATATATATATATATATATATATATATATATATATATATATGTATATATATATATATATATACCGGGTGTCCCAGCTATCTTTAGCCAAGGGTTAAAAACACTATATTAGAGGCAGGCGAGTGAAATCTGTTACAAATTGCTGACAGCGACCTTGCGCACTACAGACAATTTTTTTGTTTTGTAATTAACTAATTTGTTAATTAGGACGATTTAACTAAATTGCTAAATATTGACTTTAGGCGAGAAATGCTGCTTGCAAACTTCGAGAGCGTCTTCAGAAACCCCAATTGCATTATTTGCAATAAAGAAAGTCTCACGTATACCATTTTTTCCAAGCTGCAAAGAAAGCCCGCGAAATACAAAAAGAACCACTGTGACTAGCGCGCACGCGCCGCGAGTATGCTGCCCTCAGCCGTGGTTTGAGCGAACGAAATCAGCTGCGGCCGCGACTCACCAGCTCCGTTGCAGCGGTAGGCCGATAAGTTAAAGGTGGTTTCTTGGCCCGCGCTTGCTACAACTTGCATCGTCACGCGCGCCAACTGGCTGGCAACAGGCCAAGAAACCACCTTTAACTTATCGGCCTACCGCTGCAACGGAGCCGGCGAGTCGCGGCCGCAGCTGATTTCGTTTGCTCAAACCACGGCTGAGGGCAGCATTCTCGCGGCGCGCGCGCGCGCAAGTCACGTGGTTCTTTTTGTATTTCGCGGGCTTTCTTTGCAGCTTGGAAAAAATGGTATACGTGAGACTTTCTTTATCGCAAATGATGGAATTGGGGTTTCTGAAGACGCTCTCGAAGTTTGCAAGCAGCATTTCTCGCCTAAAGTCAATATTGAGCAATTTTGTTTAATCATCCTAATTAACAAATTATTTAATTACAAAACAAAAATTTGTCTGTAGTGCGCAAGGTGGCTGTCAGCAATTTGCAACTGATTTCACTCGCCTGCCTCTAATATAGTATTTTTGAACTCTTGGCTAAAGATAGCTGGGACACCCTGTATATATATATATATATATATATATATATATATATATATATATATATATATATATATATATATATTTGGGGAGAGTGAGAGAGAAATGTGCAAGAGCAAGTCGGGCCCCCGCCCCCTCCGGTAAAATGAAAACTCTCCGCCTATGCGCGAGGCCGTCTCATTAAACAGTTTGTTTTCCGCTGGTGCATACCTGCTCAATAAGAAGGAGCCAACATTTTTTAGCCTCGCAAACAGGAGTTACTCACTATCGTCAACCTTTTAGCCGCTAGGGGGCGCCGAGCAGTGCAGTCTAGCTCGCGTCGCGCTCCGTACTTTTGATTGATTTCGTTGTGAAATCTTGTCCCAAACCACCGAAAAGTGACACCGATCGATTCGTAAAGACGAGAGGAATCCGAAGATACCATCCACTCCAACCGGGAACGTCTCAACAACAAGCAACGTATGTAAACAAGTCGGCCCACGTGGTGCACTCGCTAGGCCGAACGGCTCTCAGGCCTTCAGCACCCTCTGCGCCGGCGGCGCGGGGTCTTGCTGAGAGCTGGGCTAACCATGACTACGGACACAACTGGAGTTTTCAAGAGCACCGAGATTCAACACCGGCAAGCATCGAATAACGACGACGGAATGGACCTGACTGGGCCCGGCACGTCGACGGGGTGTTCAACCAGCCAAGCGGAGGTGAGTGGACACGCTCTACCTTCCATCGACACCGATGCAGATTGGAAAACTGCGTTAACGCTACGCCAGCGGGAGAAACAAGCGTCGGAACGGAGGCGCGGGAACGCGCCGGCTGAACATGACGCGGAAACGAACACAGACATCAAGGACCCAGCTTCTTTGAAAAGAAGGAGAACACCCAAACTCCCACCGCTGCCAAAAGGCGATTTCAAGATCGTTATGCGACCACATCCAGGCTTACCCCTACGTAACATCACCACACCAGCACTGGCGACAGCCATTATTGAATCCTGCAACCACCAATTCTCTGGAGAACACTTTCTCCTGCGACTCAAGCCGGGCTCAAGCATTGCTATCTTCTCTACTCCGCACCAAGTGGCCATGAAAGCTTGGGGAATTCGTCTCCTCACCATCAACGGCAACGCACACGCGGCCAAAGCATATGCCGCCACCGGAGAAGATTCCCTGAGAGGAGTGGTGCACGGCATACCGCAACACAGTCCGTCGGAGACCTTGCTAGGCAACTTGCGGGTTCGTACGCAAGGAGTCGAGCTGCTGCAGGCCCGAATGATTGGAGATACTCAAAGTGCCAACCTCACGTTCAGCGGGCCCGTACTACCGAAAACTGTGTACGATTATGGAGGTGAACTCTTGTGCCACCCCTTTCGCACCACTATCCAAGTCTGCAAAATCTGCCGCGACAAGGGGCACCGCGGGGACGTCTGCCCTAATCCTGCGCGACGAATTTGCAATGTATGCGGCCTCGAGAACCCCAGCGAAGGTCACCCCTGTGAGCCGAACTGTGCCTCGTGCGGAGAGGCCCATCTCACCGGGGATAAGAGCTGCACTAAGCGCCTAAAGCAACCGCGACAGCCACGAGCACCGCAGACCTCGCGTTCGCAGGCCACCAGGCAATTTAGATGGTTTTCTTCCGAAGGCGAGGAAGAGGACTACAGGGCGGGTCGAAGCGCGCAAAGCAAAAGCGTCAGCACAGGCAAGTCTCGTTCCAAATCTGCGCATCGCGCAGCCACCACCACTGCAACAAGCACCCAGAAACAAGAAGCCCGATCCCGGACTCCGGAGAGGAAAGCACCGGCGGAAAAACCCAAAAGCCAGCAAGGATCCAAGACCGACTCCCAGAATGCTCCAGCTGAGGTAAGCCGGGTGGGGGGCGCGTCTTCCACGACCAAACTCGTCACGCAGAGTGAGGAACACCAGCGAGCCATCTCAGAGGCGAGACAACTTAAGGCCAGCTTAGATAGCAAAACGCGAGAGGTGGAAACACTCAAGCGGCAGGTAGCTATGCTCATGGCGCAGGTTAAGACACTAAAACCCACAACACCCACTCCATTGCCGTAACAGCAACCACCAGCACTTGCGACACAGCTCACGCAATCAGCACAAGTATTGCCTCAGCGGCCACCAACACAAACGCAACCCTCACCACAAGAAGCGACAACGCAAGGGACACTAATGCAAGTCGAACACATGTTTACGTTACAGCAAGGACAAATTCAACAATTTCAACAAATGCAAGAACAATTACAAGCGCAAATACAGCAGATGTTTGCGGAATTTCAGGAACTCAAACGATACGTGGATGGCTCAATTCATGAACTCCAACGACCGCGTAAACGACGACACAACGTCGCTTCAGACAAGATGAGCGCAGAGACCATGCTCTATACTGACACCGATGATACCGCAGCCTCCTAAACCCAACATCATGGCTAACAACACAACTAGACAGCAAGAGAATCTCACTATATGGCAGTGGAACTACCGATCACTACACAACAAACACGCGACACTAACACAATATATCAAGACGGCACTGGTTCCCCCCGACGTTATCTGCTTGCAAGAGGCGGGGAAGCAACCAAGACCCATTCAGGGTTACTACCTATACACGGACCCGGACTACCCAATGGTGGCAACTCTGGCTCGGAAAGACCTTGCCATAACGAGCGCCGTGGCACCGGGAGTAGAAATTAACCACCAAATTTTAACCATCTGGCCGGTGAAGAAGGGCCGACCCAAGTGCGTCTTGGTTAATGTCTACAGCCCGCCCAGAGACCAAAAAGCTGACTTTTCGCCACTACTTCACCACGTATACGTATCAACCCTACTCGTGCGACGAGACAAACTACTACTCCTCGGCGATTTCAACGCTTGGCATTCAGAGTGGGGATACAAGAGAGACACAGCAAAGGGCTCCAATCTTCTGAGCACAACACAGAAACACGACCTCTTGCTGATCACGCTGCCGGGCGTCCCAACCAGGGTGGGCAACAGTGTGGCTCGAGATACCACACCTGACCTCACCTTTGTCAACGACGTGAGTGGAGTAACCTGGAGCAACCTGAACGAGACGCTGGGCAGTGACCACTATATTATCAATGTAACCTGCAACACGGCAAAAGTACGCCAATCCCTGGGGACGGCCAAGCTCACTGACTGGAAAAAGTACAGAGAAAAACAAGAGACAGCACTTTCCAGGCCCGTAACTAGGGGGGGGTTGAGGGGGTTCTGACCCCCCCCCCCCCGAAATTTTTTTGATGCTTTAACTTTTCGGGTGATACTAAAATATTTACACGCCTTCACAGCGACCCCCAGCTGCCAAAGTTACACTGCAACTTTCCTGGCATTGCTTCCCTCTTCTTCCTTTCTTCAAACCTACCAGAACACCTCAGCGCTCCCTCCCCCGCACGCGCACCTACCCTATTTGTACAGCTTTGCACTTCGCCCTCGCGTTCCTTCGAGTCTTTTCTTTTTCGTCTTTCACCCCGTAGCAGCTCCTTTATTGATTCCAGATGCTTTCCTTGTGCATTGCCGCTGGAGAAGTTATCCGTCTGTGCGGACCGCACGTGTCGGCTTTGGGTTTCTACGAAAAGCGCGTCTCCTTCTGTGAAAGTAAACAGTTCGACAGCAACGGCAACACCAACACGACGTGCGCAAATTTGCCAGGGAACGAAACCCCTAAGCGGAAAAACTCAGCGGCGCATTCCGAGGACGCAGGCTGCAGGGTAAACTTTTCTCAAACTGTAGTCTTCGCCACCGAAACGAATCATCGAAGATGACATCTACTGAAAGACTGGCATATCCGAGCAACTTCGAACAACCTTAACCACACGCAAGGAAATCTACCTCTTCTGTACACACAAGGTATATGCGCCTCCCTACAAAGCACACAAAGCGAGGATACAGCCGGCACACAATCCGGCACCAGCGGTCAACTTTCACAGGAGAGAAAAAACGCCGCCAAGCTGGGCTGCGCGCGGGAGTACAGAGGCTGACGTCACAGCCTACAAAGTGCATTTTTGGGGGGTCACGGCTATTTAATTAGCGCAGCCCAGAGAGAATTATGCAGGCGCCCAGGGAGCCGTCTGTGAAAAGGTGACTTTTTCACAGGAACGGAGCAACACCTGCTTTCTGGACTGTACCACGGGAGTGCAAATGTCTCGGCAGTGCATTCTTGGGGGGTTCACGTATATTAAGGGGAGTATGGAGTGCCCATGGAGTCTTCTGTGAAAAGGTCTTTAAGTAGCGTTAATCCAGTTTGCTGCAGCGGGAGTACAATAATGGTCCTGCATGCACACCAGCTGTAGCGGCGTTCAGAAAACACATGCGCCACGCGGGAGCCGGCGCGTTCATCACACTTCTACATTCTAGCCAGTGTAAAGTGGATAAGAGAGGAAGAAAACATCGCCCGCCGTTCACGCCAGGCAGTCGAAGCAGTCGCAAACGTCTTTTTGGAGCCACTGGCCACTTCTGTGTGCGTGCACAGGATTGCGGCAGCAAAATGAAAAGACACTCTGCAACAACGAAGCAAAGGAGTCTTGCGTCTTACTTCAAGAAAGTTCGAACCGATGAAGCGGACGGAGAAGAACCGCCTCCTTCGAAGGATAAAACTTCGCCCTCCTCAGCACTGGTGGAAAGCCAAGCGCGTCGGAACTTCTGTAGCGACTCAGGAGAATGCACCGGTTTATGTGAATCACCTGAGAACGAACACAAGCAGGACACCCATGCGCCGCCGGAAAATGATGGTGGCCGCAGTGCAACTCCAAGTGACCTTTGTTCTACAGTCAACGCTGGGCAAAGTGACGCCTTTACCACTGGGCAATGCCCAAGGAAGGTGAGTGGCATGGCACCTACACATTCTGGTTCGCCTCCCCTCTGTGCGACGAGTGCGAATATTTTGGACTTGGGACTGTTTGTCTCGAAAAGCAATAATGTAAATGATCCAGAGACGACGGAGAAGCTGCTGCTCAATCCGTGGACCCCTCCGGCTAACTATGATTATCCAGCCACAGGGAAAAGGAATCTGAAGTTCCAACCTCACTGGGTAGATCGTTACCCATGGCTTGTTTATTCAGAGAAGCTTCAAGGAGCATTATGCAAATATTGCGTAGTCTTCGCAAGCGAGTGTGCAGGAAAAGGGGAGCACCAGCGCTTGGGCTGTTTTGTAACTAAGGAGTTCACCAATTACAAGAAAGCCATGGACGCCTTTAAGAGCCACGCATCCAGCAGTTATCACGCCATGTCAACAACGCTATCGGAGAACTTTTTAGCAGTCCGGTCCCGCTCACAGCATGACATCTTAACACAACTTGACCACGGTCTTAAAAAGCAGGCGGAAGAAAACCGCAAGAACTTGCTGCCAATAATAGAAACAATCCTTTTCTGTGGCAGGCAAGAAGTACCGCTTCGCGGCACAGACGACTCTGGTCCGATAAATATGTCTGAAGTGCTGCCATTGAAAAATGATGGAAATTTCCGCGCACTGCTTAGGATGAGAGCAAAATGTGGAGATGCCGCCTTGAGAGCTCACATGGAAACATCTCCGGCGAATGCGCTGTACACGAGCCCAAAAATTCAAAATGAGTTGATCACCCTCTGTGGTAAAATCATACAAAGAAAGATAGTTGAAAACGTCAACTCAGGTTCGTGTTTTTCAGTTCTAGCTGACGAGGCCACTGATATATCTCGCACCGCCCACATTTCCCTATGTGTAAGGTACGTTGGACACGACACGTCGGGAGTGCCCATACTTAAAGAAGATTTTGTAGATTTCGTTCCCGTGTACGATCTCACTGGCAAGGCGCTGGCGAGCACAATCCTGAACAGCCTTAGAGGTCATGGCTTTGACCTGAACCTACTTTGCGGGCAAGGATACGACGGCGCGGCATCAATGAGCGGCCACCTTAACGGTGTTCAAGCCTTCATTCGTCAAACAGCGCCCAAAGCGTTGTACGTGCATTGTAGCGCCCACTCGTTGAACCTTGCTCTGCTTCACGCATGCAAACTCCCCAGCATCCGCAACTGTTTGGGAACTGTATCCTCAACCTGTACGTTTGTGAGAGCTTCGCCACCGAGGACGAACCAACTGCGAGACAAAGTAGAAGATTTAACACAAGAAAAAAGAAAATCAGTTCTCTCCTTTTGCCAAACAAGGTGGGTAGAGAGTCACGATGCACTTCAGCGTTTCCTTGAACTGTACGTGCCTATTGTACAATTCCTCGAATATTTGGAAGAAGAGGCCGCGTCATCTGATACTTCATCAAAAGCTTCTCAACTGCTCAATGCCATTACGAAGCCCGAGTTTGTCGTTTCGCTTCAGATCTGTAGCGACCTCTTCTCTTTGACACTGCCACTTTGCAAGTTTCTTCAAAAAATTGACTGTGACTTGGCTCAAGCGTGCGATCACGTAAAGAATGTTATAGACGTTCTTTCCACAAAAAGGGCTAGTGCGGAAACGGAATTTAATAAGATTTTTCTGAAGTCGCTCTCTTTGCTGAAGATCACAAATGTTGAGATGGCCCTACCACGCATCACTGGAAGGCAGATGCAAAGAAGCAACGTACCTTCTGCTACTCCCGAAGAGTACTACCGGAGGAATGTGTATTTGCCTTTGCTGGCTGACTTCGAAAATCAATTAAGAGACCGGTTCGATGCCCATAAGAAGGTCGTGGTTGGCCTTAACATGCTGCTGCCGAAATTCTGCGCATCGGCTAGCCTTTCTGATATTGATGATGCAGTGCAGTTTTACCTTGGCGACATTCCTTCCGCTAATGTCATCGAAGCAGAGTTCACACTGTGGGTGAACAAATGCTGCCAGATCGAAGAAAAGAATCGCCCAGCTTGTGCTTTACAGGCCTTAGAGATGTGCAACCGCGACTTTTTTCCGAACATCCACAGCCTACTTTCTATCCTGGCGACTTTACCCGTGTCGACGTCGACCCCGGAACGGACTTTTTCCACACTGAGAAGGCTGAAGAGCTACCTTCGAAATCATATGAACAACGACAGATTGACCGGACTAGCACTGCTCAGCATCCATCGAGAACTTCAAGTGACCCCAGAACAAGTCCTCACAGAATTTTGCAAGTTGCCGAGAAGGAAAAACTTCCTCGTTTAAACTTCCCTCTATGTTTCAAGAGTCGATTAAAAGCTAAACCCAGCTAGCCCAAGCTTCAACCCTTCTATTCTTTCGCAATTACGAGGAAACTATCCAGCAAGCAGAATGTGCGAACGGTAACAAGAAGATCGGAATGTCGGGCGACTTGTTTGTTTGCTTGCATACATACTGTCACGGACTGCCATTTTTGCGACCCGGCGTAACGGCAAATTAACGGGCGCCGCACTCCCCCGCTGACCGGTGGAACCGTTCGCTCATGAAAAGACTGGTCTTTAGTGCAGGGAAGTACTGAATGGGGTGTTCTTCTTCAAATGTTAGTCGCCGATGTTTGATCCTTTGTACCTACGGCGGCGTCGGCAGGGTCGTCAAAGGCCGCGATGCACCCCGAACCAGCTGTAGACTGCAAGACGCACCGGCTGAAACCAAGGAAACTGACCATTCCCACGGGCAAAACTGCTTGTGGACAAGCCGTATGAGAGAACCCCAACAGGTTGTCACTCTCGCTCAGTTGAGGACCCTCTCCTAATTAAAAAGGGACGCGGTCAATATATTTTTAGGGTGGAGTTTCTAACAATGAAACGTGCATGATTGGACCCTTGTAGAGGTCTCTTTTCCCCCAGGACGAGAATGAGGGGACACGGAGGTCGATTTAAGCGCAGGATTTCGCCTTGCTAAGCAGTCTAGTTGCTGACCAACATGGTGTAGAAGGAGATCAAGAAGTATCCCTTAAGTGGTTGTGGCTCCGTATCGGCTGGCCACCTAAACTTAGCCATTCGTCTAGTTGTGACGCGAAATTAACGTCTGTAACGTAGGCATCGGTACTTGAATCTCGAGTAAGTTCAACCTGCCCGAGATCGGCTTCAAGCACTAGCCTACCGGAAACACCAGCGCTGCAACACCGCCGACATCGCAGTTGTGCCAGAACTCTCTCTGACTTCTTGCATCCGATCGTCGTGGACTCGAAGCTGCCGGTCATCACAGGTATCCCTTCACCTGCTTATACCTTCGGACTTTCTCATCTGTAGTTTTATTGTTGGTTAGTTTTGTGTAGTTTGTAATACTTCTCTCTTGTAAGCTGATTTATTGATTTTATATGTATTTTGTTAGTTGGTATTAAGTGTTGTACTAGATTCCTCGTGCTGCAATATCACTAGAGTTTGTTTTTCCCCACACACGTCTCTGATCTCTTCACTGTCTCTGCTTACGTACGGAACGACCTAACCTGCTGCCATTCCCGTCGCCGACTTCGCGCTGGCGACGCTAGAGTGGCAGCTTGTAACACATACATACCGTTTTTGTACCGTGGTTACATTGTGTTACTTCATCAGGAGCCGTTGGTCGCGGTGTCCCCGGCTTTGGTGGTGCTATTGTCCAAACTTATTTCTTGCTTTAACCAGAATTTGAGGTTGACATACCAATTTCTTTATTTGGGTACAAATAATTGAAAAGTACCATCGAATTATTACAAGTAAGCGATGTACTTGATTTATTCACAAAAATAAGCCAGTATAAATCTTAAAAAATGGCAGCCGTTCTACACGCAAACCCCCCCCGAAAAAAATTCCTGGGTACGGCCCTGGCACTTTCAACTTCAGTAAAACTTCTTTTGGGCCTAGTTGGTTCATAATTCTAGAGGTACATTTACAGCGCAAACGTAAAGACGCACCACAAAGAAAGAAACGACACACACAAGCGCTGACTATCAACTGACTTTATTACGGCGATTGTCAATGCATTTATACCTCCAAGGCAGTCTTACCGCGTCAACGAGCGGCTCAGGGAACACGCGCAAAAGATTAACAAGAATGCAGATAAAGGAGCCCATCTTGTGGCTCACATTAACGCTTGCTGCAATTGTGAGGCACGATTTGAAGGGACGTCGATCCTTGGCAGGAGCCACAATGAGCATGCGCGGCTGGCATTAGAAGCCTATCAATCAGAAAAAGGGCTCATCTTTGCATAAGCGACACGTCTCTGTCTCTGCACTCATCTGAGTTTGATTTCATTTCATCACGTATGTAATACACCGATTCTTTGTTTCCACCTTGTTTCAGTTTTGTTTTTATGTTAATTGCGTGGCGCATGTGCGGTAAGACTGCCTTGGAGGTATAAATGCATTGACAATCGCCGTAATAAAGTCAGTCGATAGTCAGCGCTTGTGTGTGTGTCGTTTCTTTCTTTGTGGTGCGTCTTTACGTTTGCGCTGTAAATGTACCTCTAGCACTTTCAACACCAGCCTCGGCAGGATAATGGAGCGTTTTCCTTAAAGACACATACAACGCCACTACCAAGGAGTATCACACCACACCGGAAACTCCGGCGGTAGACAACCACCTGGCACACCTCTGGGAGGCCCGCAGAAGTCTAGTAAAGCGTTGGAAGCGCCAAAGACACAACAAACTGCGTCGCCGGATAGCCCATTTGGCAGAAGAAGCAAACGCCTATGCCAGAAAGCTCAATAACAACTGGCGAAATTTCTGCAACTCCCTACGAGGCACCCTTAGTACCAAAAAGACCTGGGCTATTCTTCGTTGCATGCTAGATCCAACCAGCACGCGCACGGAAACAACGTCATGAGGAAACTCATCGGAGAATACCCAGGTACGGAAGATGAGCTCATCCAACTGCTTAAGGACACTTACACCACAGAAGCACAGACACCCTCAACCTGCCCCAGAGACTATCGCGGCCAAGAAAACGGAGATCTTGATGCCCCCATCACTTTCGCAGAACTCTATGCCGCTACTCAGACTTTCAAGAAGAACACGGCACCAGGCCCTGATCGGGTTACCAACGCAATGCTGAGAAACCTGAGTGATGCGACCATCCAACAGCTAACAGACTTTTTTAACGACATGGTATGGAAACCCAACGGTAGACTACCCTTCGATTGGAAAACGGCGAACATAATTCTAATACCGAAGCCGGGTAAACCGCGTGAACTACAACTACGGCCCATATCGCTCACATCATGCCTGGGCAAACTTTTCGAGCGAGTAGTCCTCAACAGATTAGAGACCTACATAGAGCAAAAAGACCTGCTTCCGTACACAATGTTCGGCTTCAGGAGAGGAGTATCGGCTCAAGACGTTTTCCTACTGCTGAAAGACGAAGTCCTGAACCCACCACCGGGAAGTCCGGACAGAATCTTGCTCGCACTCGACATTCAAAAAGCATTTGACACTATCTCGCACTCCACCATTCTTGAGGGGCTCGAAGACGTCGGGTGTGGAGACAGAATATATTGCTACGTGCAAGACTTCTTGAGCAACCGCACCGCCTGCGTTGGAATCGGTACGACACGCTCACTCCCGTACGATCTACCGGGACGAGGCACCCCTCAAGGCTCGATACTATCACCGCTACTATTTAATAACGGCCTACGCAAACTAGCACTACAACTGGAGAAACATCATGATCTAGGATGTGCCATATACGCGGATGACATCACGCTCTGGGCCACTCGAGGCTCGTACGGCGACCGGCAGGACACCCTCCAAAGGGCCATTGACATGGTCCAGGCCTTTGCGAAAGAAGCAGGCATGAAATGCGCCCCTTCCAAGTCGGCCTACCTACACGTCAGACCCAAGCACACTCAGGTGAATAGAGCACCGGCCCTACAACTATTTCTCGATGGCGAACCCATCAAGAGGACACCAAATATTCGGGTTCTCGGGATGCACGTACAAGAAACGGGCAGCGTCTGCATCGCGCTCTCCAAACTCAAGCGCACGGTACGCAGCATCTCCGCACTCGTCAACAGAATCGCGCGTGGCAAAGAGGGAATGACGGAGGCGGACACTTTGCGATTGGTGCAAACCTTCGTCATTAGTCGCATAACTTACGCGCTACCCTTTCAAGCCACGCGCCGCACCGAGACTGACAACTGAAGCTAGGGATGCACAACACCTACGAAGAACTCGCCGCAGCCACGATCATCGCTCAGCGAGAGCGACTCAACGCGACGCCGCAGGGACGTTGTGTTGAGACGCCTACACTACCCCCTGGCGCCGCAGTTTTGCGGGGACGAGACTGAAATGCTACCACACGCACTGCGAACACGGCTACATGTAGACCCCATTCCGCGCAACATGCACCCTACATACCACGCAAAACGAAGACGAGCTAGGGCGACAGCTCTGCTGAGGAGGCAGGACGACCCAGACACGTATTTTGCGGACGCAAGTCTGCACCCGCGCACAGCAACACCGAGCCCCGCTTTCGCTGCGGTCGCGACAAATGGGGAGCGCACGGTCGCGGCTGCATCTGTACGCACCTCATCCATTGCAACGGCGGAAGCCGCGACTGTCGCCCTGGCTATACACTCTACCCTGGCCATACGAGCCGCCGAAGCCAAGGAACAATCGGCATATATACTTACAGACTCACAGGACGCATGCCGCCTATACCTGCGGGGAGTCTTGCCAGCCAGTGTCCTACGCATCCTGGGACCGACCCTCACGGAATAACCTGGTGCCCAGCACATGCCGGAGTGGACGGCAACGAACGGGTGGACCGCCTGGCTCGAGGCCTCGAGGTATGACAGGCCGAGCCGCGGAGCACTCCGCCCCAACGAACGCCCCCACACCCGGCACGCCACGAGAAATTCTGGAGTTTCAGAGATTCGGACGAAGATCCAAGGCTCCTCCCCATCCCAAGCTCAAAAGGGGCCAGGCGAGAGATTGGCGCCGACTACAGACACATTTCCTCACTTGCAAAGACTACACAAGATGTACCCCGACAGACACGAAAATAAATGCCCTTGGTGTGAAGACACACCAACACTCCGCCACATCACATACGAATGCCAGATGCGCCTTGCAGGCGCCGTCTCGCCGCTAGTCAAAGACTCACTAGCAAACTGGTCGTGGGAGGCGCGACTCTCCGATCTGGACTTGGGAAGCCATCTGGCAACCCTCGGCCAGGCCCGGCGAGCCGCAGAAGCGAGTGGGGCCCTGGAATAGGGGCTCCACCCATCTGCACCAGGATTGGTTGGTTGGTTGGTTGGTTCCTTGGGGGAATAGCCCAACCCACTACGGGGGATCGGCCACGAAGCGTGCGGCAGTAGACTTCGTGAAAAAATAAGTTAAAATGAATATGCGAAAAAGATAATTTATAGTAAAGAAAAAAAAAATGTTTGGGCAATTTTGGTTCTTTTTTTTTCTTTAATGAAATGTTAATTAAACAATTGTTAAATAATAAAATTAAACAAATAAGCAATTACAGAAATTTAAGTAAGGGAATGAAAAGATATATTTCTACTTATAATATTAACATGGCAGTCTCTTTGTTTCTTTAATATAAATGAATATGGCATCATATATGCCCCTGTTGCATTGCCCTAGTGCCGACGCCCCCAGGGAGAGTAATGCTGATGTGGAAAGCTCAAGGCCAAGTTTTTGAAAAGGAGGTTTTAGAAGTCTTTGCCTTATGTTTTGGTATCTTCGGCATTCTGTGAAGTAGTGCTCTATTGTTTCCGCTTGATTACAATAATTACAGTTAGGGGAAGGAACGAAACCAGGCCTGTGTAAATAAAAATTTAGTGACGGTATTCTGCATCGCAGTCTAGTTAACGTTACTTCCAATTGCCTTGTACTACACCATGTGCTATTCCACGAAAACCTTAGGTGCTGAAAATATGTATTGTTTAGGACGGAAGATTTAGTGCGTTCCTCTTGCCGACAAAAATTTCGGAATCGTGCGATCGTGTTATTAGAAGACGGCCTCAGAACATTTATGACCGGTCCTTTAAGGGATGCTGCCGCCAGAGTGTCCGCCGCTTCATTTAATATCAGTCCAGTGTGGCCTGGTACCCAAACCAACCGGACGTGCCGTACGTGATTGGGCATATATGAGTAAAATTCTGTTAGGCAGCTCGATGGCTGTGGCGCTGTTAATGCCGTACACACAGACAAGGAATCCGTTAATATAACTGCTGAAGAGATATGTGCTGGTAGTTTCCGCAGAGCAAGAATAATTGCGATTAATTCTGCCTGGAATATTGGTGTGAAGTCGGGCAAACGGAGGGAAAATGACCAATTTAGTGCTGCTGAATAAATTCCCACCCCTGCCTTCTCATCAGTAACAGAAGCATCTGTGGCTATTACTGAATTTATCCGTACGTTTTTAAGGTGGTCTTCCAACAACCCATTTAAATATCTAATGGGCAATAACTTAGCATTTTTTGGAAATATGTCGTCATATTCTATTACTGCAGTGTGTTTGAGTGCGTTTGGGTAGATTATCTCACTAAATGTCACTTGTAATGGCTCCAGGAGCTTTTGCACGAAAATTATTTGAGGGCGATGTAGTCGGGACCATTCACTTTCAAAAAATGTGGACGGCTCTCTAAGAAATACATATTGGGAGCGTCTGTGTTGGGAGGCATATATGTTTAGAAATGTTTGAACTGTTAAAATTCTAAACCTAGTTTGAAGACATGGCAGGTTTGTTTCATGGTAAAGTATATTATTAGCTACAAATTTTGGAAGTCCGAGACATAAACGTAACGCCTCACGTTCTATAGTTAGAAGAGGGCGTAATTTATAAGCAGGTCCCCCGCAGAACAAAATGCATCCAAACTCTAATATTGGACGTACATACATGCAATATATCATTAACAATGTTTTTCTACGCATTCCAAAACGAGTGCTGTTGATTCGTCTTAATAATCCAATTGCACGTAAACCTTTAGCTGCAATGTACTCAATGTGCGAGCTCCAATTAAGATTAGGCGTGTATATTATGCCCAAATATTTTAATGAATCGACCTGCGGAATAAAGGCCTGGCCGTACATAAGTGCGATATGCACGGGGAAAGTCAATGGAAAAGCAAGAAGAGCACTTTTGTTAACATTCAGAGACAAATTCAGGTCATTAAGCCATATTTCGATCTCATTCAAATATGACTGTAGAATGTTGTACAGCGAATGTATATCACTGGAGGATGCAAAGAATGCAATATCATCCGCGTATACATACACTTGCACGTCGTTACGCGACGGAATCGAACTTAGTAATATGTTGAATAAAATGGGCGAGAGAACTGACCCTTGAGGAACTCCCCTTGTTTGTTTGTATTTTTGAGAAGATAACCCATTCTGCGAGCAATAAAATGTGCGTCCACTTAGAAAATTTTGTATCCATGCAATTATATATTCAGGAACATTTACACTTCGGAGTTTACTAATCAAGATGGCGTGTTCTACGCTGTCATATGCCTTCGCAATATCTAAGGTCACTAGGGCGGCATACTGTTTTTTGTGCCGAGCAAGTTTAATTCTACTTTCCAAATCAACATGGGCACACCAAATAGAGCGTCCAGGGCGGAATCCAATTTGCGATTCATTCAGTATATGTTTTGCTTCAATCCATTCTTCAAGATGTCTATATAACAATCGCTCTATTAGTTTTACGAGGTTCGACGTGAGGGAAATAGGCCGAATGTTATCTATTGCATAACCAGCGCCCTGTTTTTTAAGCAGCGGTACTACTTTGGCAACTTTCCACTCTGGGTGAATCCAGGCATTTTCTATAGAAAAATTTAGAAAGTTACAGAGATCGATGGGAGATAAATCAAACATAATTTTTATCATGGCTGCAGTTATATTATCTGGGCCCGGTGCTGAGCCTGGCAGTGACTTTACTACTTCCGTTATTTCTTCTAAGGTCGCTGCCTTATATTCGTTGGCTTTTTCTGTAACAGATAAATGATAGGGTAACACCGATGTGAAGCGACACTCCAATCCTTTCGCAACTGTTTCCAGTGACTGAACCAATTCTACGGCTGATAAACAAGCTGATTCTAAATTTATTGGTGGGGGAACAATCTTTTTGTGTCTCAGAAACCTAAATAATGCTTTCTTATTTTTTGTCTCTGACATATACCTGTATCGTTTGGAGTTATAATCTTCTTTGGCTTTGCTAATAGTCTGTTTAAATGTAGCAGCAGCATATTTATAATCTTTCCAGTTACGTGGACACTGGTTGTAAAGTAATTTTTTCCAAGCTGCTTTACGTCGCCTGTAGTCGCGATCACAGTCAGGATTCCACCATGGCGCATGAGCGCCGCCTTTAGTTGACTGCACACTGAATTGAGCTTTTTTCATACTATCTCCTAATAGTTGACAGAAATTAAGTGCCTTTACTTGGTCACTTAGTCCTGTTTGCTTGTTTAAGAGTGACCGTAATGAATCTTTAAATTTGTTGTAATTGACATAATTGCGAACACATTTGCTTAATGACGTAAGTGGGCACGCTATTTCAAAAAATATTGGTTGGTGATCACTGTTTGTGGCCGAAGTGATGGCAGACCAAGACGAAATGATGCAACCGGAGCTTGAAAAGGTCAGGTCTATGACAGAACGTGATAGGCCAGATACATAAGTAGGGGTTCTGGAATTCACACACTGAAGACCATTCAAGCTGGACCATTCTAGCAGCCGTTTACCACCGGCATCGGATCGGTAACCCCACGATATGTGGTGAGAGTTAAAATCTCCTGCTATTATTATGTTCTTTCTGCATGCTGCTAGTGCGGAATCCAGATAATTAGTACTCGTAACGCCTGCAGGAAAATATACATTGACTATGGAAAACGGTGTCCAGCCAGGAATATTTACGTCTACTGCCAATATTTCACTTTCTGTAGATATGGAATGGTGGGTAATCTTCGCTTTATGACAGATGTTTTTAGAGATAAAACACGCTAAGCCCCCTCGACAAGAAGGGCGATCCAAACGAAAGCAATGGTAGTTATTTAGATTGAAACTTTTTTCTGTAGAAAGCCAGGTTTCTTGCAATAGAACTAAATCTGGAGAAAGTTCTGCACAAAGGTGTAACAAATCAGTTGCTGCGGAAAAAATTGATCGGCAATTCCACTGTAGTACTTTTAATGAACCTATGTTGACTGTAAACCAGCAGTTTCAACAGCTTTCTGGAGAATGCTGTCTTTTAAGAAATCTTCCTTCTTCGATGGACTGTGATCTTGACATTTTTTTGTTTTCAGTCTATGTAATAGAACGGATTTCGGGGAGTAAGGGGCAGCTCGACGCTTAGTGGCTCTAATGTCCAAATCCATACTTTCTAAGCTTTCGGACGTGGTCTCCGAGATACTACCACCCTCCTGTTCGAACGAGATGTTGTAGTCTCATTGTCATCAGAAGCGCCAGATACGGCTTCTATCACAGGATCCTCTGTTAGTTCCTCATGGTTGGGCATGACGCCTGTATGAAGTGCAGTGCGCCCTGCAACTTTCAAGATTTGTGTCATATGATCTGTCATAACTTGTCCAATTGTCTCTGAAAGATTTTCAAAAAGTGCGCTCAGTACTTTCGACATTGCCTTCTCAACCGCAGCGGCTACAACCTCGCCTATAGTTGTATCCATGGCTTGCGAATGACGAGCAGCAGCTTCAGCATATCCGCAGGATCTCTCTAATACTATAGCTCGAGCTTCGCGGCGTGAGCATCGCTTCCTTTCTATAATTTCTAAAATTTGAAGCTCTTGAGCTCTCGCTAGGCAGTTTGAATGATCAGCTGGGTGGGAACCTTGACACAGACAGCATCTTTCGCTCTGAGAAGCACATGTTTTAGTGTCATGGTCTTCTCCGAATATCCGGCATCGAGGAGATGATCGGCATCCCTTAATGGAGTGACCATATCGCCAACACTGAACGCATTGCAGTGGACGGGGAGCAAGTGCCTCAACTCTATATATTAAGGGCCACGCCTTAATCTCTGTGGGCCTATTTATGCCGGCAAATGTCACAATGACTGATTCTGTGGGGACTCTTTGATTGTCAGATACTCTTGAACATCGATACACTGATATGGCCCCGGCAGCAGAAAACATTTCCAAGACCTCTGAAGCGCACAGGCTCGAGTCAACTCCACGAACTAAGCCTTTAACGCAAGCGAGATGAGCAGGAATAAATGGGCTCACCGGATGGGATGCAAACGATGTGCACTTTAACAGGTCGGATACACAGGCTTGGTCCGGCGAGCAACACAGAATACCACCCCTGCCAAACTGTCGAACATCGGTGATACTCTGGTAGTGTGAGGTTGCTTTCCGCAGTTCCTCCTGAATGACCTTCGGATTCTTCACTCGGATTAATCCCCCATTGGTCGGCACTAGAGCAACAGGAACGCTGTGGATACCACTGCGCAAAAAAGCCTCTATAGGCATGTCATTAGTGGGAAGAGAGGCCGTCCAGAGGAAAGTCCTCTGACCTGGAGAAGAGAGAGACATCAGGTACTCTCAGTACAATAAGATCAGAAAAGGTTGGAAGTCGAAAGAAAAATCACAAAAACACTACCGCCCGAACCGCGACCGACACCCCGTAACAGATCAGCGAGCCAGAACACCGGGGAGGAACACCGGGGAGGGGAGAACACCTGTGCGCATTAATAAAGTTGTTCTTCTTCTTCATCTATCAATCTTAATATTGTTTCACCCACCCTTTTACTTGAGTTTAACTGGAATGTCAATAAAAACCCCTACGGGAGCGACCATTTTCTCTTACTGTTAAGCACGCCAGAAGAAAACGAATCTCCACCACAGGCTCCCCAGTGGAAGGCCGATGCAGCAGATTGGGAGAAGTTTGGAACCCAGACCCGTATCTCGTAGGCTGAAATGTCATCCTTAAAAATTGGTGCTGCTGTTCAGATTTTATCGCTTTTATTATTGACGCCGCTTCGAAATCCATTCCCCTGTCAAGTGGCATTGCCCCCAAAAGTCGTGTCCCATGGTGGGACGACAATTGCCGGAACGCTCGAAAAAAGCAAAACAAAGCGTGGGGGTTGCTCTGCAACTCCCCTACTGCTGAGAATCTTATCAATTTCAAAATGATCAAGTCCCAAGGCAGGCGAACGCGCCGACAGGCAAGAGAAAGCTGGCAGAAGTATTTATCAGGTATTAACCTATTTACCCTGTTCCACGTCTTAGCCTCGTCTGTGTAGGAGCTAAGAGGCAAGCAAACACATGAACTTCCTTTAGTAAACGCAGATGGCAACAGTCTGGAAGACCAAGCAAACTTTCTTAGTGCACATTTTTAACGTGTGTCTAGCTCTACGCACTACTCCGACACTTTCAAACGACACAAAACAAATATGGAAGGGCAAAAGTTAGAAAGAAAATGTGCAAAAAACGAATCATTCAACGAACCATTCAACTTAGTTGAACTGCAAGCAGCGCTTAACTGCTGCAATGAATCTGCCCCAGGATCTGACCGTGTTATCTACCAAATGCTTAAACACATGCCCTACGAAACACAAAAACACTCCTCTGCCTCTATAACGCTGTATGGACTTCCGGCGAGATTCCCTTTGCCTGGAAAGAGGCCATTGTGATCCCTGTTCTGAAATAGGGAAAGTATCCATCTAGTGTTTCCAGCTACAGGCCCATAGCATTAACAAGTTGCCTTTGTAAAGTACTTGAGAAGATGATTAACTGCCGCTTAACACATTTCCTAGAATCAAACAAGCTGCTTGATCCATATCAGTGCGTCTTCCGAGAAGGTCAATCCACCACTGACCACCTCGTACGTATTGAGGCACAAATTCGCGAGGCTTTTGTTCACAGACAATTCTTCCTCTCTGTGTTCCTTGATATGGAAAAGGCCGATGATGCGACGTGGCGGTTTGGCATACTGAGAGACCTGTCACACTTAGGCATATGTGGCCAGATGTTAAATATAATTGAAAGTTATCTGTCAAACCGCACATTCCATGTTCGGGTTGGAAATGCTTTGTCACGATCGTTCGTGCAGGAAACCGGCGTTCCACAGGGTGGTGTACTCAGCTGTACACTTTTCATTATAAAAATGAACTCGTTGCATTTTTGTATCCCATAAACTATGTTTTATTGCACGTATGTTGACGACATCCAAATAGCGTTTAAATCGTGCAGTCTCACGATTTGTGAGCGGCAGGTCCAGCTCGGCCTGAACAAGGTGACCCAATGGGCAGATGAGAACGGGTTCCGGTTAAATCCACAAAAGAGCACCTGTGTTCTCTTTTCTAGAAAGAGAGGCCTCCACCCAAATCCCGAAACAGACCTGCATGGCCAGCAGTTCTAGGCATCATTCTGGACTCTAAACTCACCTTTATAGCACACATCAAATACATAAAAAATAAATCCAGACTACAAATATCCTAGAAGTGTTGTCGCACAATTCATGGGGCAGTGACAGAAAATGCCTAATGAACCTGTATAAAAGCCTCATTCGAACGCGCCTAGATTACGGGGCCATTGTTTATCAGTCTGCAACATAGAGCGCCTTGAAGATCCTCGACCCTGTCCACCATTTGGGCATCAGTCTCTCTACGGGCGCTTTTCGAACGAGCTCCGTAGCCTCTACGTTGAATCCAATGAATGGTCGCTCCACCTGCAGAGATCCTACATACCGTTCACATATTTTCTCAAGGTGCACGCAAACAACGAACACCCCTCACACTCTACTGGCAATGATTTGTCCAGCTCTGCACTTTTTGACAACCGTCCTTCAGTGAGACAGCCCTACTCACTTCGTGTGAGGGGCCTAGCTCAGGAAGCGGGTGTGCCACTTCTTGAACACCGTCTAATGGTTCCCGCTGCACAACTCCCGCCGTAGCAGTGGCAGCGTATTGATTGCGATATATCTTACGTGGAAGTTACAAAGCACGCGCCTAATGCGCATATCCGTGCATACTTCCTCGAACTAGAACACAAATACACTTGTCCAGAATTCTTTACAGACGCCTCAAAGTCCAATACTTCTGTGTCTTACGCAGCCGTTGGTCCATCCTTTTCGGATTCCGGTATTCTGCACCCTGATTCAAGTATCTTCACGGCAGAAGCTTACGCGATACTTGTGGCTGTTAAACACATTAAACAATTAAAACTACAAAAGGCAGTTATCTACACCGATTCCCTAAGCGTGGTAACAGCCCTCAAAACTCTCAAAACACACAAAAACCCAGTCCTCATCTCGCTCTACACACTCCCATGCACGGTCTACACTCTCAAACAGCGTGTCGTAGTGTGCTGGGTGCCAGGGCACCGCGAAATTCAAGGCAACGTGTTGGCGGACCAGCTAGCTGCATCCGCCCACAAAAACAGTCGTAATACATCCATAGCCATCCCTGCACTAGACTTAAAACCCTTCCTCAAAAGAAAACTCAGGGCCTTTTGACAGAGCACATGGGATAGGCACAAACAAAATAAGCTACACGTCATCAAGCCACATCTTGGCATTTGGTCACCGGTATCAAAGTCGCGTCACACAGAAATCACACTTTGCAGAATTAGAATAGGACATACACACAGTACACACGCACACCTTCTGTCCGGTGGTGACCCACCCATGTGTGAAAAATGCGGTGCACCACTTACTGTCCTGCACATCCTGCTTCAATGCACGCATCGAGAAGATATTAGAGAAAAACGTTTCCCATCATACCGCCAACATCTCCCACTTCACCCTTCAATGTTCATAGGCAGGGAACCTATTTTTAACCATGACTCACTCTTCCGTTATTTCAAAGATACTATACATAGTTTTAATTTACCCAGGGAACCGCAGCACGGCTTCTCCAGAGAGACCGCTGCTGGGGTAGTTCTTTCAAAGAAAAGCGCTGGTCTCCGTGCCTTTGGATGCAAAGGAAGTGAGGAGGCACACGTGCTAGTCATCGTTTCTCACCTTCCGCAATTATGATTGCTCATCACCTATTCAATAACCATAGACAACTCCATACATCATCGCCATAATTTTTACATATATTTTTTATGCTTGTACAGAGCACATCTTTTTAAGGCCCCTTTACAGCCATCCTACATCATGACAATGCAAATCACTGACAAGTCTAAACATCCCATCATTAGTAATGGTGCTCTTTGGCCATCAGTGGCCCTTGAGCCATGAAAACCCATACATCAATCAATCAAATGTCTAAAATAAGTAAATCCACCATTATTCTGGGTTTTCCAAACATGAAGCGCCTGCAATGAACATTGTGCCACTCAGTTGTCGCTGCTTGTTCCAATCGAGAAAGCAGCTTAGAGGAATAAATTATGACATGATTGACACATAGGCAAGTGTGTGTCCAACCAGCGGCTGTTTTCGTTCTCTGGAGGAACGGTCACATGCACAATGATGTCACTGCTTCCTGAAAATATTGAGCAGAGATCCTTCCTTCGTGACAACATTAACTCCAGATGTCGTACTGCCAAGCAATAGTGCTGTACAATGCATTATTTTCCTGTATGTTATTTGCTGTACAAGACTTGCTTTTTCATGTCTGGTTGGTGATAAAATTTTTTTGCAAAAGTCGGTAGTTGTACTATTAGTATGCAAAGATATTTGAAAAATATTCGATTCACACTTTGTTTTCATTACTTGAAATCACTCTGCAATTGAAAATTTGATGCTCGCATATAAAGAGTGAGCCACAATTAAAAAGACATGGGAACCATTGTTAAAAGCGCAACACCATGCAAAAAATCTAACAACGAGAGAAGTCATCTTGTCGACCACTGCATGACATGCCCGAATTGTGAACCACGTTTCCGATGTGCAAAAATTGTAGGCAGAAGCAGACAAAAAACGCCTCGTGAAATGTTGGAAGCATTTCTAATCGGAAAAGCAGGTGAGGAGTGTGTCAGCGACACTTCCATTGCACTGTAAAAAGCTGAAATTGATTTTCTTTCGCGACATGTTTGATTTTTCCGAAGATTGTTGTGACGATGCGCCTGAGCAGCCTGCTGGTATATATACCTGGAGATCTGCCTCAATAAATCAGTTGTTAGTTTGCGCTTGTGCCCATCTGGTCTTCTCTTGTGTTGTGTGGTGCTGCGCTTTTAACGATGGTTCCCATGTCTAAACACCAACTAGCACAACAGTGAACTCTCTTAAAACACAATTGAAAAGGTTACTTGAAAGTTAATTTCATCTGTAAATGCAAAAAAATAGGTGCTTCATAATTTAGACATGCAGCCAGACTGAGAAACTATATTGGTTTTGTTGACGTAGGTAGCCCAGCCGCAGTTCTATATTGCAGACACATCAACTGCACCAAGGAAAGATTGTCCCTTGGTGTCTATAAAAAACGGTGGGGGGATGCTGATAGGTTAGTGATCCCTGCGACCACTGCCATTATGTTATCTAGTTGTCCTACCCTTCTCCATTAAACTCCTGTAGGTAAAATATTGAAAATTTTCATCTGCTGAATGACACGCTGAACATGCACCCTTGCTGATGCTGTTTTCTGAGTACGTACAGCATCACCTTTTGTTATTTGTTGCCTTTTCTTGAAAGGTGGCCGAATTTGTTCAATTAGCCTTTCTGCACAACAGTCATCAATGAGGAAGCCACAGTCTGCCATCACTGCGTCTGACACAGGATTCAGGTTATCAAGTAGCTTACTTTGCAGAAATAGAGTTTTGTACGAAGTACAACCACCATAACCTTGTGTCACATGAGCAATCACAGCACACGGTGTTACAGTGATCATGTATTTGCATCTGAATGTATTCAAATACACAGAAGAGCACCTCAGTGCACACTGAAAGCAATTTGGCTGGGAAACGGGTATTTCTGTGCAGTATAAAATAATTCTAGCATTACTGAATTGTCTGAAGTGAGTTAGCATGTTTTCCACGACCTCTTCTTTTGATGGCAGCATTACAACAGATGACAATATTTGAGCAAGAATTCCAATTGTTTGTGTTATGGTATTGGTGCATGTTGTGAGGGAGCACCCAAACATGTGTTTAAGGAATGCGTTTCAGATATTGTGTTTTAACTTGATCAGAGCTAGTACAATTTTTTCTTCAGCTGTCAGGCGGCTCCTGCCATGTATTTGCTGCACCTGAAACATGCAACCAGGCTTTCCAGTAATTCCATGAATGGGAATTCTGTGTGTATGAGATATTAGTAATGTTGGTGTTGTCTAAGGTGTCCACAAATTTATGTGTAAATGCCCCAGTGTGTACTTGAGAAGCATTGTCCTGTCTTGATAGAGCACTGCCACCAAAAGCCATTTCAATAAGCACACTTGCGGCGTCTTCTTCTTCTGCAGTTGCATCTGCTTTTTGGCTGTCACATGAAACCTGTCACAAACGAGCGCGTCAATAAAGTGCGCGTGCGGCCGCTCTCAGATGGCAGCGACATAGCACGGCGCCAGCCGCTCGCCCAAGAAGCGCGAACAACGAAAAAACAAGTATTAAAAGACGCTGGCGCGGCGCTCCTCCTCACCCACTTGAGCCAGACGCAGACAACCAGATCGAACGCTCGGTAAAGCCTGTTATCATCTAGAGGGAAAGCATGATGCAATGCCGAGCGACGCCGCCGCGAGTAGAACCGGCGAGAAAAATCTCGAACGTTCCTTAGCCTTGGTTGTACTGCACGCCGAAGAACCCTCCCGACGCTTCTGGAACCCGGGGGAGAAGGGATAAAAGCGTGCACCGATGACGGAGTGAGGCAGTCGGCCCGGAGATGGTGAAGTTCTGCTGAGTGTTCATGAGGATGTGCGGTCAGTCGATCGTCGATCTGGAAGAATCAGATGACGACGCCGTGTAAGCCGTGACAAGTTACGTCGACGGAAGGAACAATGACAGACAACGCTGGAGTTGGCGTGTTTCCTAGAAGTGAAGCATTCAAGTACCGTCCAAGAATTGTGGACTGGATACGCAGTTGAATATTGAGGGCTTTAACTGTTCTTGAATTGTTGTAATGCATGAGATTGCATTTGTAGCGTGTGATCTGTTCGTTTAGTTCCCGTTGTGTTAACACCATCTGAGTTATACTGTGAAGCTGTAACTGATACCAGCCGAGTGTGCATGTGTTTGTGATGTTTGTACTGCCTTAACTGAGAATATATTTCGTTTGTGTTATCGACTCTCGGCTCTGACTCGGTCTTTGGACCACAACCGGCGTTCGCTGACGCACTAAAAGAACCAACCCTAAATGGTCCGCGCTTTCGTGGTGCGTTTCGGGGGGCCGATACGTCCGCCATAGGAATCCGCCCGGGGATTGCCATCCCCATTAACGGGAGTAGTGACACCATAGTTTGTCGATAATAGTACTGTCGTACTACTATCGTACTACCGATAGTTTGTCTACACTATCGATAGTTTCAAAAAAAGCTATCGGTGCTATTGATAGTCAATTTGCCGATATTTCTGCATCACTACTCAGAGAACACTTTGCTTGCAATGTGCTGCCACCTATCAAGAAAGTAACAAACGTGCAGTGCAGCGCTTGCTATAAAGCAACACACTGGTGAACTGGACGACGTTGGGAGCGGGGCTGCCGATCAAATTTCACCAGCTGGGGTCCACTAACGTGGATATACACATATTCCACCAATCAAACAATCACGTTTAATCTCCTTCGGAATGCGTCAGCTGAGGAGTTGTGAATTGTGAAGTTGTAACTGGTACCAGCCGGGTGTGAATGTGTTTGTGATGTTTGTACTGCCTTAGCTGAGAATACATTTCGTTTGTGTTATCGACTCTCGGCTCTGACCCTGACGCCGTTCGCTGGCGCACTAAAAGGACCAACTCTGAATTCTCCGCACTTTCGTGGTGCGTTTTCAGAGGGCCGAGACGCCAGCCCTTGGAATCTGCCCGGCGAGTGCTATCCCCATAAACGGGATCAGTGACAATTAACGGGATCAGTGACAAAACCTGAGGATAAATCAACCACACACACACTGAAGGTACTCACGGAAGGCTAGAGCAAGTGGGGTTACAACAGACTGGTCGACATTTAGGCTTTAATTTATTAGGTGTTAGAAATTTACTCATGAAACTGAGTAAATTTTGTTCACCTGTGTTGGTAAAGCTCCCATTTTGCTAGATGAAGGCTCATGTGCAGTCATCTTGAAATCTATGTACAGCACTTGGCTGTGGTTGGACATCATCCTGATTTCAAAACAAACAACACTCACTGCATGCATCAAATAGCTTACACTTGTCACCGGATCTCTGCTGCAGAAAGTCAGATTATTTTTTGTGTTTCCATGAAGTTGAGTAAATATTGCTCACCTGCGCAGGTAAGTCACCCATTTTAAGATACGAAGACTCGTTATGTGAACTGTCGCCTCGAAATCTTGACAAAGAACTTGCCTTTTCTTGCTCATTATCCTGAGTTGTAAATAAAACAAACAAAAAGCAGTTGCTGCATCCATAAAAGAATACCATTTACAGGTTACCGAATCTCCGCTGACCACCGTGTCCTCCTTTCTGAACTGTTGGAGGCGGGCATCTTTTTCGGCATCATGTACTGTGGGAGATTTTGATTTGGGACAGCAGTCCACTTTAGTCGTCTTCTGACACACGGGAAGTCTCAAATTATTCATACTGTATTGTCCAATTTAACTTCGTTTTACAGACAAAAAGGCAAATATTGAAAGCATGCCATTTACAAGTGAATGAGCCGTGCAGCATTGAAAAATTTAAAAGCAAACTTTGCATGAATAGTGAGTCATTGGCATAGCCGGGGGGTGAAGGGGGGGTTCGCCCCCTCCACCCTTCGAAACTTTTCATTCATATATATATATATATATATATATATATATATATATATATATATATATATATACACGCACACTACACATGCACGAATAACATAGTACCTAAAGGGTGGTGAACCACACCCCACCCCCCAAAATATGCCTGGCTACGCCCCAGTGATGGTAGTATTAATAAATTTGAGAAGTGACTAAGTATATTAATTAATTCAATTAACCATGTTAGGTTTCCAGAAATTAGTGTTGTTTATTCATTGGCGGGAGACGAATTGCAGCTCATGATTACTGAACTGGATACGGAAAGTAGAAGAGTAGGTCTGAAAATTAATATGCATAAAACTAAAGTAATGTGGAACAATCTTGGTAGAGAACAGCGCTTTGCGATAGGTGGCGAGACACTGGAAGTTGTAAAGGAGTACGTCTACTTAGGACAGGTAGTAACCGCGGAGCCGAACCATGAGAGTGAAATAACTAGAAGAATAAGGATGGGTTGGGGCTCATTCGGCAAGCATTATCAAATCATGAATGGTAATCTACCACTATCCCTGAAGAGGAAGGTATATAACAGCTGCATCTTACCGGTACTTACCTACGGAGCAGAAACCTGGAGACTTACAAAGAGGGTTCAACTTGAATTGAGGACGACGCAGCGAGCGATGGAAAGGAAAATGATAGGTGTAACCTTAAGAGACAGGAAGAGGGCAGACTGGGTCAGGGAACAAACGGGGGTTAAGGACATCATAGCTGAAATCAAGAAGGAGAAATGGATATGGGCCGGGCACGTAGCACGTCGGCAGGATAACCGGTGGTCATTAAGGGTAACTGACTGGATTCCAAGAGATGGCAAACGCGTGAGGGGGAGACAGAAAATCAGGTGGGTAGATGAGATTAAGAAGTTTGCAGGTATTAAGTGGCAGCAGAAAGCACAGGACCGGGTTGATTGGCGGAACATGGGAGAGGCCTTTGCATTGCAGTGGGCGTAGACAGGCTGATGATGATGATGATGATGATTCATTGGTATGGTGATAACCGCATCACTCTGAAACAAGCCTACTACAACATAATTAAGTTCCGCTGCACTGTGTCGGAAAGGAGCGGTGTGGGCGCAAGTTGAATGCTCCGTAAGCTTTTTGCTCTTAAATTTCTTGCAAGCTGACAAACCTCAACTGTTAGCGCACCGCGTTAATTAGAACACAGCATCGTCTGTAGACACCGCAGAGAAAACGCAGGCGTAACCACCGTACCTTTGTCCATCATAAATATATTTCAGGTTTCACTACTAAAGTGCGCGCGGAAAAAACGTACGTCAGCGACATGGGCGTAGCAAGAAATTGTTTTCGGGGTGGTCCAGCCACTGTTTACGTTCGTGCATGTGTTTGCATAGCTGTGTGTAATACACACATGCAAAATCGAAAATTTCCAGGGGTGGAAGTGGTGACACCTCCCCCCCCCGCCTACTCCAGTGGTCTGCGAGAATATTACTGCAGCTTAATTTGAGAATGAGCAGCACTACGACTAGCGTAGTGCTGCTCAAGCAAAAAATACACTCGCACATATAATGCAACTACTGTATTAAAGCGCTTGCTTATATGAATGAAACTACACCCCAATCTTTCAGAAGCCTGAATATTAAAAAAACACGCACACACGCTAAATATTGGTGTAATCACCGGGGAGACAGAAATCGTCTCGAGCGAAGTGATTAGAACAAACCACCATAGTGTTGGTCACCTTCTTTCCAATGCGTAAGTTTCTGATCCATGCTGTTATCCGTAGCGCGTCGTCTGCATCCTTTGGGAAGTGATGGAACGATACGTTGCCACCTTTCCACCGTGATGCCACGCATTGCAGCACACAGCAATATGCAGATCGATTTCTTCTTTTTCGGGCTCACGCGTGGTGGCATGGCGAAAATAAAGGAGCTATGCGACCACTTCTCAACGCACGCACCGTGATAACATGTCTCCTTTCAAGGTTGACCCTGCTAGTGCCGTTTCCAGGCGCCCCTGCTAGGTGGCGAGCGCTCAGTTGGAATCTCAAATGCTGTTCCTAATAAAAATGTAGAGCAAGCATGGCGTTACAAAATATGCCAAAGCCTGACGATTCAATTTATGTAACATAATGCACACTAAATTATCTGGTTGTTTTACGACTGCATTCTGTGTCAAGCTGCACATTTACACTCCGAATGATTAAACAGCGTGGGATATGAATGGAAAATACGAATAGAATGGAATTTTCGAAACAGCGTGGGATATGAATGGAAAATACGAATAGAATGGAATTTTCGAAAGTACGCATAGCAATGTGAATTCTGATGAGATTTCGCATTTTTACTTTTTATTCATTTAGGCTTGGCCAACACTTTCTGCTGTTTACAAGCGTGCGACCGCCTGTGGCGGGCCATGGTGCCAACTTGTGTAAATGTTCGTGAGCAGGTTGGACACTTGAAAGGCCTTTCTCCCGTGTGTGTGCGAAAATGGCACTTGAGTGTCAACCTTTCTGCAAAAGTCATGGAGCAGATGTTGCACTCGAATGGCCTCTCGCCCGTATGGATCTTCATGTGACGCAGGAGCTGAGCCTTCTGGGCAAAAACGTCGTTGCACACCTCACAGCAGTGCGGCTTCTCCCCCGTGTGGGTGCGCACATGCACGACAAAGTTCCTCTTCCGGTGGGTGCCGTACGGACACAGCTTGCAAGAGTAGTAATCCTTGACTTTCGACCTATTGTATTCGGCCACGTATTTGGAAAAGTTCTCGCTGTCCCTCCTGTCAACGCTACGAGTAGGAAGCTCACTGTCAGTCTCATCTTTTTCCTCAGCACTCTTATGCAATGTTCCAGAATTAGTGGTGCAAGCATTACCTGAAAAAAAAACAAAAAACATGCGAGGTCAGTGAACAAGTGTGCAGTCACAAGTGTACAGTCAAACTATGGGTTTAACATCCCAAACCTGCACAATGTTATGTGAGGCCCCAAAGCCGGACATCAAGGTGAATTTTAACTACCTAGGCAGTTTAGGTGCACCTAAATCATTTCACAGGCATTTTTTACATTTTCCAAAGGGCTAGTTACAGCGTGTGTGCTTTACTTTTGCAGCTTGTAAAATTTTCTCACACCTTCTAGAGGGCAGTGACTCCACATCAAACGGCATTCAGCAAGTGTTGTTTTAGCCACCACAGCGCAAGCTCCCATGCTACAGTGTACTAGAACTGCACCCCTGTTCCAGCTTATGTGAGTTGTCGTTCTTCCATCCGTACTTGAGCACTTGAGAGAACGGGAGTGGGCAAGACCAAGGGTGTTGCCTTACATGCACAGGGTGAGCCATAACCTGAGGAATGTGGCCACTACGTATGAAATTCCTGTTGTGTTTTCTGCTCCGAATAAACTGGTGCAATTGTGCCACCGAATCTCTCGTGGTAAGCCGCAAGGGCCCCAGAAAAGGAACATGAAAACTTTCAGGCGTTGTGCCACAGGTGTCGTCTGCAAGATTCCCCTGAGCTGTGGCAAGTCCTACATTGGAAAAATGGGATGGTGTATTAACGACCGCCTGAGGGAGCACGCCAATAGCATTGGATAAAGTGATGGTGCGCATCTTCCGGCGCATGTTAAGTGGTGCTCATGTGTGCCCCGTTTCCGCAAGTTAAGATTACTGGCAAGAGCAGAGGTCAAAGGGCGAGTTAACTATTAGAACCATTTAACATTAGGGGGAAGGGGTCCGCCTGAGTCAGTGACACATCAATTGCGCTAATATGGATCTGAGTTATCCTTTTTTAATAGACGGCTTTTGCTATGACATGTTCGACGTCACTCTTTCACACATCTGCGCATGCCCGGAAGTTTTCTTGGTTTGCGGCCTTTGCTGTCGATAAACAGCTGGTAGTTTGGTGCTCATCTGTCTCTTCTCCCTGTCTTTCTTCACGTTTCAAGCATTGCACCAGAAATAACATGAATAGCAAACTTAGGCCCCAACTCGCCCAGGAACAAATTCATAAGACTTTTCTCAAGCAAAAGAAAAGTGTACTGGTTTGGTTCCAAACACTGCAGCTTTTCCTCCACCAGAATTCCGAGGTGAAAAACAGATTGGCAATATCAATCCGCAAGTTGGGCGAAGAAGGAGAATCACCGATGTGAGGTCATGTGACGCGCCTTCCGCCCCTCCAAACCTTGACTCAGTCCTTTGTTTGAATATGCACAGTAAACAATGATGAGTGAATTGTTGTCCTGTGACTTCGACAGCGATTTCAGCTGCTGTGTTAACTCATCACGATAATGTCCACTGTGTCGAGGCCACCCTGCAGATGCTGGGCAACAAAAACATTATAATCACACTATAATACTTTATATGTGTTTCCTGGCTCTGGTGTGTGTGGAAAGCACTAAGGCTACGAAACAAAAAAGGAAACAAAAAACATCCCTTTAGCAATACCTCAAAATCGTGTCAGTACTCACTTAAAGGGACACTAAAGAGCCAAACGATTTGTCTCATATCAGTAAAGTTCTCTTTCATGATACCAAAAACACCACGCTTGCTGGAAGAAGACGCCTAGTAAAAGAGAAAATGCGCAAAAACAAAATATGAGTGGCGACGCCACCTTGAAGTTTCCGCACCATTCGCCGTGATGTCACATGTTTTGACGGCGCCTACTAGGGACTACGTAGTTTCTAATCGGTAAAAATGCAGTATAGTGTCCTCTGAGGGGCCCATAGACTTAATACACCAAGTTGGGGGAATTTTGTAGAGCCAATGGCGCCAAAATACATATATACTTTGAAATCCGTGACGTCACGCGGGGAGGTTAAGGCGCGAAATTTAAAACTGAAACTTTGAACTCAATTTCCTCCTCTATAAATAAACGTATGATGGCAAAATTAATGACATTAGAGTTCTCAGAGCACAATTTATCGATCTAAATGAATTGACTGTTTCTCTTAGCGTCGCTTTAAGTTTCAGCCTGTAGTTGGATTTCTGCACAATTAAACACTAAATTAGAAGCACCACATATTAATAGAGCAGAAATTCGTATTTGTAGAGGAGCCCATGTCCTGTGCGCTTTTTTTTTGTTTTTGTACATCACATGCTTAAACAGCCAAGAGAAGTTCTCAAACACTCCAGTTACTACTGCACCAAGGGAAACAGGGCAATTCCCCAATGACCTCATGCATACTAATATTATGTGATGAGGATGAAGATGCAGTCACTGAGCAAGTCAAGGTGAAAACAGAGACGTTTTGGAACCCGTACAGCTTCCAAATTGTCTTCGTGTTTTCACTTTGAGTTGGTCAATGACCGCATCTTCATGCTCATCATGATACCTGAGAAGACGAACTTTAACATTTTCAATTGCATAAGAATGGAAGCTTGAGCGAGTTGGTATGCGTTCATCTTGGTTGATACAGCGCACACGAAATGATGACGAAGTAGAAGAAAACACAGGACACAGGTCCTGTGTTTTCTTCTACTTCGTCGTCGTTTCGTGTGCGCTGTATCAACCAAGATCAACATCTTCAATTGTTCAACAGCACACAACTGCAATATACAGTGAAACCTCGTTAATACGTACCTGCCGGGAATGTGGCATAACTACTCACTAAACGATAGTACGCTTTAACCACCAAGTACAAATTTCCATCTCATGACGTGCGCCATCACTGCCAACAAAGAAATAAATACAGTGTCCTAGCAGATATTACCTAAAGGGCCAACCTCAAAGCCTTTTCTTTATTTTTGCCGAAGTGCATAAAAGATTTTGGCACTCTCACGCACGACCATTCAATAGCGCGCCGTGGTAACACTAAGGAGCATTTCGAAACTATTACAGGGTCCAGGATACGCAGCGACTGACATAGCGACAAAACGGACAGTATCTGTTTTCTGCGATACATGTGTACGCGTCTGCACCGTGATCTGCTACTAAGCGAAAAGCGACAGTTTCACTGAAACTCGGCACGGTCGCATGGAACCGATCATCTCGTCGCTGGTCGCGTGCAGCGTATCACCTACTCGGCTCATGCCACCACTGCCGGGGCCACTTGCTGCACAGCGCACACGTATTTGCCATAGGAGTGTCCTTCGTACCCACACCGCTCCAGACCGTGCACAGAAGCGGCGACGACAAGCTTCCTGCAAGGAATGTGCTTTTGGGTTGTCGCGTAATAAAAGCATGCAATATAGTTGCACCAGCGCTACGCTTGCTGTACCATACGCGTGACACCGTGAATGCAGCGATGTTTCTCGGCGCCCACGACCCGCAATGCTCAACTCCGCAACAGCGAGCTGCCTTTGTTTCTACAAAGTGACGCGCGTTTGAACATGGTCCCGCACCACGAGGCGGCAGCGATTGGCGCGTTCAGGATGTCGCCTATTAAAAGCGTGCAGTAGGCTTAAAGTGGTGCTAGGCCACGCGTGTGCCTGAGCAGATAGCTGAAGATACTTATTGTGATAAGGTTGTCGGTAATAAGTTATACTGGCGCATTCGTTGGTGGCCGCCACCTCGCCTTCATTCTTTCCCGATGCTTACCCTATAAATATGTTGGCGTCCACCTTACACCAGGACTTTCCTGGCTGGAACACATCACTGCTGTACGTGCAAAGGCCCCCAAAACATTAGGCCATTTGCGCTGCAACCTTCGTCATTGTCCCTCTAACATTTGCAAACTGTCCTACCTAACTTTCGTCTGCCCGCAACTTGAATATGCCTCATCTGTTTGGACCCCGTCCACTCATTATCAAATTAACATGCTCGAAGCAATTCAGAACAGAGCTGCACGTTACATTTACAGAATCTGCTGCCATCATTCCAGTGTGACGCAGCTTAAACTTGATTATTCATTACAACCATTATGCGTTCGCCATCAAGTGTCTTTGTTATGTCTATTTCATAAGTACGTCTACAGCAACAAAACATCATCGTTGCAACGCCCCCTATACACATCACGCAGGTTACATAATCATCTCAGCTTGACCCAGGTCTTTGGTAACGTAAATGTGTTTAATACATCAGCACTACCGCAAGCCATCCACATGTGGAATGATCTTCCCGATGATATCGCCTCTGATAGTACACCCTAGTGTTTCGGCAGAAACTTGAGATACATTTTCACAATGTAGCGTTGTAAGATTTCTTTTTTTTCGTCTAACTTTCAAGCTTTTATATTGTGAAGTATTGCGCTCTATTTTGATTAACGTGCTGTAATCTGTTTTTCGTGTACTATTGAATTAGGATGACTGATTGCATTGTTAATTTTATTGAGAAGTATTTTGTTGTTATTATTACTAACCTGCACTGTAGCTTTGTTCATTATGAGTTTACATCTTATTTCACTGTAACCCCCCTTACTCAATACCTTCGGGCCTGTAAGGTATTTTTCAATAAATAATAAATAAAGGCATCACCGCAATCACGCAGAAGTCGGAATCATTGATCGACTGATCTCCGCACTTCTCGAAAAGACAGAAAACCTACTAGGCACATTGTGGCATCAGAAAGTTCAGCGGCGCAGTTAACTTTTATGGCGCAAAAAATTATCGTGGTACGCACTAACCAGCAGGCATAGGATGATGAACCACTACGGCTTAAGCGATCAGCGAATGCATCAGGCTCTATGAGACTCTGTCGGGGATTCGTCGCAACTACGTTTTAACCATTAGTACATGTAAAATGGGTATGTATTAACGAGGTCCGACTCTAAGTCGCTTTGCAGAAGCCAGAGGGAAAGAATAGCTCACGTGTTTTTCGTGCCTGTTGCAAGATGTTTCTTCCTGGTCCAATGATGCAGTCCTCTGTAAAACAGAAAATCATTTGTAGTGGCAATACCCAAAACACAGGCCTGTGTAGAAGACATATTTTATTACCATGTTTACTTACACAACCTGTGCTCTCGCGTAATTTGCGCACATCTGAGGCATCACCTTGGTTTTCAAAAAAAAAAGGATGGCCACTTTTTGTGGAACCAGTGTTGTACACGTTCCTCTAAAGCAGGAACGAAAGTTCGTTCCTTGCCAATATTGGAACGAGTTCCCGTTACAAGTTCCTTCAATGTGAAAGGAATGCGTTCCAGTTACTTTTCAAACATTGGAATGTGTCACTACTTTAACTTTAGATATGATTCTTTAAATTAGGATATAGTGTCGGGCAGTCCCGAGGCGAAATGAAGCGATCAACTTAAAGGGACACTAAAGGCAAGTAACAATTTATGTCAAAGTGAAAGCTCAATGTATAACAATGTCTAAAACGGCAATATTATCAGCGGCAGTGGCCCACTTATCAAGAAATTAAGCTAAATATATCACACGACGTGCACCACGAGTGGGACATTTTTGAAATGATCCCGATGACGTGAGAGTGTCCGACTACAATTAAGGGGAGATGCGGGTCAAAGGCACTTTTTTTTTAATGTTCATCCTAGAGCATTGAAACTTGGGGTATTTGTAGAGTTTTTATGCTGATTTCAAATATATAATTAGTTTTCTTGTAAGTTGCATACTTTCTGTTCTGCATCATGACAAATGTGTAAAACATAGGCCCTTTAGCCCCCCTATTTCGATCCTTAAACTTCTACACATATTGACAATTAATGGCTCATATTGTTCCATTTGAACTGTAGAGTGCCGAAAACTATCCAGAAAGTGCAGAGAAAATATCTGCTAGATGTGAAAAATTCAAACATGGGAAATCCATTATTACCCAGACCCCGGTAAATGTTTACTTTCAAATTTTCTAATATGCATAAATAATGCTGCGGACAGCCATCAAAAGACGAATAGGCAGAAGACGACGACGACGATTTGGAGACTGTTGTGTGCTGCTGCCTTGCCCAAGTACTCTCCTGAAAATACACTTGTTTACAGTCCCTAGTCTTCGTCTCTTCACGTAACATTTTGGTGGAGGTGCTGGGTACCTCCCTTCGTCACGAAGCTTCGCAGTGGACGCCACCTTGAGCCTTCCAACATGGCTCTGGAAAATGCTTCGACCACTCCGGCCCCAACACCTGCCGCCAACACGACGTACATCAATGTCACCGCACCTCGCGACCCTGGTGTGTTTTCTGGCGCCAATGGGCAAGATGTCGACAAGTGGCTCAGCCTTTACGAACGCGTCAGCACAGGTAACCGGTGGGACTCTACTCTCATGCTTGCTAATGTGCTATTCTACCTAGACGGCACCCCGCGAGTCTAGCATGAGACGCATGATACTGAGCTGACAAGTTGGGATATATTCAAAGAGAAAATACGCGAGTTGTTCGGCAACCCTGACGGTCACCAGCTCGCTGCGAAAAAGGCGTTGTCGACCGGCGCGCAGACGTCAACAGAGCCGTACGTGATGTACATCCAAGACGTCTTGGCTCTCTGCCGTGCAGTTGACTCGCACATGACGGAACAAGACAAGGTTGCTCACATTCTCAAGGGTATCGCTGATGATGCCTTCAACCTGCTCGTCTTCAATAACGTGTGCACTGTTGATGCGGTCATCAAAGAATGTCGGCGCCTGGAACTCGCTAAAAGCAAGCGCATTATTCAGCAGTTTGCTCGCTTGCCTAACACCGCGCCGACGTCGTCCTGTGCCGATGTTCCCCCTTCTACAAGCAACAATGCAAACGTTACCCGAATTGTGCGACGTGAAATTGAAGCCACTTATCCAGCTACCTGCGAGCCCAGCACCTGCTCTTCCCCTGCAGTTCCGGTTTCGATGATTCAGGCAGTTGTCCGTCAGGAGATTGCCAACATGGGACTCCACTCTGTCTGCTCGGTAAACCACGTGGACTCTCGGCCGCATCCTCCGACTGCACCCCCTTCACCACCTCAGTTGCAACCACATTTCCGCAACGCTGAATGGCGCACTGCTGACGACAGGCCCATCTGTTTCATCTGCCACCGGATCGGACACATCTCTCGGCATTGTCGCAGTCGCTGGAACTCTGCTGCACAGTACACGTACACTGGCTATCACCGCTCCAATGGCTCCTACCGTCCCTCTACAGCACGTACAGATCACGCTGCCCCTGAATCTATTGCTCCTAGCCGCCCGTACTCACGCCCACCTTCGCCCCTACGCCGCCAGTCCCGCTCACCCCAGCCCCGTCGCTCCAATTCGCCAAGCTTCAACGTGCGCTCCCAACCGGAAAACTAGATGGTGCAGCGCCCGGAGGTGCCGCTGCATCAGTGCTCCCAACGCTTCCAAATCCTCTACTGACCCTTTCGACCAATATGAACCTCATTGATGTACACATCGACGGTGTTCCTGTTCGTGCTCTAATCGACACGGGAGCCCATTTATCTGTGATGAGCGCTAATCTTCGGACTCGACTGAAGAAAGTTCTAACACCAGCCGCGAAGCCAGTTGTTCGTGTCGCCGACGGCGGAACAGCTTGTGCAATTGGCATGTGTACAGCTCGAGTCGACATCGCCGATCGCTCTACCATCGTTCTTTTCACCGTACTCGCTCACTGCCCCCACGACGTCATTCTAGGCTTGGACTTCCTTTCTGCTCATTCGGCCCTCATAGACTGCTCTACCGGTACTCTCCGCCTTGACCTTCCTCTTCTAGATCCCCCTGCACCGCCTCCCATTCGCCTAAGTGCCGTAGACTTCGTTCGCTTACCACCCGCAGCTCTGACCTACGTTGATTTGGTACCATCCTCACCAGTGCCCGACGGCGCGTACATTGCGACTCCTGTCAAGGATGTTCTTCTCCACCAAGGTATTACAGTGCCTCGTTCTGTTTTATCTATTACATCCAATCGCACATGTTTGCCAGTGGTCAACTTTGGCTTGACAATGCAAGTGCTGCCACGAGGGATATCCTTGGCACATATCAGCGCCTTCGACGATCCCTCGATAGCATCAGTTACGTTGTAGGATGGTACTACCGAGCACACCGACCACTCGCAGTCCACCGCATCTGTTCTCGACGACCTGAAGAGAATTATTGCGCCAGATCTACCCCCAAAGAATGCTGACGACCTCTACCGGGTTCTCTTTTCGTACCGCAATATTTTTTATCTTCACGACCGTCCTTTGGCACAAACTACGACCGTGAAACATCGCATAAATACTGGCGATGCCGCTCCTATTCACAGACGTCCGTATCGAGTGTCACCCGCAGAGCGTCAAGCGATTCAAGCAGAAGTCAAGAAGATGCTCACCAAGAACATCATCGAACCATCATGCAGCCCATGGGCGTCACCCGTTGTCTTAGTGAAAAAGACGGCTCGTGGCGATTCTGCGTGGATTACCGACACCTCAACAAAGTAACAAAAAAGGATGTTTACCCCTTACCTCGTATTGACGACGCTCTTGACTGCTTACATGGTGCTCGCTACTTTTCGTCTATTGACCTGCGCTCTGGCTATTGGCAGATCGCTGTGGACGATCTGGACCGCGAGAAAACTGCCTTTATCACACCTGACGGTCTTTATCAATTCAAGGTAATGCCATTCGGACTATGTAACGCGCCAGCCACATTTGAACGTATGATGGACTCACTCCTTCAAGGATTCAAGTGGTCCACATGTCTGTGCTACTTGGACGACGTTATAGTGTTCTCCCCCATGTTCGCGAGTCATCTAGAACGCCTGTCTGCAATCCTGCAAGTTTTTCGCCAAGCCGGTTTGCAACTTAACGCATCGAAGTGCCACTTTGGTCGTCGCCAGATTACAGTGCTTGGTCACCTCGTTGATGGCACTGGAGTACAGCCAGACCCAGGCAAAATCCGCGCTGTTACGAATTTCCCGGTTCCTAAGTGTGTTAAAGATGTACGCAGCTTTATTGGTTTATGCTCGTACTTCCGCCGCTTTGTGAAAAATTTCGCGGACATAGCACGACCACTTACTGACCTTTTGAAAAAAGAGGCGCCATTTATATGGGGCGACGCCGAAGCTTCTGCTTTCGTTCATTTGATCCGGCTGCTTACAACGCCACCCGTTCTGGCCCACTTTGATCCTTCTGCGCCGACTGAAGTTCGTACCGACGCCAGTGGGCACGGCATAGGCGCAGTACTAGCACAACGACAGCACAGTACTGATCGCGTCGTCGCCTACGCCAGCAGGCTCCTCACAACTTCGGAGCGCAACTACTCTATCACGGAGCGTGAGTGTCTGGCCCTAGTTTTGGCGGTTGCGAAATTCCGCCCATACTTATACGGCCGACCCTTTTCAGTCGTCACGGACCACCACGCGCTCTGCTGGTTGTCCTCACTGAAGGACCCTACCGGCCGACTTGGTCGCTGGGCGTTACGCCTTCAAGAATATTCTTATTCTGTCATCTATAAGTCTGGCCGCCTGCACATGGACGCCGATTGCTTATCCCGTTATCCAGTAGTCGAGGCCGATGACACCGACCACGACGCACCACATGGCATCTTTTCTTTGTCTCCTTTCGACAACATCGCAGACGAGCAGCAACGCGACCTTTCGCTGCGAGCGCTCATCCACCGTCTGCAGACATCGCCCAATGACGCTTCAGTCCGCCACTTCGTCCTCCAGGATGATGTCCTATACCGTCGTAACTTCCATCCAGACGGGCCGGAACTTCTTCTAGTCATGCCGAGACAATTACGTCGAACTGTACTTTTCGAACTTCATGACGCTCCCACTGCAGGACACCTAGGTGTATCGCACACGTACGACCGCATCCGCCATCGCTTCTATTGGCCCGGTCTCCTCCGTTCAGTTCGACGCTACGTTTCTGCCTGTGATTCATGTCAGCGTCGCAAAACACCCCAGATGTTGCCTGCTGGTCATCTCCAACCAATCGACGTTCCAGTAGAGCCATTCTTCCGTGTTGGACTTGATCTTCTCAGCCCCTTTCCTACGTCATCCGCCGGGAACAAATGGGTAGCCATGGCGACTGATTACGCCACCCGATATGCCATAACACGGGCTCTCCCCACTAGCTGCGCTACCGACGTCGCGGACTTTCTCTTACATGACATCATCTTGCTCCACGACAGCTACTCACTGACCGCGGCCGTAACTTTCTTTCTAGAGTTATCGCCGACATTCTGCGTTCATCCGCCACGCAGCACAAACTGACCACCTCATACCATCCGCAAACGAACAGTCTCACGGAGCGGTTCAACAGAACCCTCACGGATATGCTGTCCATGTACGTGTCGAACGGCCACCATGACTGGGACATTGCTCTCCCTTACGTCACGTTCGCATACAATTCTTCTCGACACGCCACTGCCAGATTTTCGCCGTTTCATCTATTGTGCGGTCGTGAACCCACCCTGCCACTTGATACTGTTCTTTCTTTGGCTGCCACCCCAACTACCGGGTATGCACGTGATGCCATAGCACTTGCCGACCATGCACGCCAAATTGCCTGTACTCGGCTGACTGCTTCGCAAGACACCCAGCGACATTACTACGATGCCCGCCACCGCGACGCACAGTTCTCGCCTGGCGCGCTCGTGCTGCTCTGGTCTCCTTCTCGTCATGCGGGACTTTCGGAGAAGCTCCTGTCTAGATACACAGGGCCCTACCGCGTCATCCGCCAAGTAACACCCGTAACTTACGAGATTACTCTGGTCAATCCGCCTTCACCCTCTGCCGCGGCATCAAGTGACATCGTGCACGTCAGAAGACTCAAGGCCTACTCCAGTGTGTCTGACCCCTAATTTTAAAAGCCCCGGGACGGTGCTTTTACCGCCGGGGGTAATGCTGCGGACAGCCGTCAAAAGACGAATAGGCAGAAGACGACGACGACGATTTGGAGACTGTTGTGTGCTGCTGCCTTGCCCGAGTACTCTCCTGAAAATACACTTGTTTACAGTCCCTAGTCTTCGTCTCTTCACATAACAATAATATTGAGATTTGGAGAAGATAGCAGCACTCCTCACACCTTAAACAAAATTTGGGCCAAATTTCATGCAGATCTGAGCACCAGAAGTACCAAAAACAAGAGGGGCATGCTGAAAAAGCTGCAAAAAAAGTGTGTTTTGAGAAAAACGAATTTTAAAGTTAAAATTGGATGTTTATTTATAAAAGAGGTAACGAAATCCGATCAAAATTTCACACAAAAGAGGTAAATTGTTCTTCTAGTAGCCACTGCCACTAAAATGAGCCAGCACCACAAGTTTCTCCTTCACAGCTCTTTCGAGCAGAGTAGCTATTGCGCGAGCTCCCACTGCCGCAGGTCCTGCTTGCGATCGGTCCGTCACTCGCCGCCCCTACGCTGGACTCCTCGCTCGAAGCAACTCGCCGCAACGTATACGTAATCGAAAGAATACTTTCGGGGCACTCGCTGTTCTCGCATTGTAGTACCAGAAACGACGCCTTTACGTTTGTAAGCTGGATCTCGAATGCGTATTCCCGAGCGATGGCACGTTGGACACACTGCACCGATCACGAGGATGTTCAATGCTTTTATGTCAGCGATCAAGGAAGACTCTTTCTACCGTCATCCTTCTTCGTCGTCGAAGAGTCCGATCTTCTCTTTGAGAGGCCCTGACATACTCGAACGCCGCAGCAAACTCGTCGGAAGCATCGCCGTCGCTGTCGCTATGCCTCGCGGCAGCAGACGCACTTGCCGTTCGGCGAGTGTTTGGCTTCAATTTGCACCAGCAGCCTCAAAATTTGTTCACCGAGTGATACTTCACTGGCTGGTGACTGCGCTTGCTACGGTTCTCTTTATCCATGATGAAAATAAATACGCGAGAGAAACGTTCAGCTGCGCAGCTCGATGAAACACGGACCCTTGCAAGCAGGCTTCACAACACGCAAGGCATGCAGCGGCCAATGGCAGTCCCCGATCCGTACAACGTGATTTAAAAGCCAGTCCAATGCCTCCTCTAGAAAGATGCCTGCGACGTGAGTCGAAGAGCTGGTTCCCCGCCTTCTCCTGTTCTCTCCTCCTCCGCTCCCCCAAACAGTGTCGGCTGCGAGCGCTCGCTGCGGCGGCTGCTTTAAACCTTGTAGCCTCTGAGATTAAAGTACTGCCTACGGCCATCTTGGAGGCAATGCTTGCCGTTGTGGCCGAGCGGCCGTGCCACCGGCAGCGATGGCGTCACTTCCGAATCCAGCAGAAGTAGTAGTGTCGGCTGCGAGCGCTCCTTGCGGAGAAAGCACTGAACTACGGGGAACCTCCCGTCCCCATGGGAAAGCGTGCGACGTCGCAGGCATCTTTCTAGAGGAGGCGATGGCCAGTCGCAGCGCTCGAAAAGCCCGGCAAAAGCATGCTTTCTTTATTATTTCTTGTGCTTCTGTAGTGCGGGAAACCACGGTTATTTGAAGATCCCCTCATGCGATCCCCAACAGCGAGCGGCCGCGCTTTATCGGCCGTGAGGCACTAGAAGACGTCACACTTTCGGTCAAGATTAACAGCCACCTTGTGCTCTTTAGATGCAATTTTAACGCATTTCCAGTTGAGTCTCGACTTTGATTTTTATTTTCGGAACAGCAGAGATACTAATCTTAACAAAACAGGTGAAAACAAAAAAACAAAAAGAACAAAACACTGCTGGCAGCAGGAAATATGGAGGTAAAATGAACGTATGAAAACGCACCTAGACAATTTTTTTTATTGAGCACTGGATGTTCGTACTGCAAACATGTTTAACTGCAACACTAGTGCTGGTCCATTACAAGTGCAACACATATAGCGCTGTCAACTTCGGTCTTCAAATGTGCAGTCAGGATGCTTTGAATGTACAAACAGCAAGTTACTCACATGCACCAATAACTAAATGTCTTGCACAAGAAACTGCATTGAAAGAAGCAATACATAGCTGTTTATTGAACGCTGATTTCATATCACAATATGATTTTCAGAAAGGGAGGAAGGAAGGAAACGGAAAGGCAGGGAGATTAAGTAGAAAAGGTTGGCTACCTTACACTGGGATAGTATTGAGGAGGGAGATTAGAAAGACGGCGGGAAAATGAAGCACCGACCAATCATTAAAACACATACACAAAGACGTTTTGGTACCGCTACAGGGACCTTCTTCACAATGAATGAAATTTTTTTTTCCAAAGAAGGCCGATTACATGCGCTTCATGATGTGACGCAAGCAACGGGTATAGATCGCGGGCAGATGGCCTTAGTTTAAATTAAGCGTGTGCACCTTTGTTTGGATATGAAGGGATTCCAGGTAAAGCCTCGCCGTCTTCATTCTTTCTTTTCCAATTATGCTCGTGTTGTCCCAGTTGACGTCATGGCCTGTGGAGCCTGCGTGTTCCACCAACGCGTTTGTTGCCATGTGCTTCTTGTTAACATCGTTCTTGTGCTGCTTTAATCTTTTTGCAAAATTGCCTCTTTCCCCAATGTATGCGTGTCAACAATCAGCGCACGGTATCCTTTATACAACACGACACCAGGAAACTTATCTTCGCGAGCTTATCTTTCACCGTCACCAATGTGTCGGCGCTTGATTTTTCCGCCATGAACTTTCCCTACCAGACGGATTTCCGTCGTACCCTGGACTTCAGAACAGAAAGATGAGAGAGAGTGGAGGGAAGAGAAGAAAAAAGGGGGGGAGGAGGAGGCAGGAATATGTCTAGAATACATATTCCCAAGTTAATAAAATCGCTTATTTGAACTCTGAGTTGCATCTTGATGTTGGTGTCCGACAGGTAAACGCTTTTTTTTCGTGAGCGTTTTGTTGGCAATGTTCAAGAGCCGTTCCACCGAAGCTCTTGAAGGTACTGCTGTGTTATTGTACTTGAGGAAAAGTTCGTTCAAATTTTTAAAGTTCGTCTGCAAGAGTGGGTAGTCAGCTGGTACAAGCAGGTATTGCGACAGCTCATTCTGTGCCTCGGCACTGCTGACGTGTCCAAATGCACCGGCGCAAGCAAGCAGCGAACAAAGAGTAGCGGAGGAAGGAGAGGAGGGCACGATACGAGTGCAGTCACGACAGCACAGTGAGAACTGCAAGCTACGCACTTCACCTGAGTGCAGTGGGGCGCAAGCAAGTGCAGCTGGCACCAGCGAGCGCACGCGCAATGTGAGTGCCACCACGAGAACAAATGGAGTGGTGCACATTGCACACTACGCGCGGGCAGTGAGTGATGTCACCCTTACTCTCAACTGAGACGTAGGGTGCCGTGCACTACTGCAGTCTACTGTTGAACGTACGGTAAAACCTTAGTGATACAAATCTTGCGGGGTCACCAAAAATAGTCGTATCATCCGAACTTCGTATCACCAGAAAGCGTGAAAAATTAGTATGCGACAAAAGAAGGTTGGCATATGTTTTTCTTTATTGTCTCTCAGGGCCGCAGCGAGGTCATGAACAGCTCTGATGATTGCCAGTAAAGTGATGAGATGTCAGCGATCATACCTGTACTCGTAAATATACCGTGCATGTGTGCGTGTGTAATTAATGAACCAGATGTGTTGTGACCCGTGATCGCTAATAACCCCTTCGTAATCTTAGCACGCTTTTCCGCATGACAACGGAGTACTGCGGCGAAAGTGACTTAAGAAGTACTTTGCATGCGATAGATGAAGGCCAGAAAATTTTAGAACCGTTTCCTTTGTTGCTGTTATTTTGCTGCTGGTGTTTTTCGGGAGATTTACGGCCGTGCCCGTACAATTGGGAGGTTTGCTCAAAATGCGGGAGTCTCCCATGCAAATCGGAGTTGGCAGGTGTGCGTACGCAGCGAGGCCTAGCGCCTTCGCCAAGACCGTCCACTTTGTCTCTTGGGGTCCTCGTCCCCCTTTCATAGGACGGCCGACTGCGAGGACATGGCTTGCATCGACGTGGCAGGCACGTTTTAACACAGTACAGCGACGCTGCTGCCTCGAGCACAGCAGCATGCGTCGACGTGTTGGAAAGACCGAAGAGAGAGAGAAAAAAAAGAAGACCACGCCAATGCCATCTGTAATCTAAACACGAAAGCGCATTAAAGACTCCAAGATTTGCGCACACAATCTCGAAGGCAACGAAGCACCGCTGATGGTCGCGCAGCCAGTATTTCCGCGCCTGCAATGGTTTCTGTGTCTTCCGCGACAGTGCAGGCAGCACCTGTAAGTATCTTTACGCTAGTGTACGTTTGTATCAAACGTCGCGGGGTGAAAATCGGTTCGCAACAACTGTACTACATTACATTGCAGGCTAATGGAACTTGGCCGGGACCACAGGAAAATTCAAATCACCCCAAAATTCGTACGAGCTGTGATCGTATAACCTAGGTTTTACCGTATACCTACACCTCAAACTTCGTCTTCCTAGCTCTATTTGCAGCCAAGCTACAGGCATTCTACGGTCTAATCAGACCATTAATTAATCCTAATCAAGTAGAACACGTGGTAAGTATACTCCTTTCTAGCCCAACACATTGGTGCTATGCATCCAAGAAAAATCACTTTCCGATATTCAGTTACGGTGGACCTCTAGGCACTTTTCTGTGCTTTGATTGTGTAAGTGGCCCTTTTGGCGAGGTTTTAATGAACTATCCACAGGGCTAACTGAACTTTTGCTTCACTCAACTTAATCCTTACTATGCTGTTTATCCTATACACCTATTAACTAAAACCCTTACTAAGTTTTTATAACGTTCTTTTTCACTTTCGAGACTTTGGTTTCACCTTTTTTGGCGTCGCAAGACATCACCCTCATGTCGCTAGCAACTAACATTATAATATCTTTACTCATACATTTTGTGAGCTCTGCAAGGTTCCACAACGCACATGAAACACAGACATGGGAGATTAGTACGGTCATGCCGGAAAAGTCCAGGCAGACACTCATTACTGAGTGCAAACCCAACAGTGAGGAGTCCCGACCAGCATTCAATACGCGCTGGAAATAAGAGCTTTATGTATTTCCTAAGGAGTCACATTGCAGACTGGGGAGTCATGAAACGGCCGCAATGGACCATATGGGCTGCAGTAATGTTGGTCCCAGAGAGTGGTCACAGATGGGGTAAGCGCTAACGCTGACAAGAAGCCTCCGCAATGTAACCTCCTCTCGATGGGTTAAACCACCAGGGAGGCCGGACCCACATGGAGGTATGAGCTTGTGTGCTACATCCGAGGATTTCCGGAGCATCTGTCCATGAGCATCTTCAGGAAAATGCAGAAGGGGGTGTGCCGAACCTTCCCAAATCAGTTTTGACATGGCTCAGCAAAGCGGCCCGAGGCAACCACTAACACATATCCGTACAGTTGTGGAGGCAGCAAGATGGTGAATGCTATGCGAGAGATGTAGACCGATACACTCTGCGTATATTGTGGATAGCTTGCGTAGAGTCAGTGCGAATGATGAGCTGAGAATATCTAGCAGCATGAAGACACAGAAGCAGTGCGGCTGATTCCTCATGCATAGCAGCAAGCTCGGCAGGATGTGCAGGTGCAGCAGGATCGGCACGATACTGCCATGCGCACTTCTTTTTATATCTTTATGTAACCGGTCCATTACAAATATAAATACTGCCTTGTGGAAACCGTGCCCGAGTGTCCGGGAACCTTCCAGATTATTTTAGAATCTTCCGATAACACTATGCACTGCACACGAACAATATACAGTAGACTCTCGTTAAACGGAACCTGAAGGGACCAGGAAAATGCGTTCCATTTAACAGGAGTTCCGTTTACTGAGAGATGAAAAGGAGTGCAGAATCCAAGTACGAAACCAATTATATTAGATGCAGTTGTTCCATTTAAGCAGCAGTTCCGTTTAACAGATTTCCGTTTACTGAGAGTCTACTGTAGTTTATTCTGGAACTACCCAGGCCACCAATGATAACGCTGGAATCTTTGATGCCACAGGCATAAAAGGCCGACGTGCTTTACTGCTGATCAGATACCGACAACCGACAATGTTTTCACCACTATCAGTGTGCAGTGTGTATTGGTTGTACTTTAACTTTTCATTTCCTGAGCACAAGTTCGCTTGAATAAAGAGTTTCATCTTGAATGTGCCGATTGCTGCCTCCTTCAACATCATGACCCCGTGACATCTGGAAGAGGTGCTGCTTTGTTCATGATCCAGATGCCCCTATGAAGCGCCGACCCAAGCGCACGCCGCGAAGAAGGCAACGATAAAGACAACCCAGTGCGTAAAAATAGCTACAGGCAGAAGGGACAACAGCCAGAGTATGGGCGCCTTCCCAAAACACCAGGCAGCCCAAGACCGTCACATCGACCACTGAAACAATAACAGCCCTTGTGTCGTCGCCTACAATGGTCGTCGTGCATCAGCCCGAGAGCAGCCAACTTTCCGGGGATCACCATGTGAGGATCCAGAAAGCTGGCTGGAGGCATACGATCAGGTCGCCACGTTCAACAACTGGGACTGTGACGAGAAGCTTCGCCAAGTCTCTTTTGCCCTTGAAGATAGCATAAGGACCTGGTTCCAGAACCGAGAGCCCACGCTAACAACCTGAGATCTCTTCTGCGCCGCATTCCTTGGAACATTTACAAACATCGTCTGCAAAGAAAAAGCCGAAACCCTGTTGGAGACTTATGCACAGCTCCCAAATGAGAATGTCAGGCTGTACACTGAAGAAATGACTTGCCTATTCCGCCACGCCGACCCCGCCATGTCCGAGGAAAAAAGGATTCACTTCCCGATGCGGGGAGTGAGGGAAGAACTTTTTGCTGGACTTGCGCGCAACCTGCCTAGGACGGTCTCGGAATTTTTTTCGGAGGCCACGATGATCGAAAAGGCACTTGAAGTGCATACCAGGCAGTACAAGCGCCATATTCCCACAAAGACTTACGGGGAGGTTTAAGCGCTGCAATCCGACGATCTGCGCGAGACCATCAGAGCAATCGTGTGGTTGGAGCTGCGGAAATTACTGCCATCCTCACAGCCTCAAGTGGACTCGACTGCCGACGTCGTACACCAGGAAATCCAGCTATCACTGTGAGCACCTCAACCAGTGCAGCCTGAGCCCCAAGCACTCGGCTACGCCGCCATAGTCCACTGCAAAACTCCTCCATGCCCGCGTCAGGCGGCCTTTACCTGCGAGGCATGGCCTTTAACGCTGACCTAACTCAGGCAATCTTGAGATACAGCTAGACAAGCCACTGCCGAACCACCACCTACCACCCACAGACCAATGGCCTCACCGAGCGTCTAAATAGGACCATCGCCAACATGCTGGCGATGTACTTCGACATCGAGCAGAAGACAAGGGGTGCCATCCTTCCATACGTGACCTTCGCATACAACATAGCCGTACACAAAACGACACAGATGACGCTATACAAGTTGGTCTACGAAAGGAACCCAGCAACGACGCTCGATGCTATGCTGCCGAAATTCACCGACGAACAAAATCACGATTTTGTGCCTACCTGCAGCACGCCGAAGACCGACAGCTCGCCCACCTGCGCATTAAAAACCACCAGAGGGTCGATAGCCGTCACTACAATCTTCGACCACGCAACACGAAATGCCAACCCGGAGACCTTGTTTGGGTCTCGACACTGATACACCGACGTGGACTCTGTGAAAAACATTGACGTTACTTTGGGCCATACAAGGTATGCCGACATCTTGGCTCGCTGGACATGAGGTTGTCCTGGACGGCATTATGAACTCTCAGCGGCGCCGCACACGACCTGAAGTTGTCCATGTCGTTCATCTTAAGCCATTTTATACGTGTGTTAACAAACCTGAGGATTCTACTTCTCGCTTTATTATTGTTCTTTCTTCGTGTAGGCATATTTTTTTTCCTCCCATGTTCAGTTATAAGCACCGGGACGATGCTTTTTCAGAGGGGGGCATGCTATGTGCACCTTTTAAAGTTTTATGTAACCGATCCGTTACACGTAAAACAACTGCCTTGTGCAAACTGCGCCCGAGTGTGTGGGAGCCTTCCACATTATTTTAGTATCTTCCACTAACACTGTCCACCACACGTGAACTAACTCGGCCACGAACGATAACACTGGAATCTTCAATGCCACAGGTACAAAAGGCCAACGCGCTTTACTGCTGATCGGATTACAGACGGCCGACGTTCTGTTCGCCACTATCAGTGTACAGTGTATATTGCTTGTACTTGAACTTTTTATTTCCTGGGCACAAGTGCACCCGAATGAAGAGTTTCATTTTGAACATGCCAACTGCTGCCTTCTTCAACGTCACAACCACGTGACAATACAAGCATGCCTGGCCAGCTTCTGGTATTAATGGGTGCACAAGAGTGGTATGAATTGTGGTGCCACTAACACTGGCGTCAGTGTGTACACAAAGACAGTGGCATCATCTCGGTTATCAGCACGATAAAGGCAGGAAACTTGGGCATTTGCCTGGCGAGGAACCGAGCTGTAAAGGTGACCAGAAGGTTTCTTTTCACTCAATTGCATTTTGTTCCATAAAGCGATAGTGGTTGTTTCTGATGCTGGACTGTGAATTTCATTAGTTGTGTACCACACCAATGCAGTGGCCAGTGTTGCGACGTTAGGGTTGCATCGTACCCGGACTCCACTTGGTAGCGTAAGTTAGTCTTTAGGTTGAGGAATTGATGCTCCGAAGTTGGGAAATCGAAAACAAACAAGTTTACTGGCACTTTTTGTACACTCATTTACGTAGTGAAAAGGTAAGATTTCAGCAACGAGCGAATTGGATGAGCCATTAACTCAGGGCACAGAGCGTCTTCTCTCACTCAGCACCGTCCTTTTTAATACTTCAGGCTGGCTCCTCCTTCTTGATAGCAGCCAACCATGCAACACGACACCACCCACCAAGACGCCCGCTAATTGTACTGTCGCGGTCGGGTCGTTGCACTCGTTGATGCAGCAAAGTTCCTGTAGTCAATGATACTTACGTGGGGTCAGCCGAGACAACAGGATGTCAGCAAGTTTCTCCGCCTCTGACAAGAAAGGCAGGAAAGAGTATACAGTGACCTGCAATTGCTCTGGTCAAAACAGACGAGTTCGATTGGCACCGTAGCATCCGAAACATGTCAAAGCGGCCCATTGTGAAGACGGTGCCAGCTCTCTGTTGCCCATCGTAGCTTGCACGATTCTCTTCCCTTTGTGGGGCACTTCCCGCCGCGGAGAGCCCGCTTCTGGGAAGGGTCAAGGTGTCCCGAGTCGTATGGGAACACATCACCAGTCCACTCTCAAAGATGTGTCACCACTGTCAGTCATAACACCAGGCAGAATGTTGATGGCTTAAGGTTGCATGAACAGCGTTGCCGATGCACTAACTCATCAAGAATGTTGAGTAGAGGCTCCTGTTGCAGTGTTGTCAATGCAGGGATACATGGCAGTCCAGTTATGGCACGAATGGCTTTGTGGTTAATCGCCTCCAGGCGAGCTCATTCGGCCGTCGTGAGGTGATGAAACTGGGCACGGTAGACGAGCCAAAGGAGGCAAGCTCTGTTGGCGCTACCAGATTTCTTCACAATGTGTCATATATCAGATGCATTGTTTCTGCAGTCTGTTGTTTTTCACTCTTGACACAACGTCCTGCAGATCCGGCGGCAGCAATTTCCACACCAAGCACGCGGAGATTTGAAGCCTCATGTAGCAGCTGCTGATCCAAAATTAACTGCAGATGTCAGAATGCCAGTAGACGACGCCCGTGCTTGTTCGTGACCAACATAACCTTCGATTTTTCTCTGGAGATTGCAAGCCCTATCTGGGCACACTAGTCACGAATTACGTCGAGGGCCCCTTGAAGACCTTGTGGCTCATTTCAGGATGCGCTGACCAAAGGGTGATGTCATCTGCGTACGTGATGCATTTTGCGTGATGTATTGCCGTCAGCTTCCATGCCAGTGGGAGAAGGGCAACGTTAGGAAGAGCCGGTGCGAGCACAGATCCCTGTGGGACACCCCCATTCAAAACAAAATGTCCAACTGGTTGACCAGCTAGGCAAATGGTGAAGGTGCAACCGTAGAAGAAGGCCTTGACGAATGTGCACGTCTTAAATCTGTGATTAGAACCATTTGCAAGACCCAACTCATTTGTGAAGAGCGAGCTAAACTGCTGCTAAAGTGCTGGTGGCAGCAGCGTGGGCGGCTCAACCAAACATGTCAGGGCTATTTTTGCCGACGGTACCGTGCTCATTTGGAAGCACTGCAGTCAAGACCCCTCAATGCACACTTCAATGCCTTAATACGATCTGAGCCAATGAGAAAAGCGCTCCATTCGCTGACATAAAACAGATGCAATCTGCTGCGATCCTTGCATGAGACCTAAGAAAAGAAGCAGCCTCGAACTGAAACTGGTTTCTTAGAGTAACTCAGAAGTGTGACTCGCGAAACGACACAGAATGACATACCAGGGAAATGCTAGTCAAACACCTTTCCAAACAGAATGAAAATGGAAGAGCCTGAATCGACTGACAATTGCAAAATGACCTGCTTGACTTGCACGTTAATGTGAATTCCATATGCAACAAACCATTGAACCAAAAAACCTGGACAGCTTCCTCCTCCAATGACTTCGTGAACAGCTCTTTAGGACTGTTCCCGATTACAAACATTTTGAAAATGCCTGATATGGCCACGAAAGAAACATTTGTTTTCTTTCCTTTTAGGTGAGCAGCTTGGCCATAAAGCGTGATGCTGGCTAGAGCCACATCTGAAACAGTGGGCAGAAGTTGTGTGCTGCTGCAAACATGATGGACAGCACTCTCAAGATGGGGGGGGGGGGGGGGGGGGCTCCCGTGCGTAGCTGCCTTGTTCGGCTTGTCATGCTGACTGAAAGTTCAAGCACGCAGCCGTGAATGTGGTGACTGCGCCAATGAACTGCCTTGTGTGTAAGTATGCACAGATACCGTTTGCCGCCCCAAGAAATGAAAAGTTCCTTCATTTCCGCAGCTGTATGCTCGATTTGACTCGCGAGAACAACTGCTTTGTTGAAAGAATGCAAAGACACTTCCAACAGAACACATTCTTGAATGCTGTGCGAGGACACAATGGCAACAAACTGGTCACGTTATAATTCTTGTTGCGATTTAAATGAGCACACCACCGTGAGCTCTGCAAGTACAGTTACATACTCCCGAACAGACTCCCCCATGAAACAGGCGGTGAAATCAATGACGTTCGAAGACCAGGCTGCAGGCGGTATCAAAGTGTTTGGACGGTGCCGCTACCACGAAGTCGTAACGAGGGCCTCGTTCTGGCAGACTTGATGCCTTAGGTAGTATACGAGGGTTTAGTGGTCAGCTTCCAGCTCGTAATAAGATCATGTGCATGGTGATGCCAGCTGACAACGAAACAGTGTTCCATGCTCGCCGTCACTGCTGCGAGCGGTGCTGGCTAGTGCTCCCAGGACTACAGAAGCACCCAATAAAGTGGATGAGAAAGCAGTAGCTGAATGGGCATAGTATCGGATTCGTCAGTCACTACCTGCTGCAAGTTGATTTTTCATCGACTTTGATTCCTTTCCATTTTTGTCATAATTAATATACTACAATTAAAACAAACAAATAATGTCCCCTTCCTTAGCTTCGTTGTCTGCTGGTTCCAGTAGGTTGTGTCTAACAAAAAGAAGCGAGCCCTCGGTCAATCCCCACTCTTTCGTTGCCTCGGTAGGGCATATTTCAGGGAGGGGGTATCGTGTATATTTACAAAATCACAAAGGAGATTATGGTTACACCCAAGGAGCTCTTGTTGAGAAAACACTGTTACCACCCCCCACCCCCCCTAAGACGAGGGAGGAGTTGCAATACGGACAGACTGGAGCATGCTGCAAAAAGCTGACGAGCACCTTTTTTTTCCTCCTTTTCCAAACATGACTGAGCAATGTCGTCTGGTGGCTGAATCTGAACTACTGACAAAATGGCGACAGTAGACCGCCTCATTAACGCCCTTTAACAGAAATAAAACATTGCTGGTTCCCTTTCGTCGCCAGCAGCACTACTCGACGCCAAGGTGCCCAATTTAAACTCGAAAATTTCATCTGTAAGTGCGTACAAGTACCTAGGTGTCCATTTCTCTTCTGAGTCAACATGGTCCCTTCACAAAATGCACGTTACTAACAAAGCTAACCACGCTCTTGGCTGTCTACATCGAAACCTTTATCTGGCTCCTACCCTTATGAAACTAGTTGCCTGTCAGACCCTTATCACACCCAAACTGAAATACGCATGCGCTGTTTGGGACTCTCACCAATGTAACACCCCTCGAAGGGGAGAAGGAAAGCACACAAGAATAGTCGGCACACCATGTAAACGCGATGATGCTGGCAACATGTGGCCATCAACATCCGCCGCATCAGTTGGCCTTCAACACAACTCGGCAACACCATGCTGCATCCCCCTGTAACACCAACGTAGCCAAAAGAAACACTTTTGTGTTCTCATCTCACAAGAGTATGCTTAGGTATCCTCTGCAACTCTTTTGTATTGTTTTGCTATGGCAGAAATGTCGTGGCAGCACTCCAAACTCGAACTCAACTCAGTGCACTGGTCCCTCAGATATAATGGGCAAGGTGCACACACAATAATTGTACCTTGCCCACTGCCATTCAACAGGGGAGACCACACTGGAATATTGAGGCCCACCTTTTCCAGCAGACACAACTAGGCTGCGATAATGATGTCACAGTTTCTGCTATGATCTCACCTGACGCAGCACGTTTCCTGGCAGGTGGCCGCAGAGTCATCTTCAGAGGAGAGTGTGAAACTTTATTTTCAGTGGGAGGCTCTGATTGCTGGTTCGCTGCATCAAAAAACAAATTTATCATTCTTCTGTGGAACACACGAAGGGGCATTTTTTTCCAAGGGGCTCGTTTATATGTCAGACACAACTAAATTGAATTGAATAGACAATTAGGCAAGGGAAAGCATAGAGGATGTTAAATGTTGTCTTTGAGTGTAGTGTACTAATTGTGATGTAACTTGAGATTAATTCGAGTGGATGAAAAATCACCCTTTCCATTTTGGGATCTGAACCCACAATCTTTGAGCAATTGATGCGTAATTAGAAGGTTGTGGGTTCAGATCCTGCTGACGGAAAGGGTGATTTTTCGTCCACTTCAATTCATCTCAATTTAAGTCGCAACTGCAGTTAAAGACAACTAACGTTCTGTGTGTTTTCCCTGGTCTAATTGTCTGTTTAATTCATTCAGTTGATAGTAAATTTACAGCACAAAAAAACGAGAGACAGAAGAAGAAATACTACACAGGACAAGCGCTAACTGGCAACTACAACACTTATTGCGCATAACCTATGCTTAAATGTCTCTCATTTTTTCGCGCTGTAAATTTACCATGAACCAACTAGCCCAGCTTAGCACTCTTTTGAACTTCATTTAGTTGTATGGAACACAATATTAAAACGCTATGCCCGTTGTTGACCATTATTCTGAACACCCTTAGTCGTACAAAACATACTGCCCCACAGACTGCTCCGAATAAGCTTTTTACCAAGAGATCCAGCGAGCCGCTGTCTACAATGGTGCGAAGCATTTCTTAGCGAACCTTTGCCACTTTGAGCGTACCTACCTACCTACCTTACCTACCTACCTTACCTACCTGCCTTACCTGCCCTGCCTGCCTGCCTGCCTAAGTCTGGGTCCTCTTATGATCGCTTCCTTAACTTTAATGGTGTAGACCAAAATCGGCATGGGAGGGTAAGAGGATTTGACAAATATGACTGTCGGGTCATGACATGAATAACACGAAAATCCTGTCACGTACGTCGTCAAACCCTTTCTTCCAGACACATGCGGCACATAACCGTTTACAACGGGCCACGGTGTACAGGTATGCGCCACAGGTGATCGACAGTTTATATCTACTACCCAGGAACGGCGAGAACAGACATTGGTAATTTAAATACGACAGCGGTAAGAAAAACTGATATTGGCAGCGTTGACGCGATGAATGGAAAGAATGAAAATTAGGATCCCAGCAGGAATCGAACCCAAGCATTTTGCGGGGCAATCAGGTGCTCTACCACAGAGCCACGCCAGGTCTATAAACTGGTTTGGGAAAACAGCCTATGCAGGCGTAATGTCAGTGCAACATCAATTGTGGTTGTGGTGCTGGATATCTAATTTTACAAGAAAGTGATAAACACTACATATGTATTCCTACGATACAGGCATCATATCACATTAACGCCTGTGGTTCCAGTGTTGGCTCAGCTTTTATATCAGTCTAATAAACCTTACATTTGAATTCCTATGATTCAGCAAGTTATATTGAAGCATTGCTCGACCCCGGAGGAATACATTAACGAAAGTTACGTACGATATTCACATGACTGCACCATAAAGTGCACTTTGTTTTGATAATTTACTGACGTATGTACACTCAAACCTCGATATAACGAACACGGATATAACGAATTATCGGTTATAACGAAGTAAATGAAGAATAGTCTTGTCATAAATACAGTGTTACAAATAAATGGTTATAACGAATTTTCGTATATAACAAATTTATTTTCGTGACAGATGTGACTTTGTTATAACGAGGTTTGAGTGTATACTCTAATGTGAGGTGCTGACGTTACGTTGCATGATATGTTACCCTTTAAACGCCAGTGTTGCTGACATGCCTGGTAAGCCCACGATGTGCACACAGTTACTACACTTACAAAAACACGTCGATCCATCTCGTAACGCTTGGCTCAAAGCCATAATGCAGCATAGAAGTACTCGTTGACTGCTTCACATGAAACAGATTCCCATAAGGCATGGGATCTGCCGATATTTTTTCACATCTACTTTTCCAGGCACAAGTTCGACTACAATAAAGCAGTGTTTGTCCATTCTTGCAATACGTGGCAATATAATGCAGAACATTTAAGGCACAATGAATGTGTGCCACCAGCTACCTGTTCATTTATTTAGTTATTAATTAGGTATTTATTTTGTCAAACCTCAATATATTCAAAAGATATATATAGAGTTGTTGCCCATACCAAATGTTTCCCATGTCACTTCATATATATAAGAACTTGTTGTTGGGCTAGTTGGTAGATCATTTTCAAAAACTTAGAGTAACAAACACACACACACACACCCAGGCATCAACCATGTACAGCACTCACTTCCAACTGATTTATTCATCGCACGAAGGCTTTGAATATATACAAGCGGCACATGCGCGCATAACATCAGATAAAGTCAAAACACACACTAACAAGACATACACCTTCTTTCCTGCTTCTTTCTGGTCACAGTCTAGAACTGATGAACTGAATTTCCCTAGGAAACAAAGATAGAGACGGGGTGCTTACAGAGCGGTCCTTGCCGTTTTCTCTGCAAAAAAGCTCTAACACTTCACGTGCAGTTTTCCTTGTGCTTCTGCCCAGAATCTTTGCCTCAGAGAATCCTGCGTCATAGCCACACATTACAGCATGCGCAACCAGGTGCGCATACTTGTCTTGTGTTATTAATTTTTGGGCGTGCTCTCTCAACCGGTCATTAACACCCTTTTCGGTTTGACCGATGTATACCTTGCTGCAGGATAGGGGTATCGAGACACGACCCCCGCGGAACATTTCACAAAAGGCCTCTCATGCTTCTTCTCGCAGCCGCGCTTTTTGCTATCGCAAAGACGTTGGCACAACTTCCCGATTTCCTCGGGCGCCGAAAAGACCATGGGTACACTGTGCCTACCCACGACTTTCTTGAAATTGTGCAAGAGCTTATGGATATATGGCACAACTTGTGGCCTAATCCTTGAGGGCTGGGTAGCAGTCGTCGCTTTCCGTGTTCCACATTTAAACTTCTGCAGCAGTGATTCAGCAACAGCCCTGATGACCAATCGAGGGAAGCCAGCAGCCTCTAATCGGCTAACCTGATTACGGAAACTACATTCCATGTTGTGTGGGCAGGACCTCCTCAGCGCCGATTCCAAGCAGAGAGGGGCTACACCCCTCTTGACAATCTTTGAGTGGGCAGAGTCGTACGGCAACAGCTCCTTCTTAACACGGGGATGAAAAAATCAGCAAAAGTGCTGATCGTTCCACGTGAGGCTCAAATCTAAAAATTGCAGACAAGCTTCTTGTGGTAATTCGACAGTGAAAGACAGGCCTCGTCCTAGTCTCTTAAAGACGTTTAAAATAGCTTCAGGGGATGCAAGGTCTCCCTGTAAAAGAATTAAAAAATCGTCTACGTATCTAAAAACCCTTAGAACCTCCCCCCCCCCCATTAAAAGCATTATCCAAGTCCCCATCTACTTCAGCCAAAAAGATATCGCAGAGAACCGGTGCAACACACGAACCAATGCAGATTCCCTGCCGCTGAAGGTAGGGCGTTTCATTGAACATTATAAAGGTTACATTGAGGTAAAATTCTAAAAGCAATAAGTAATTGTCAACAGTAATGCCTGTGTCGTTGATAAAAGGAACGTCGCCATTCTTTTCGAAACGTTAAGGTTGTTCCTTAACGCTAAGTGTGTGTGTGTGTGTGTGTGTGTGTGTGTGTGTGTGTGTGTGTGTGTGTGTGTGTGTGTGTGTGTGTGTGTGTGTGTGTGTGTGTGTGTGTGTGTGTGTGTGTGTGTGTGTGTGTGTGTGTGTGTGTGTGTGTGTGTGTGTGTGTGTGTGTGTGTGTGCGTGCGTGCGTGCGTGCGTGCGTGCGTGCGTGCGTGCGTGCGTGCGTGCGTGCGTGCGTGCGTGCGTGCGTGCGTGCGTGCGTGCGTGCGTGCGTGCGTGCGTGCGTGCGTGCGTGCGTGCGTGCGTGCGTGCGTGCGTGCGTGCGTGCGTGCGTGCGTGCGTGCGTGTGTGGTGTGTGTGTGTGTGTGTGTGTGTGTGTGTGTGTGTTTTTGGAAAAAAATAAAGGTCACTCCATATGATCGCATTCATATTTCATTATTTCAAGTGGTCTTGGATGTAAAGTGGACATATCGAACTTCACCAGCCGAGAGCACGAACACTCAGTTGATAGCTTCCCCGCAACATCCTAGAATGTGGTGACATGGTAGGTGTTCCCAACAACTGTCCACAAGGCCTCACGCTGCATTGATCATGCCGAATGCACCGTTTGAATGTTGTGGCGTACATACACGGCAGCTTGGCTAGTTTAACAAGGCACTGCATTAGAAGCTCTGAGTTTGGTATTCTTTACGCCTGAAGTTATCTTTTAAAGCCCATTTGACCATGCAAGTGAACATCTCAAGCTTGTTTTTTTTATTGCTTTCCTCTTGTGTCTTGTGACGCTTCCTTATGTGAACAGCACGGCAAATTCAAGCCTGCTCAAAAGTTGTAAAACATCTCGAAGGCAAAGATAAGCCTACATTGTTAAGTCACATCCTTTGTGTTGCGCACGTGCGAGAATGGCACCACGCCTCATCTTCTGTTTTCAATAAAATCAGTCGGCAGTTGGCTCTCTGTGTATTTCTCTGCATCTGTTTTTTTAGCGCCCAGAAGGCGTGTTTACTAAATCACACCAATTTGCCCAAGCAAAAGTGTTATTAAAATACAGCTAGGTAGATATCTTCACATTAAATTAAAACATGCTTCATCGTTTCCTTAGCTTCCCCACAGCATGTGCATTGTTCTTCTTTACGGAATCTTGCTTACATTCTAAGGCGACCCGACCTCGCTTCAAACAGTAAGACGCTTTCCCTTGAATTATGATAAAATGCTCCCTCCTTATTTCGTCTTGGTCTTTTCGGTAGTTACTCAGAGCCATTCTTTTTTTTTCTTCCATCGCTGTCCTATAAATCCTCTCTGCCTCTGACTCTTCACTTAACGCTCTTTGTTGACATATTGCTTACACTACCAGCCGTATATTTACTAGTGAGCCTCCTAGTTCTTTTTCTCCACTGTGTGTCCACGCTCTTCCTATACAAATACCAGAACACCTTCTCTGCCCATCTACTATCCTTCATATTCCTTAACCTCACTTCGAACCTTATTTTGCTCTGAGCTTCCCTCGCCACAAAACTTGCCCATCTCATATCGCCCTTTACAGCCTCATTTGTCGTCTGCCCGTGAGCACCCAACGCGAGGCGTCCCACAGTGGTGTGCATGTGACCTTATGCACACCAGTGAGTTCCCAAATGTAAGCCTCAGAACCATTACACCTTTCCACAGACCTCGAAGCATCTCGTACCTATTGTATCCAAATAATGCTCTGTGCTTCGTTGTTCCAGCATTCCTCTTTCCCTCTGCTGCCGAGGTTTTTTCCTGTACCTCCGTGTAGTTATCACCCTAATTTATCCATACTTTAAGGTTCGCTTACCCTCGCTATTTCTTTGCCCTGTATTCACACTGCCTGATCACTGGGATGATCGAATACCATCAATCTACATTTTGAAAAATTCGTAAACAGGGCATGTGCAGGAGCCAACGTTTTGACAAGCAGGCGTCTCTTGTTAAAGGCTTTGTTGCAGCCTTGAAGAAAAGTCCACTTGTCGAAATGTCAGCTTCAGCAGACCCCCTGTTTACGAATTTTCCTCAGAAGCTTCCATTTTCCCCTGACTCTTGCCTTTCTTTGTTTGGCAATCTACATTTTGTTGCACTAAGTCCTAGTCCTGGAGCTTCACCTTCTCATTCGCATGTATCCACCAGCCGCTGTATATCATCTCGGCTGTCCGCAAATAAGACAATATCATCAGCATAAAGTAAACCTGGAAGCTGCTGCTCAGTCATCATGCCGGCCTGTTTGTGTGACAGATTAAAGCCAATGTTGCCGCCTTCTAGCAGTTTTTCCATCCTCACCATGTACAGCATGAATAACAGCGGGGATAAAGGACATCCCTGCTTCAGCCCCTTGTTAATTTCAACGTTCTCTTTGCTGCTCATTCTTTGCCATTCTACACAGAGTGTATTTTCTCCACATATCTCCCTCAAAAGCTGCACACAGTCGTCTATGCCCACTTCTTTTGATATCCCATAAAATTTCCCGATTAACATTATCATACGCCCCAGTGATGTCTAGAAAAGCCATGTATAAAGGTCTGTTGTTCTCTATTCAAGACATTTCCATACAATGCACAAGAACAAATAAGTCATCGTCTAACTGTCTGCTGATTTAAAATTCATTCTGAAGTTCTCCCAAAATACTGTTATGTTAACAATATACCTTGATTTGGGTGAGTTGGTTGATTCTAGCAGTGCACGTAAACGGTGAAAGTGACGAGGATGAAAGAAACACATAAGACAGGACTGGCTTCATGTTCTGCCCATGTTTCTATTTTTAATTTCAATGCTTGAATCACCTGTGTGTACAATGTAATGGTCAGCTGAGCAAACAGCGTCTTTCTCTGCCTTGCCTTTGTAGATGAAATGCGTCCTATTCTGTCGCCAATACTCTAGTGCAGTGTCTCACAGCCATGAATTTTTGGGCACCCTTGTGGACCGCTGGAATAGATGAGGGACCCTTTGAAGTGAGAGAAAGAAAGGTGGGCAAGAAACCACTACTCGAGTATTTGCCTGTCCTGTAAGCTTCTTTCAGCCGTTTTCACCAGTGGTTCTTTACTGTTATGTCCTAGTTCATTAATGAGACTAATGGGGACCCCATTTAAACCTAAAGCAAAGCGCTTTGGATTTTTTTTCCTCTGCCTTCTTCCAGCTGAAATTCTCCAGCTTCATCTCTCCCTCTGTTGCATCCTCTTTCATAATGGTACTCACCAGGGGAATTCCCCTGCCTGTTCTTTCTAAACAAATCACCTATTACCCTGTGGATGTAACTTAGTGCCTCATACCCTTCTAATCTGTTTCTTCCATTTTACGCATTATGTCATTGCATTGTGGCAAACTTTCTACCTGGCGATTTTATGTGGTCCCATAATAAATACCCCCGGTGCAGTTTTCTTCTTTTGCTGGATTTCTGTCAACCAACAATCACCTTCACCTTCAATCTTTGCACCGACCAATATCTGCAAAACACATTTTTCTTCTAGATATATTTCCCATTTTTTGTTGCCTTCGTACTGTGGCCGGTTCGCCTTTCTTGCCTGTCTACGCTCCCGTGATCCCTTACGTCACTTCTCGATTGCCTCCCGAATTTCCCTGTTCCGCCAGTTTTTTGTTTTCTCTTTCCTTTCCAGCAAATCGTTTCCTTCTCTTGATCTATCTCCCTCGTCATTACCTGTAACGGCCCGCTATACACTTGGCCCTTGCCTGGTGTTTCGTTCACTCCTTCCTCGACTCTTTTGACTATATATATTTTTAGTGGCACGAGTGCTGAGTGACACCCTTTGCTAACTTCCAGACCACCCTGTCAAGCGCCAGTGCAAGTTGTGTGAAAACCCCAATAAAGATATTTAAAAAAACTTGCAGCACACTTCAGCTTTGCCTTCAAGTGTAGAACGCAATAGCAAAATCGGGCCCCGTGCGCATTGCCTTCCCAATTGCTAGCCTGACTTCGGTTGTTGGTGCATGCCTCAACCGTGCCATAAGGAAACGAATGACTGTGCACGTAAGATTGGCCGTTTCAAAATATTCTGAATGCCTAGTGCAAGTACAGTTGTCAAGTGCCCACTACGCCAAACTCTTCTTCTTGAGAATCAGCGAAGGGCCCGTAAGGCAACATGCGAACCTACGCAGCTCCCCACTTTGTTGATGCTTTTGCAGCTGATGATGATTAAATATGCCTGAGCCCTTTGTAATGGGTGGGCCTTTAAAACGCCCACTCGTTGCGCAATTCACATGTTTTGACGCCTGGCACGATTCTACGCTCCTGCCACGCAATATTACATGCGTTAAGAAGACTACTTCCACTACATGACATTCATATAGTGTTTTTTTCTGAAGCAGTTTCAAGCAATAGCATAGCTCTGTCGTAGAACACCTGCTTGCCATGCAGATGGCCTGGGTTCGATTCTCACTCGAACCTAAGATTTTTAATGTTTATTTTATTTGCATCTTTTCCGATTTTTCGGTCACAGACCAGATGATGATTTTTCACTCACAACCAATGACGCCGACACCAGGATTTCTGCGAAATGAGCTCTTTAACCCTACCGCGTTAGTATAATAGAGATGGAATGGGTTAGGCTAAGTGTTGTATATGATGGAGTGGATATAAAGGTATGTGAAATTAAAATTGAAGTCATATAATTAGTAGAAATTAGTATAAACAGCAATTGCATCTCAGAAACCCATCGGATTGGGCTCATTGTGGCACCTGGCAGAGCAGATCTCGACCACACGCTTCTGTCTATGTGGCTTCGGCAGCACACGAAGCACAAAGTTCAACTAAGGAAGTACCAGGGAACACCAGCATCAGAAAGTGTAACTAAAAGGTACGGTATGGGTTAACTTAAAGATTGTACATGATAGAGTGGAATTTAAGGCATGTCATAACTTCCACGCTACTGCTATTCAAACCTTGCAACTATCCAATGTTGCTTCCACTTCACTTCGAATGAAAAAAGTGACATTCGCACGTGCCTAGTTCCAATTCTTAAAAATATTGTGCAAGTAGCTGGGTCATGACAAAAATGCTCATTTTTCTTCATATAGGTGACATATACTATTCGAACTATTCGATTCGAAATTATTCAACCAAATCACTATTCACTGCAAATCTGCTGTGAGCCTCAAATTTACTATTTGCCAATCCCCAGTTCAAATACCTTGGCACATGCACACAGAAAGTAGCCTATAAGAGGCAACAATGGATGGATCAATTCCTTTCAGAACTAGAGCTTTTCTGGTGCATTCAGAATCTCTGTGAAGTTCCCTGCATAGAAGCACACTATTCAGCATATTGGTGCAGGAAAGCATTAGGCATCCCGCCTATCAGATGATTTTTCAGTGAGTGGAATCGACAGAATTCCCTCCTCAGTGACAGCAGTATCAACGCGTGGCAAATGCCGTAAGATGTGGGCCGGTATCATCATCATTGAACACAGAAGTACTTCAGCCATTTCCTACATATCCCTTCTGATGGTATCATTATTTTAGTCACACAACGGAGAAGTGACACCAGAATGTTTCTAGGGATGTAAAAAGAAAGCTTTCTAAAGACACACTTTTAATAACAGACTTTTGCCCTCTGTATGTATACTGAAAATTGTGTTTATGCATTTAGCTCTGACTCCTAACTTGTGGACTGAAGAAGTAATAATAACAATAGGCATACACTGCCTATAACGTAAGTCACTGGATTCGCGAATATCCGCACTATAAGTGGTACCACACTATAACCAAAACAACATTTTTCAAAGGCTCAACACGTGCAAAACATGACCAATAGGCAGTCACGTGTTTCGGACAATCGAGGCATGTGACTTGGGTGTAAATTTGTATTTGTTTAAGTTAGCAAATGTTGAAAGGTTAACGTTCATGGACCTGCCTGCAGACATAACGAACAAAGGAAACAAAAAAAAGTGCCACAGCAGAAAGTCCCCGACTAACGGTTTGAACCTCCTCGTTTATGTGGACTTTGCTGCAGTACCAAACTGCGCAGAAACTATAAGTCAAGCTGCAATTGAAATTCCTCATGCTTTCAATCTTACAGGCACATGATGTCAGAAATATTGGCGACCATGCTTCACTACTCAAGTGTTGCACATGCACGTGCTCATTTTTGTTAAGATGCAAGTCGACCCTCCCAAATGCAACAAATGTAAAACGTGTCGTTGACTCGTCACCAAAGCACAACTTTGATTACCTGCGGCCACTACCGACGAGGCAGCTAGCGCTCATTAGGCTTAGCATCCGGATTGCCACTTTGCACGTCGTTGCGGGAAGCTTGTCCAAGACAACACGAACATAGGGCGTAGAAGAGATTGCACTCACAAGCTAAACCAAGGGCAGCACGCGTGAAACGAAGTTTCGGTTTGCGGTCGGGAGAACAGCCACGGCAACTATCCTGCAAAAGTCTGCAGAGCTTGTAAGTCCACCTGCTGGTGACAAAGGCTCAATCGCATCTTGCATTGTCACTTGAGGGGGAATCGAGGTCACACGCGCGATATCTACGCTATTTTCCAGACATCACCGAAGAGCCAAACAGCGCTAACGCACACTTGATGTGGATGCTTGCGTCCCTTCGGAGTGGAGCCACAGAACGCACGCACAACAAGCGGCCGCAGCAAAGGGGGCAAAGGCTTGTCTGTCGCCTCCCCCTGCTCATGCCACAGGCCTGCGTCATGCAGCACCTTTTTTCCTCTCCCCCCCGCTCCTTGTTCGTTCACTCCACATTCCCTCCTTGTTCGATACACCGTCATTTCTCTCCCCCTGGTTGGTGCACCTCCGCTGAGAAGCGCGCTTGCACCCTCGCTTCTCTGAGAATTTTCCGGCAACCGCACTACAACCAGTCTTCCATCTCGGGGGACTGCACAATAGACGGTATGCGTATAATACAGTTCTATGGGAGGGTAAACGGGAGTAAAACAAATGGCATTATAGCCGATCCTGCACTTTAAGTGGTTACGTTATAAATGGTCTGAACTGTAATTGTTGAGGTTTTACGTCCCAAAACCACGATATGATTGTGAGGGACGCCGTAGTGGAGGGCTCCGGAAATTTCGACCAACCGGTGTTCTTTAACGTGCGCCTAAAACTAAGTGCACGGGTCTCTAGCATTTTGCCTCCATTGGAATGCGCCCACCGTGGGAGACCTTTCCTCGCTCAAGGTCATAGGCTCTTTTGAACGACTGAAGTTCCTCTACCAAGTTATACACCAGCAGATAAAAATTAATCATGCCCAATACTTTGAAATTAAGTATCACGAAACTTCTCGACATCGTCACAGTATGTTTATACCCCCGCCATTTGCCCTGAATAAATGCTTCAAGTTTAGTTTTTTCCATAGAGCCATTGCAGAATGACCACATTTAGTTATCTGACTTTTCTTGTAAGTGTCCTATTTATGTATGCGTGTGTTTCTTCTATTATTGTCGCAGTATCTTTTTCAACTATATCCTAGTGGCTGCTATATTAGTTACATTTTTATTGTCGCTATATAAGTGTTATGTTAGTATATTATAGATCACCTAGAGTGTTATTTATTGTACTGTACTATATTTTCTAAAAAAAAAAGTAATGATTCTGTACATGCATTGAGTGCATGATAACATTGCAATGTACCTTCCACTCCTGTAATAGACCTACAACAGGGCGGACAGTATTAATAAATGAAATGAAAGGAAGATAATACTACCGTGACAGGAATCCTCAACCATGTCACAATGTTCCAATGAAGCGGGGCTGGTTTTCATTCGGTAGCTGGCCGTTGCGCATGCAGAATGCAGAAAGCCGGACAAGTTGTTAGGTCTGCCACCGCGTCGTGCATAAAAGCCAGAGTTTTCCTCGCTTCGAGTACAGCCTCTACTCTGGCGACAAGCCACTCCACTCTCTTCTTCGGCTGCCACACTTCAGTATACTCAAAATGAGGTGATGGACAATCTCGACTTAAAATTCACAGTATAATGGAGTTTTCAGCAGTAAGTACAACTTCGTTATATCAAGGTTAGGGTATATTCTCTAGCCTGTCAATGTATTACCCTGCACATTTGTGTTCTGCTGTATCATGCATATTCTGTAACCAGCTAGGTTTTCTTTTGCCGCTTCTGTGATGGCCTATTAAGATTATACTGCATAAATGGCAAGAAAAAAAAATTTATGCCTCTGACTGCCGTTTACCTGGAGTTTCGTTTGACTCGGGGGGCTCTGCACACGAATCTCCATGGCGCTCGAGCACTACACGGAGGATTCGGACTGCACACTGTCTCGAAGTTCTGGGTTGAGGCGTTTCAGAAGTCTTGTCTGCAAGCAGAATCGAAATTTGCACATTAAAGGATGAATGATTACAGCACAGTGGAGACCTCGAAGATCAACAGTGGCAAACTGATGGACAATGCTTGAGCCAACATTATGCAACAAATTCACCCATCTTCGTTGGGGTGACAACTGCTTTCCTTGATGATTGCTTTTACAGTGAACTCTTCACTCTAATATAAAAGGCAGGGGCAGACAGACGCGACTGCTCAAGCGTCTTTCTTCCCATTTTCGGCCGAAACTAAGGCCAAAAGGTTAACACCTATATTTTTGTCGAGCCAGCTATTTGTAGAAACTTACAGCACCAAAAAAACCCACAGTATCGCCACTATTAAAGTCCATTCTGTATTTGAATTTCCTCATTGTGGTTACACATTCCCTCTTCCAGTGTGAACCTGTGAGAAGGAGTTACACAAGTGCTGTCAAGGCAAGCAGTTGTCGCCCTGACAAAGACAACTGGTACGATGGGCTACAGAAACATCTCTGATAATAATAATTGCTGGGTTTAACGTCCCAAAACCATGATATGATTATGAGAGACACCATAGTGGAGGGGTCCGGAAATTTTGCCCACCTGGGGTTCTTTAACGTGCACCTAAATCTAAATACATGGGCCTCAAGCATTTTTGCCTCCATCGGAAAAAGCGGCCGCCCTGTCGGGATTCGATCCCGCAACCTTCGGGTCAGCAGTTGAGCACAACTAGACCACCATGGCGGGTAGAAACACCTCTTGATCAAATAATGTTGCTCACTGTGAATTGTATGACAATACAACCGTTGCATTTGACATACGAGCAGGCAAACTGCAAATAGATGGCACTCACAATGGCTGAGTCACATGGTGATCAGAAGGCATAGCACTAAGCTTCATTATGACAAAGTCCATGAAAATCACTGGGACGAAAATAAGCCCCAAACTGAATCCTACCGCCTCTGCAGCACATCACAACAAACAGCACAGTGGAGAGATGATACGATGACAACCCAGAGGCCAGCTCAATATTGTTCCTTGAATAGAGACAAGGCAAGAGGTGATGCTGGCACACACACAGCAGTTTAAACAAGATACTAGTGTCTTATTAAGACATGTTTTTGGGCAAGTTGGTTAATACTTTATGCAGAACAAACTGAGAGAGAGTTAATTTTTACTAGCTGGAGTACCTAAATCAAAGTCTGCATTTCACCACCACCAAAATGCTGCTCGGGTGCTTGCAATGTCACACCAACCAGCCCTAACCAATGCATTAGGATGATGATGATAACAGAAGAGCTAATCCACAAAAAGGGGGCAAACAGCTACCACATACACAAAGGCAGATTTAGAAAGAGGCCTTCAACACATCAACGTAATACCTCTGAATCTCGCATGCCAAAGGCAAGAACAAAATGTCATCAGCCATAACTAGAACACATAATGGAGACAAAAACATGTGCCTGCAGCAAACGTGAAGTAAGCATTCTCCAAAGGTTGTAACTAGAAAGGCATTAAGTGAACAAAAAAAAAGCACGTCCTAAAGTCACTCAATTCAGTCAGACGTGGTTTAAAGCATCACATTATTTCTACACATAACCTGATCTCGCAAAACAACAAGAAAATGGTAGGCTGCCCAGTGATGCAGGCCTCAAGGATGAGTCTGTTCATCACAAAAACAGCTGCATAATCTGGGTGCACTTGATCATGATTAGCACAATGGGTCATCATTTTAGCACAGTCGTAGGAGATTACACAAAAAATTGTCATTTCAGTCAGAACCACCTCGAGTAACAACTCGACTCAGTGACACAGTCAGAACCTGACAACTGCACCAGCAATGTATAACTGTATCTCCAAATACAGCAAAAAGCAAACGATAAAACTCAAATAAATTTTGTCAAGTATTCTCTACAAGTAGTCTCAAGTTAATCATGCTATCTCAAGTTAATGATGCTAATGAAGGCTGAATGCAGTTCGCATGTCATAATAACCACAACTTTGCCATTTTTATTGTAATACAATGGGTGTGCTGCAAGGCACTGGACCGTCACAATTTGTTTTCGTCTATATCAATTTGCAAAATATTTTACATCCATTATTATTTAGAAATAATTGTATCATTAACCATCCAGATCAGTGACCATGATGTTATTGCCCTTCAAAATGACCTAGGATTCAATCAGAATGTGGTACAATACATGCTTCAGCCTCTTAAAACTGGAACAACTATGAAAGCGTGATGTTTTCTCACTTACACATTGTAACAAACTATACGTGCCACATGGCTTCAGTTGCCATTCAACTCACGCCATCACGAACTATGATGGTGAACAAACACTGAGCTATCCGCTTTAAAGCTTTACACATGTGTAGGTGCCAGGATGTGTTGAGCAGACGTCAGTGAACATGGCAAAATAATGATGTTTCAGAACAAAGTCTTGATGAACACGGGGGCTCTCACTCAACCATTAGCAACACCCAGTTTTTAAATAATCCTCACAACCAAGCTGTGTATGACACAACACAGAACTGCATAACAAGCTCCTCTACTTTATCCTCAGGAACATCGGCCACCATCTTTCCAGAGTATGACTTACACAGAGAAACACTACTTGACAAGCAACACACAAAGACCTATCAAGCTAACAGCACTTGACCTTTTATCTGATAGGTTTTCGCCTTTCTTGTAGTGCGCCCGAGTATGCTTCGCTTAAGCTTGTGTCCATAGGGTTTAAAAGGTTCGTAACCTCATTTTGTGCCAAATCAAAGGAGACAGACACAGAAAGACAAGACATGCGCTTGTGCATGTCTCGGCTTTCTGCGTTCTGTCGACTTTGATTTGGTGCATAACACAGTTCTGAATCCCCATCACCAATTAGCCCAAACCTACAATAGACGAAGTAATAAAAGGTTGCAAGGATACACAGCTGAAGGCTCTGCCGTTTTCATGTGTGTGCCTTTCTGCAGTAAGTTTTTAAATTACCAACCTTCCCAAACTGCCGCTTATGTGACTTAAATTGCAGCTGTACAACTTGACTACCTACCTTACGATAAAATGATCAAAATTACACATCAGCTGCTCACCCAAGGCACTGCTCAATGCTCAAGGTGCAAGAGGAGGGGGGATCTAGTGACACTGGTAATTGAGTTCGGGTTACACATAGCTGGGGAAGTTAGCCATGATTTTCGCCAGAAAGATTGCGGAGCTGATACTTGACACTTATGATGAAGTAGCAGACACATTCTGCAACTTTCTTGAAAGATATTAGTACTTCTCATTACGAGAGTGATGTACGACAGTAACACTTCCTTAATGCGACCACAATACAGCTGTCATGGTGAAGTAATTAGATGCAAATCGGCACTCACGTTGAATTCCAATGGCAATGTCGGAGCGGCCAATGGTATTTGTGAGCGAGCACTCTACTCTGGCCTAGAGCAATGCCTTTAAATTTGCGATTGGAACATTCCAGTGGAGCAAGGCGGAAGCTGAAGTTCTATTGGTTCTATCTTTCGGGTGACGAGTTGCCCAGAATACCTTGCATGTAGTTATTCCAGTCTGCTGTCGAATTCCATCAAATTGCCGCTTACACGCGGCAGTCTCAGTGTCGCTATCACTATCGAATGAATCGCTCGTGAAGGAAGTGGAGCTCATTACTCGGAGCTGTTGCTATCAAGCAGCAGAAGCAATGCAACACAATTTTCTGAGCCGCCCATGTCGTCCACCATTACTGCCAAAACAAGCGGCTACCAGCAGTGCCCCCAAGCAGGCAAACGTGTTAAAGGAAGTACGTCACGCCAAGTTCTGGTCCACTTTGCCAATTTCGACGGAGCAACTCTTCCTGCTCCCCGGAGTGACATGACATCCCACTCTGAATCTACCTCCAACACGCTTGTTGGAACGCTTTCGACTCCCACCCTCACTCTCTCATTGGAACACACTTGCTCCAAAAGGAGCAGTAAAACTTGCTCCGACTCCGCCATTGGAATTCAACACCGTTCATGCACACAAGCATGTACTCAAGACCACCCCTCGTGTACAGCACTCCCCCTTCACACCGCACTCATATGGGGGAGGGGGCACTCTATGTAGTGGGTGGTCTTCAGTATATGCGTGTGTGCATGAATGAGTGCTAATTTGCCTCTAATTACTTCACCATAACCCAACCAGCCCAACAACAAGTTCTAGTGAACAAAACAGCAGCACCGTGAGGCAACAGCCATGGTTTGTTGGAGATGACAACAACACAGAGCAACCACTGTTGCATTAACTCTCCATCTTCCCATAGGCTTCTGTCTTGCACAGCAGTGACATTCAATTCCTTCAACTGGAAAGAAGGAGAAAGGTTTTTTTACCAACATTCACACCAACAAACTTCTTTAAACATTACCAGATAGAACCCCACGAAGATTGAAGTTGGAATATTCCATTTTTAGCATGTCGCATATGTGTGTAACAGGCTTGTGCGAACATTCGAGCACTTTGAATATTCGAACGAATATTACAGTATTCGAATTCGCTTCGATGCGAATTTAAGTTATCGTAAATTTTGAAGTAATCGAAATAAACGCATATGTGTATATTTGTCCGCATGTAACCCCCCCCCCCTATAAAGGTGGTTTCACTGCAGTGCAGTGGTGCTATGCCGTTAATACATCTATCCAGGGGAAATCCACACTGCCGCAAAGCCCCACTTCAAGGTTCAATGAACGTATTACCCTCGCATCGATTCATCATTTTTTAAAGTTTAAAAGCTGGTTATACCTACTTATATATTATACCTACTTATAGTAAATTTCGAAACGTAACATACTTTCAGGTAATCACTTGCTTCCTACCAAAAGTAAAATCCTGCTACAATTCAAAGTTGCTTCCACTTCCTTTGAACCAAAAAGAATGACATTTACACATGCCTTGTTTCAATTAAAAAAAAATATTGTGCAGGTTAGTTGGGTCATGACAAATATGCTCATTTGTCTTTATACATGTGGATATTGGATATATACTATTCGAATGTGATTCAAACCTAAAATTTACTATTCACACAAGCCTAGTGTTTAACCATGCCACAATAGCAAAACGTAGTAAGGGACTAGGAATCTGTAAAAAAGAAATACGAATACACAGTCGACACACAGCACAAGTTTTCTAGACATAAACTGTTGGCAAAAATGGTTTTAACCACAAAGGAGCACACAGAATGCTGTTTGAGGTTTATGAGCCGAGAGGGCCATTGTCCAGCCAGCTTTCAGCATAATTAAACTGCGTGAAAAGACGAGGACACGAGTGAAACACACACAGAACACCACGAGCACAGTCTGCCAACTGTTTATTTCTGGTAAGCAGGGAACAGATATTTCATTCAGGAACCTGGACACACGACCAACCTGTAAATATCGCATGTGCTGACAAACACAAGAACATTGCCGAATAAGAATGCAGTACAAGATGGCGGCCAAACGAACAGTGCATTGAATACACCACCCCACAAATACACTCTGTGTCATTTGTTTGGTGCCTTGTTGAGCACTGGGGAGTACTCTTATTGTTTCCTGTAAGCATTGGGCGCACTCTACCGAGTTTACAGAGAGCCAAGAAGACGGCCTTGACCCCATACTGGCTAAAAAAGAAACTGAAATGACGTGTTTCACCAACTAGCCCAGTGTCAAGTTTTCCTGAAGTACAATTCTTGAAAGCACAAAGTTCTCGTTTAAATTAAGGGACCAGACCGAAAGGGAGATTGTCAAAGCCTTTCATATCATAAAAACTGGCAACAAATGTACTGGCACACCATCTCTTTCTTTATTGCCACATCAAGTTGCTTTCCTAGAGAGTGCCCTGTAAAAACACCTGCGGACACCCGCAGAACACATGCTAAAAGTGCGGACGACCTCCAGTCTTTCACATGGAGTCTTGCCGTCCTTTTTTTTTTACTTTGTCACTTTTAATGCTGTCGCCTACAGCTTTACTTCAGTCAAATGTTGTCTTTTCATGTGGTTTTACTACCTATACATCTTTACATTTGTTGATCAGTAAACTTTTATGTTTTCTTCAAGCCATGTTACGTCCTCATCCTTCCACCTTTACTCAGGTTATTTGTTAGGTGACATCTGGCTTTTTTGGTTCCTTCACATGCGCAAAGCTCAGTGAGATTGGTCTCACGATTTGCACTGTTTGTTTGGTTGCTGTCTCGTACTGCACTCTTATTCGGCAATGTTGTTGTGCTTGTCAGCACATGCAATATCTACAGGTTGGTCGTGTGTCCAGGTTCCTGAATGAAATATCTGTTCCCTGCTTACCAGAAGTAAACAGTTGGCAGTCTGTGCTCGTGGTATTCTGTGTGTGTTTCACTCGTGTCCTCGTCTTTTCGCACAGTTAAAAACGTCTAAAAGCTATGAACCAACTAGCCTGCCAGAACGTCTTACTCGCCAGCCAACTTATAAGCAATCAAGAATGCAGAGCACCCTCCCACGCTACGACTCTACCTTACATTTAATGACAACCCGAATAAAATGGCCGAAGTGACGTTCTGGAGGCTGAGAAGGTAGCATGTCGTCTGCAATGTCAGATCGTAGAGCTAAAGCAGCGTGAAGGTACATCATCTACCAAACAGTGATTTGACAAAAACAGAACTGGGCAAAGACTTGCAGAAGCACAGACGTGGGCCATTCGGTCAGTGCTGCAGCAGAAGGCCATTCTGAATCGCTGTAATCCGTTGGCCATTGCATGAAACAGCGGCAGTATCGTTGTCAATCGTGTCTCGATATGGTCACAGATGCTTTCTTGTATCAACGTTCTGTTAGAACCCAAAGACAGATGAATAAGCAGAGAGCTTTGCCTTTAAACAGTATTCCTTTTTGTTAAAACTACCCTAGACTCTTGCCTCTTGTTAGGAGGCGACAGTGAACCTAAGTGCCAGTGTCATCTTCAAAATACTGGTCACAATAAACTGCTACCTGCAAAGGCGCATAACACTGAAGATGGCGAACAAACTGAATATAGCATATAAGAAAAAACTTCTATAGTATGCCAAAGCACATGAACAAACTGCCTGTTGAAGGTCAATTAAATGTTAGACAGAAACTGATCGAAATCGATTACCACAAGAAATGCATATGCTGCTTCCCTGACAAAGATAAACTTTCTTGTTTAGGTTTTAAGGCCACAGACATTCCCCACAGAGCCACTCTTGGTGCATGCACACAGCGTTCACAAGGTAATGTCAAGCACAATCTAAGAAAAATATTACTTTTACTGAATCTGAGCTTGTAGCTTTGCTCTTAAATGTGTGCCAACTTAATGCAACCGACACGATGTACTGCCCTGTCATCGTCTCATGTCTTGCACTGGCATCACGCAGGTCCCATGTTTGATACACATAAGCCGAGCAGGCTGCACATTTGAAATGCCAGCGTGCTCTTGCCCTTGAACGCCAGTGTCGCCAAAGGGCTCATTCGCCTGTCTGAGCCAGTGAAGCAACAGCGAAACACCAGCATCAGGAGTTAGACACAGATCTACAAAAGCTAGAAGCGGAGCCGAAACACCAGTGCCGGGAGTCAGACTCATTGTGCTCGGAGCAGCAAACAGTAGAAAAACAGTACGAAGGAGACCATAGAACAGAAAATAGATAATCGCAAAACAAATCAGATAATCCCAAGAAAACACACAAAAGGATAACGAATATCACATAATCACAAGGAAAGAGCAGATGATAAGACGTGCCTGGGCAAGTTGGTTCGTACTTAATGTGAAACAAACGAGCGCCAAGAAACAAGATGCAAACTGTGTAAAGGCGGCCCTAGATAAATCCTGTCAACACGAGATGCAAAAAGGGCTTGAAATCCAGATTGAACGTCTTAGAGCAGCCAAGTAACCGCATTCGTAGGTCCACAGCGTGTGCTCCAGAAGCTGAAACGCACTCGTAAAACTTGCAAAAGCGAAAGTGACAGACAGCCAACACTAGCTGTTCCTCATATCCATTGTATTTCTCATAATCTGAAAAAAAGTTACATCGAAGTACCACATCAATGTGTTTTCTGCCCCATGCAAACTTTCAAAAATTTGCTCTCTTGTTTCCAATAGGAGCCGTATGCAGTGTACCAGGAGGCATGCCACTCAGTTTACGGTATGTGCAATCAATGTTGTGTACTATATCCCTTGGGGTTGCGATAAAGTGTGTATTGGGCAAACTGGTTTTAATGAAAGGGCGAGAGAACATACTTTGTCGCACAGCATTGTGAAAGGTGTGCATGCATTCCAGAATTTGTGCGCACCGCTTTCCTCAAGTGTTCACATGACAGAACAGAGAGAGAAATTGTAGCTTTTCATATCCTCAAGTCCAGTGATAAATGGATCAGTGGGCCTTCTATCACACACTGCAACAAGGAAGTTGCCTTCCTAGAAGATTATACAGCAGTAGGCTTACACTGTTTGACAATGCAATTTTGCCCTTCCAGCACAGTTTCTCAAGGTGGTATGGTTTTTGTTTATGCCACGCTTTTTACTGTTTACTGACACAGCTCCTTGTTTAAGCATTGTTAGTGGCTTGTTTTAACCTGCTCAGTGACACGGCACTTTGGTGTTCAAGCTTTGTTGTTTTTATTTTGCTTTTTTGCTGTCTTTTGAAAACGTTTTCCAATTACACAGCTCTTCGGTTAAAAATGACATCGACGTTCTGTTCATACCTTTACAGTTGTTCTAGCCCAATTTTCTCGACTGACGGGTTTGTTTGTTTTCTATGTCAGTCTTCTTTGATGGTTTGTTTGGGCTCGGCAGTGCTTGGTTCCTTTAGTGTTGTCGATGTTTCGACCTTAGTGAACTTGTACATGTGCCACTCTAAGCATGTTTAATGCAGGAGTCAGGTGATACAATAATTTTGTTCTATTGCCTTTGTGTCATTAATCAGTACGGCATGTAAGGTGATGGAACATGTACTCTTCTCAAGCGTAATAAAGCATCTAAATGAGAACTCATTATTAAACAACTGCCAGCATGGATTCCGTACTGGACTTTCCTGTGTCACACAACTAACAGAGTTGACTCATGACCTGTCTAGTGCATAGGACAGAGGCGACACCATTGAGTGCATATTTCTCGATTTCCAGAAGGCTTTCAACGCTGCACATCATGATGCATTAATTGAAAAGCTGTCATGGTATTGTATTGACAGTTCTGAGAGTTCATGGATTAAAAATTATTTGCAGCTTAGGCACTTAAGAGTTATAATTAATGGTGAAAGATCAGGTAAGGCTGACATTACCTCAGGAGTGCCGCAAGGGTCGGTGCTTGGCCCCTTGCTCTTCTTGGTTTATGTGAACGACATCAGTGATAATATTGTTTCTGCTGTACGCATGTTTGCAGATGACTGTGTGTTGTATAGAGTAATTCATGACAAAAGTGATTGTGCAATTCTGCAAGGTGATATAGATCGGATTACACAGTGGTGCCCAGATTGGCATATGAAACTGAACGTTGAAAAAACAGTACACATGTGTTCTTATAAAAAAAGAACTCAACAATTTCAGACTATTTATGACATTAATGGAACACAGCTATTGTCCGTGTGTGAATTTAAATATTTGGAAGTGTTCCTAACCACCGATTTATCATGGACACGACATATTAACTATATTACTGCCAAAGCATCACATGTGCTCGGGTATCTCAAAAGGAATGCCAAACAATTTCCAGTCAGTGCAAGGGCTCTACTTTATCTTTCCAGTGTACGATCAGTGCTTGAGTACGCCAGTACGGTTTGGGATCCCTGGACACAAACGAACATAGACAAACTGGAAAGAATACGGAGTAAAGCAGTGAGGTTTGTTTTTTCAAAACTATTCAAGGCACTTCGGTGTATCCAAGGCAAAAAAGTTAATTGGATGGGGCAGTGTTCAAAAACGACGCTGTACTCATAAATTGAAATTGTTCCGTGACATCTACCATTCACGTACGGGAATCAACCGCACGAAATATTTGCATGACCCTGATTACGTGTCTAGGAGAGTGGACCACGATTTAAAAATAAAAGAAATATTCTGTAGAAGTGCCATGTATCAAAAGTCCTTTTTTCCCAGTACAATTACAGCCTGGAATCGGCTACCATCAGAAATCGTGAGGATAAGTTCAAATGCAGCGTTTGTCCAGGCGCTCCACAATGTTATTGTATAGGTACTATAACCATGTTGCAATTTACTAGTATAGTAGTTGGGTCATTCCATGCCAACTGTCCCAGTCTGGGCGCTCGACAAAAATCAATTTTTCTGGAAAAATCTGAGAAAATTACACACGTATAGACATTAGTCCTGCAGTATCTTCCCGAAATATTTTGAGCGGCAAAAAGTTTTCGGGCACGTGAGCACCATATGAACTTCTCGATATGGTGGAAAACCAGGTACAAAAGAAAAATTCGCTATAAATGAACCGTTTCACGCATTCATTCGAAACGTGCTTTTTTGTGTTTTTAGAGCATCGCGCTTTTATTACAGGACAGTTGCTTAGAGTAGCTTTATGTTTTTCACTCCTTGGCGCGTAGGTAAAATTGGGTAAATTGCAGCGTTTTCGGGAATTTTTTTACAAAAGACGACTGTAGATCAAATACATCAATTATTTTTATAGAACTCTCCATAAAACGTACTATCGCTTAAAATTCTTGTTATGCCTGTGTGCGGCGCACAGGCTTTAAAATAAAATCCTGAACTTGGAAAAAACGCTACATTGGCCTATCTTCAGACGTCTGTAGCACCCTAAGGTGGTCCAAGAAAAAATAAGCAGAGAAGCGCATACGATTGAGGATTATAACACCTTCGTCCACAGAAAGTTTCATCGAAGTAGTTTTTGTTTTAGTGAAGAAAAGCTTTTTTGAAGTTTAGTCCCACCGTTGCATTATTTTGCTATGGGGGCAGTACAAACCGACTGAATTTACTGCATAAAAGAAGAGGTAATGTATTCGTAGCACATGGTTTTCAGCTCCTTTTGTTAGTACTTTATGATGTATATTACATATCAAGTAGACGATAAACAGAGGTAAAAATATAACGATACCATTGGCTTAGGTGCCGAAATTCCCCAATAATGAATCGCATTATTTATTGCATACGGCTCTGAGAATCATTTGGCGTCAAAATAAGTTGTCTCAATGTTCATGTAAATCGGAGAAAGGAGGCGTGAGCGTGGTCATTTATAGCGGGTCCAAACGGAGCTCATCTAAGTATTCCGCGACGAACGGCACATAATGTGACAACGCGCCACGTATTCACGCATTCCGTCCGTCGACCGCAGCACTACTTACGGGATATGCCAAGCTATTTTTCACTTCCTTATTTGGATGGTTGCAGGCAGAAGATTTTGGTTAACGTAGAATTTGTCAGTCTGGTAACATGCACTGTTTTACAGCTGTTATGAAATCACAACAGCCTATTTATGTGGCGTAGTTGTCCGGCGCCGCTTCCTCCGCCTCCGGTGTGCGTAAACAATGCAATACGTAACGCGATTCATTATTGGGGGAATTTTGGCATTTAAGCCAATGGTATTGTTATATTTTTACCTCTGTTTATCGTCTCCTTGATATGTAATATACATCATAAAGTACTAACAAAAGGAGCTGAAAACCATGTGCTACGAATACATTACCTCTTTTTTTTATGCAGTAAAATCAGTCAGTTTGTACTGCCCCCATAGCAAAATAATGCAATGGGGGACTAAACTTCAAAAAAATTTTTCTTCACTAAAACAAAAACTACTTCGATTAAACTTTCTGTGGACGAAGTTGTTATGATTCTCAATCGTATGCGCTTTTCTGCTTATTTTTTCTTGGACCACCTTAGGGTGCTACAGACGTCTGAACATAGGCCAATGTAGCGTTTTTTCCAAGTTCAGGATTTTATTTTAAAGCCTGTGCGCCGCACACAGGCATAACAAGAATTTTAAGCGATAGTACGTTTTATGGAGAGTTCTATAAAAATAATTGATGTATTTGATCTACAGTCGTCTTTTGTAAAAAAATTCCCGAAAACACTGCAATTTACCCAATTTTACCTACGCGCCAAGGAGTGAAAAACATAAAGCTACTCTAAGCAACTGTCCTATTATAAAATCGCGATGCTCTAAAACACAAAAAAAGCAAGTTTCGAATGAATGCGTAAAACGGTCCATTTATAGCGAATTTTTCTTTCGTACCTGGTTTTCCACCATATCGAGAAGTTCAAATGGCACTCATGTGCCCGAAATATTTTTGCCGCTCAAAATATTTTAGAAAAATACTGCAGGACTAAAGCCTATATGTGTGTAATTTTCTCAGATTTTTCCTGAGATATTGATTTTTGTCGAGCGCCCCGGCTGGGACAGTTGGCGTGGAATGAGCCAGTTATGACCATATTTCTCTGTTTACGTATGTAACCTGTATTTTTGTGTTATGTACTTTATGTATCCCCCCTCCCATTGTAATGCCTATGAAGGCGCTGTGGGCATTTGATAAATCAATAAATAAATAGGCAGCCAAGACTGCTTTGTGTGTGGCCATGATGGGATGTTTAAGGTGAGGTCTCGACACTTTTGTTATTGGGTGGCTATATCATGAATGTGATCACCGTTGCTGGTTGCTGTCATAAATTTTTATGTTGCTTCAATAAACCTCAGCGGAAAGTTGAGTGCCTGTCCTGTGTGTTTCGTTTTAGTCCCCGTTTCTTAGCGCTTGTTCATTTAGAGCAGATAAACACAAGGTAAACACAAGAGAAGCGCAGGCAAATCAATGCTCCGCAGTCGTACAGCTTTCTCTTGATGTGGAACTGACTTTGATTTTTTTTTTAATAACAAGTGCACAGCTAAAACTTAATTTTTATAGCTTAATTTTCTACATTCGAGGGTCGAGGTTTGAAGTTCCCACCAGGACACCTTATACTCATCTCTGCGACGGTGTCAGCAATCTCCAAACATTCTCTGACAGAGTTGTTGCAGCATGCCAAAGCAAATTCTGATCTGCAAAGGCAAGTTGAATTTATTCAGCATATCAACGGGGGCATTAAAGAAAAACTGGGCTCTCGAAAAAGCGACATCTCCTTTCGATAAAATGCATGTCGTTAAATAGCACGTATTCCCCACATCCCTGCATCAGTGAAACTTATGCTGTTCCCTTTCTCTAATCAAATGGTCTCCAGATGCCTTGGTTCTCATCTTCATCTCGCCAGGGCACAATAAAATGTGCACATTTGTTCACTGTGTGGCAAGTGGACAGGGACGCCACGCAAGCACAACACAATCACTGCCCCCAATATGGAGGGAAGAGACACAAAGCATTCCATCAGAAGGTTTGGTCCTTCTCCAAGTTTTGGCACTACAGCTTATTCAGAGATTAGCTTGTTCTTCATAACAATTGGCTTAAGCCACTTGTAGTCATTGTATAAACCATGCCCTTCTTTGTTTAGCTGCTTGGTAATGTGGGCTCTTTTCCCACTTTAAAGAATGGAATTATAATAGCTTCCTTCCAACACGTGGGCATTTTGCCAGCTTTTCAGACAACAAAAGATGCAGCTTGGCCATCAACATTTTCCGGGACAGGTGGATGAGCATTGTGTAATGCACCTTGTCAGAACAAAGTAACGTTCCTCCACCTGCGGAGAGTACGCTGTTGATTTCAAGGAAAGCAAAAAGGGCACTGTGTGATCTATCTGAAAGACCTGCCGTAGGAAGCCTTTCTTTTCTTCAATACAACGTTCACAGGCTAAGAACGTTGCCAAATTGTTTGCCGAGTCAAATATAATGACCAGTGAAACCCCAATAGGCCTGCTTGTTGTCGTAAGCTTGTCTGGGCGCCTGGAGTTGACTGAATGGGGACAGTATAAGCAATACAAGTGCCATTAAACTTGCAAATATGGTCTCACATTATCTTGGATGTGGTTGAGCTACTGATTCCCGAGACATAATTTTACAAATTTTTTTCGGCCTCCTGCCGACATCTCGCCTTTTGAATGAGATGAGGTTACCTTGTGTTGGGTACTTTTTGTAAAATCCCCAACGATTGTCACAAAGCAAATGATCTTGTATGAATGCAGCCACATTGTGCTCACACAACCGAGACGTGCAAGTGGCATACCACTCACGGGCATCTGCTACAATTTTGACAGTTGCACTTGTCAGCTGTCGATGTAGTTTACCTGAAGAAACTGGCCACAAGTTTAGAACATTGGAAGAGACATCGCCCGGCATCTATGGAAAACATTACAAACTCCCCAGATGGTGAGCTTTGTCTTCTGGTTCTGTTGATGAAAAGTATAATTTGCATATTTATTGCCTAATTACTACCCGGAGTCCTTTTCAGTAGCATGCCTCCGTGACAGATGTATACCAATGTAAATATCACATAATTATTGCACCTCTTCAATTTTAAATAAGTGTCAAACATTTTCTAAAAAGCCCTGTGTGTCTGGGTATGTAGTAGCGTGTAGCATACATTCACCTGTGGTTTAAACTCGGCTCCAACTCAAGCAACAAGATTTTCACAGCACGCTAAACGTTTGACAGAAGTTACGAAAACTGTGCCCAATAACCTGACATGGGCTTGTGCAACTGACGCTTCACACAACGACTGATGAAATACGAAAAGACACAGGCACATCCTTAGCAGCACTTGGCAAGATCAGCTGAGTCTTCGCCTAAGCAAAGGCTGTTATGGTTAAACAAACTGCCATGACATGCATTTAATAGTGGTCACACTTGAAAGTGCTTCAAGTCTGCTGCTTTGCTACTTGCAACAGAAAAATGATAGAAGAGTACTACAATGTGCATGACACCAGTATGTGATCCAACCAAGTTCAGCAAATTAATTTGAAAGATGTACAGCAGCATACTCAACATACAGTGCACAGCCAAACAAGTTACCACTTCTACTGAAGGCTCTGTAAAACACGTTTTTTCTATGCACATATCTTAGATTAATTAAAGGAACCTTGAAAAAGTCTTGACTATTTCAAAGAAATGCATTGAGCCGGTGCCTAGGATCATTAGCAGACAAACTTAAGCTCTCTGCATAAAGCACTGTTTTGTAGCAGCACTGTTTTGCAGCCACACTGTCTTGCCCATGGCACGTTCCATGGGTGAGCGATGTCACAGAGGTGACCAATCTGATTGGATGTCCTACAGATGTTACGGTTTTATTTTTCAATTTATTGTGAACAAATATTGCTCATAATGATTGGAACACTTTAAAATTTGTTGTATTATGAAAACAGCAACAGAAAGGGAATACACAATCACAGTTTACTACTACCAGTGGCAACTTCCGGCAGACAGCGAGCGTTGTCTGCCTGCAGCAGTAATGGAAGTGACTTTTTACTTTTTAGAGCAGATTTAGGAGCAGAAAAATTACCATTTTGGAGCAGTGATAAGCGTTCTTGGAGCAGGAAAAATGCTAGTTTTGAGCACCTATTGGTCTTTTAAAAGGCAGATGGCAAAATGTGACATACAGGTCCTAGCATCAAAGCACTGCTGAAGTGTCTCATAAATATTATTTATTACGAAAAATAATTCACAGACAACCATCAGTGTAAACTGCAAGAAACAAACAATTAAAAAGATGGCTGTTTATGGGATGCGCCGTGAAATGAGCTATACATTTAACATACCAGTATTTGTGGCAGAAATGAGATCAAACTGGTAAAGCTGAGCGACACATTATAGAAGTAACCACAGTGACATAAAATTGTTGTCAAAGCAGCAGCTGATAAATGGTCTGTTAGTTCTCATTAAGCTGATAAATGGTGCAAGATCACAGCAATCTCTGTAATTATCACATTTCACCAAAATAGCCTGCATGTCAATTTGAAAGAAAAAAAAGAACAGCCAAAAGAGCTACATCCAGTTCTAGTTGGATAAATGAGATCAGAGCCAATAAAGCTGCGTACTAGTAGCATACTAGGATAATAGTATACAGATTGGTTTTAGTTTCTTTGGGGCTTGCAAGATGGTCACACATTTAAAGTTCCTCGTCTAAATTTTCGAAGTGCCATTTCGGAGCAGGTTCGGAGCAGTTACTAACAGAAATTAAAGATTGGAGCAGCATGTAGCAGCATTTCTCTTTTGGAGCAGTTTGGAGCAATTGGAGCAGCACTTCCATCACTGCCTGTATTGCAATGTGTTCCATGTTGATGTGAGCTGCACCACCAGTGCCAATCTACAGGTTCCTTTTCTCCACACCATTACTCCCTGTGTTGCAGGCTGCAAATACCTATCGGTGATGTGTTAAGCTGCAACACGTGCGCTTGTGCAAGGTAACTGATGGGCAGAGTCACTGCAAAGCCTCGGTACACCAAGCATCGGGCTTTCACTATCTGATCAATGCCACGATCCACACATTAGCGACCATAACTTCACCCCCGAAGATGACACCACAATTCTTGTATTTACGCTTATCGATGATCGTTGTCAGAAAGCTTCAGTTTGTCTGCGTTGTTCTTAGCACATCTTAGCTCAAACATGCACTGACGACAGCTGCTCAGTGAAGTTGAGAAGAAAAAGCGGTGCTGGTAAGGAAGGCAACAGCTGATTGCCCATAACTGCCTCAATACAAGGTGTGTCAATTAATTTATGAAGGAAATGATTTGATAATGCCGTAGCCTAAATGCTAACACAATTAAAAAAAGTTTCAGGGACTTTTCAACGTACACGTCTGAAAGCACTGCACAAGCACCGAGAACTACTTTAACCACACGTGGCTCTTGTATCCAAAGTGTGCTCCACGGGCATTCTTGCAAGCCATGCTCACTTGAGATGTGACGTCAGAAGTTTGGACACGACTTTGCACCCGGCAGCAGAATGTCACGGGGATCTTTCCCCCCCCAAAAAAAAGGCGAGGTTAGCGTCCTGCAAAAAAGTTTAAAAAGCATAGCAAGCTACTCAAGCAATTAAATTTGTACCAGCTGCCAGGCAGGGCCACCACCATATTACCACATGGTCAACATGCATGATCCAGCCCTGGAACATTTGCCAGTCATTGAGTGAGCCAGCGACAGCCCCAATATTTTGTAGCCCATCATGCAAGCAGGCAGACAGCACCAGAAGAGCAGGGGAGAGGCAAGTAAAGAATGTCTCGCTTTAAAAGCAGACATACAATGGCATTTTGATCAACCCCTGATTGTAGCATATTGTTACGGAGATGAAGTGAAGGAAGGCGAAGAGCTGGTGAGGCTGATTGGCGTGCGAGTGTGGTGGTCAGCCATCTTGACTCTTTTAACAATTTTTCTCTGTAAATACATATTCTATACATTCAAACAAGCCCGTATCATATTGGTGGACGTGCTGGGTATTGCAGCAGGCAACGGAGCTCTGCAGCGAACATCGCATGGCCCTCGCAACCATGGCTAACGTTGAGCCTTCCGCATCAACGTCACTGTCTCCATCAACGGCGCCATCGCCACCACTTGTTTTCGTACCACCTAAGGATCCCGGTCCATTCTGTTGGACCGATGGCATCGACGTTGAAGACTGGTTGGCCATGTTTGAACGCGTGAGTGTACCGAACAGATGGGATCTCACAATTCAGCTGGCTAATGTGTTATTTTACTTGAGGGGAACGGTAAAGGTGTGGTACGAAAAAAACGAAGAACTCACTAGCTGGGACCAATGCAAAGAAAAGTTGCGAGAGGTATTTGACAAACCCGCTGGCCGTAACATCGCCATCAAAAAGGAATTGGCCTGCCGTGCCCCATCTTCCACGGAATCGTACCTCTCATATATTCAGGACGTGCTGGCTCTCTGCTGAATGGCCGACAATGACGTGACGGAAGGTGAGAAGGTCGGGCATGTGCTGAAGGGGATTGCCGACGACGCATTCAATCTCCTGACATGCAAGGGCTGTTCCACCGTGGATGCGATCATCAGGGAGTGTCATCAGTTCGAGCAAGCAAAAAGCCGCCACATTCTGCAACCGTTCGCCAGACTTCCAAACACCGCAACAACCTTCGCGGCCGGAAAACCTGACACGAATTGTTCGTCGTGAACTGGAAGCAATGGCACCCTCAGCATTCTATTCGTGCAGCACCGATGCCACCCCTGATACCATTCCTCTCGTCCAAGCCATCGCTCGTCTGGAGCTGCAAAATATTGGAGTGCATTCCGTGTGTTCTGTCATCATGCCCAGAGTAAGCGAATGCCCTTCTGCTATGTCCTCCTCAAACCAACGGTTCTCTCCACGTTTTCGCAACCCGCAGAGTGGAGAACTGCAGATGAGCACCCAATATGTTTCACCTGCCACTGCGTTGGACATATTGCTCATTACTGCCGCAACACATGGTCCTTGGCACCTCTCGCAACGACCAATATGACCCGTTTTGACAGTAATGCCCACCACTTTTCACCCACTCCAGAGTCCAACACCGCTGAAAATGCTGCTTGCTAGGAACACTTGATACAGCCCCTCGCCTTTGCCATGTGGACACCAATCTCATTCGCCACAGCCACGACACCTATCGTCTCCTGTGGCTTTCAGCCACACCACTTTGGAAAACTAAGAAATGCAGCTCCCGGAGGTGGTGCTGCATTGACAACACTGCAGCAAATCCTTTCTCTGTTTTTTTTTTTTTTTTTCTGGGGTTTAACGTCCCAAAACCACCATATGATTATGAGAGACGCCGTAGTGGAGGGCTCCGGAAATTTCGACCACCTGGGGATCTTTAACGTGCACCTAAATCTAGGTACACGGGCCTCAAACATTTCCGCCTCCATCGAAAATGCAGCCGCCGCGGCCGGGATTCGATCCCGCGACCTTCGGGTCAGCAGTCGAGCGCCATAACCACTAGACCACCGTGGCGGGGCAATCCTTTCTCTGCACCCACTAGAAGAAGTGTCATTGATGTTAAAGTAGACTACGTACCTGTTCAAGCACTCGTCGACACTGGAGCGAACATATTGGTAACGAGTTCAAGCGTACGCACATGTTTAAAGTAAGCCCTCACACCAGCAGCTACACAAGTGCTCCGTGTGGCTAATTGTTCTTGGTATGTGTACTGCCCGCTTAAGTATAGTTGACCAACCTACTTCCGTCCTGTTTGCCGTGATTGACCGCTGACCTTACGACGTTATCCTTGGACTGAATTTTCGGTCAAATCATTTTGCTCTCATCGATCGCGCTACCGGCATCCTTCAGCTAGAACTGCCTCAGCTCGTCGCTGCTCCTAACACCACCCCACCACGCCTTTGCTCTCTTCACAATGTGCATCTATCACCTCAGGCAGCCATCTACGTTGTTTTGACCGCACGGCAGCAGGTTCCCAACGGTGAACATGTCCTCTATCCCCTTGTTGATGTTCTTTTGAGCCAGAATGTTACTGTTCCGCATACACTCATGACTGTCACCGACAACCGTACCTCGCTACCACTTCTAAATTTCAGCTTGTGCCCTCAAGTGCTCCCTCGTGGCATGTTCTAGGCCAACATATCTAACACTGACAAATTTGAAATTGCAACTCTCACTGCCGAGACTGATTTACTTCCGCCTAATGCGACTAACAGCTCCTCCTTTTTGCCGGATGGTTTCTCAAGGATGATTGCACCCGACCTCAACCCTGCCAATGACATCCGTCGCCTTATCACGTCGAACAGTGACATTTTTTATTTTTAGGGCAAACGTCCGTCGTTCAGCACCATATAAACAGTGGTGACGCAAGTCCTATTTGTCTCCCACACTGTGCACAGAGTTATCCAAATGGAAGTAAAAAAAATGGTCATCAAAGGTGTCATCAAACCATCAGACAGTCCTTGGGCCTCCCCTGTCATCCTTGTCAAGAAAAAAATTGGCGTAGCTTCCACTAAGCCGCGCAAGGCTTGAAAAAGCGAAACTGAACGATTATGAAGATTAATCTGGTTGCTTCTAGGTTGTTTCTAGGCCTTAGCTATGGTGATGAGGGTTGTTTCTAGGTTGCTTCTAGGTCGTTGCTAGGCTTTAGCTAGGTGATGCTAGATTGTTTGTACGTTTATTCTCAGCGCAGAGAGGTTCGAGTTAAACCACAGACAGTCACAGACACAACACGGATGTCCAAACTGCAGAGACAGAACCTCGCGCTGAAACCAAGCGTTTGTATCTCTCATAGATCTACGGGCACATCGTCGTTGGCGTAGGCCTTCCATTGCTTCAAGGTCTTCTTGCAGCCGCAGTTGCCTTTCCCATTCCCTTGTATTCTCTCGTCGTACGTGCTCGGTGTCTTCAGCTCGCCGCCATCGCTTCGCAGCCACTTGTTGGGCTAACTGTTGATTTCTTCATTTTTAGTGCACCAGTGGTGAGTAGTGCAATTTGCCCAATTTCTGTGGCACATACCTGTTTATGACAATAGTTTTTTTCATTCACCGGACAAGGAACGATTTGCTAAAAAGATGGCAGCTGGCGCTTCTGCATTGACTATCGACACTTAAACAAGATCACACGAAAAGACGTATACACGCTACCACGCATCGATGATGTCTTGGACTGTCTGCACGGAGCTACATACCTCTCGTCTATTGATCTTTGGTCCGGCTGCTGGCAGATTTCTGTCGATGCAATGGACCACGAGAAGACTGCCTTTATAACACCTGATGGTGTATACCAGTTCAAGGTCATGCCCTTTGGCCTATGCAATGCTCCTGCGACATTCGAACGGATGATGGACTCTCTACTGCGAGGTTACAAGTGGTCTACTCGTCTGTGTTACCTTGACGATGTGATTGTCTTTTTTTCCACTTTCGACAGCCACCTGACCCATCTCGCTGCAATTCTCATGGTCTTCAGAACAGCCGGGCTTCAACTGAATTCCACGAAATGCCAGTTTGGCCGCCGTCTTATTACCGTGCTGGGCCATCTTGTAAACGCTGACGGCGTCCAACCAGATCCTGGAAAGATCCGCGAGCTTTCCTGTGCCCCGCTCTACTTCTGAAGTGCGGAGCTTCATCGGCCTGTGCTCTTACTTTCGTCATTTTGTGCAAAACTTCGCTGACGTTGCTAGGCCACTAACAGATCTGCCGAAGAAGGACACCGCATTCTCATGGGGCCCTGAGCAGGCTCAAGCGTTCACTGCTCTAATCTGCTTCTTGACTACTCCGCCCATACCTGCCCACTTTGATCCATCTGCTCCAACAGAAGTCCGCACCGACGCCAGCGGGCACGGTATCGGAGCAGTTCTCGCTCAACGGCAGCACGGTCAACAGTGCGTCATAGCTTACACCAGTCGCCTGCTCTCTTCCCCCGAGCGAAATTATTCCATCACCGAAAGAGAGTGCTTCGCTTTAGTTTGGGCTGTCGCCAAGTTCCGGCCATATTTATTTGGCCGCATGTTCTCCGTCGTTATGAACCACCATGCCCTCTGCTGGCTCACTTCTCTCAAGGACTTGACCAGACGTCATGGTCACTGGGCTTTGCGGCTTCAGGAATTTTCGTTTACCGTCACCTATAAGACTGGACGTTTGCACAAGGATGCAGACTGTCTTTCTCCCTAGTGACGTGAACAGCGCGTGAAACACACAGGGACGAATATCCTCGTCGGTTATTCATCCCTGAGTGTTTCACGCGCTGTTCACGTCAATATGGAATGCCAACTAGCCCGGGCACACACCTTGCTGTCTTTCTCCCATACGGTGGGTCCTCCTGATCCCTTTGCACATGACCCGGACAGCTGCATAATGGCTTTTACTGACGTGAGGGATGTGTGCACCAAACAACGTCGATATGAGCCACTGCGCACTATCATCGACGCCATCTAGTCTGGCAGCACCGACGCCACGTTCCATATGTTCGTGCTGTATGACGGCATCCTCTACCGCCGCAACGTCAGCATTGAAGGCCTTGAGCTTTTGCTTGTCGTTCCTCAACATCTGCGGCCTGTCATACTTGAACAACTGCACGAAGCACAGACGGCAAGACATCTTGGAGTTTCGCGCACATACAACTGCGTAGACGTCAGTTCTTCTGGCCTGGACTATACAGCTCCCTGCATCGTTATGTTGCTACTTGCTAACGCCGGAAAAGGCCTCCTCCGCTGCCTGCTGGATTTCTCCAACCAATTGAAGTTTCCTCTGAACCATTTTATTGCGTCGGCCTTGACCTGCTTGGTCCTTTTCCGACGACGACTCTGGGAAATAAGTGGATCACTATCACTACAGATTACGCGACACGTGTTGCCACCACAAAGGCCATGCCAACTAGTTACGCCATTGACGTTGTGGATTTTCTTCTTCACGACGTCATCCTCCTCCACGGTGCACCCCGACAGCTGCTTACGGACCGCGGCCACTCTTTCTTGTCCAGAGTTGTCGACGACCTCCTTCGATCTTGTGCCACAGAGCACAAGCTGTCTACCGCCTACCACCCACAAACTAATCGTCTTACTGAACATCTTAACCACACACTCACAGAGATGCTTTCGATGTACGTCTCTCAAGATCATCGTGACTGGGACGCGACGTTGGCCTATGCGACTTTTGCATATAATTCCCCTTGACGTGACACCGCGGGATTTTCACCTTTTTATCTTTTGTATAGTTGTGACCCTGCATTGCCAATTCAAAGTGTCTTACCTTCCGTGCAATGTGCTACCACGTACGCTCGTGACGCCATTGCCGGGCTCACATGGCTTGTCAAGTCGCCCGATCTCGTCTCCCCACATCGAAAGGTATGCAAAAAGCCCGCTATGACCATCGGCATCGTAAGATGAAGTTTGCCCCAGGTGTTTTGGTGCTCCTTTGGTCACCATGTCGCCATGTAGGGATCTCCGAGAAACTCCTCTCCCACTACTCGGGATCCTACCAAGTCTTGAGTCAAGTTAGCGACGTGAATTACAAGATTGCGCCGCTGCACTTCGATTCGTCAAGTCCGCCACCTGTTGACATTGTGCATGTTTTGCATATGAAGCCCTACTTCTCTTGCACTTCTTCACCGGACTTTCACCGAAACGGCACTACAATGCCCGGTGGTCCTGCTACGGAGATGAAGTGAAGGAAGATGAAGAGCTGGTGAGGCTGACTGGTGCGCGAGTGTGTTGGTCAGCCATCTTGACTGTTTTAACAATTCTCCTTTGTAAATACATATTGTATATACTCAAACAACCCGGTACCAACAGCACTGTACAATATCCTACTTGGGTAATCAGTGGCACCAGGCACAAGTTCGTGCACACTCAAACATGACCCAGAGGTAGCATGTTATGGTTTAACTTGTTTGATATCTGCAGGCACAGTAAACACTTGCAGACCACTTGAGCAATACACAAAATGGCATGTACAGTACTCGCAGATTGAAACGCAAGAGTGTACGGCTCAGTAATGCACATACTTTCGTTTCCAGCGTGTAAAGTTCTAACATATCGGCATAATTTTGAGTCAAACACTTACATCAGAGCCAACATTACCAGGGATGGGTGAATAGTAAATTAGAGGTTCGAAGTGAATTTGAAGAGGATAGTGATTTGGTCGAATAGTATATACCACATGTCATCAGGAAAAATGAGCATTTTTGTCATGACCCAGCTAACTTGCACAATATTTTTAAGAATTGGAACTAGGCACGTGTTTGGTTTGAAGTGAAGTGGAGGCAAGTGTGAATAGTAGCAAGATGTGTATAGCAATAGGGTGCAAGTTATAACTGGTACAATACGTCAAGTTTTAAATGTCACTGCACTTAGCATATATATAAGCCCATATAACACGCTTTTAAACTTAAAAGATAACTACAATTAATCTTCAAATCTGGCAGTGCAGATTTCCCCTGCATGTGAAACCCCCTTTACAGGGGGTCATATGTGATCAAACATACATATTCGTTCATTTCACAAGCTTCGAAATTTCGAGTCCAGTTGAAGAAAATATTCGCAAGTTTGAGTCCGAGTAAGTCCTAAGCACAAATGTATTTCTTGAGTGAGTCTGAGTGACGTCCACCTTCTATTGCTGACCTATTGTCCTATGAGCGATTTGGTGCAAGCTAGTTGGTACAAATCCATAGTGAAAAAACAGCGCGACGTAGACACAGGCTAGGAAGTACACAGGACCAGCGCTGGTCCTGTGTACTTCTTAGTCTGTCTACCTAGCGCTGTTTTTTCACTATGCCTATTGTCCTATCTGCTCATCCTCAGCATTACTATCAGTCTTATATTGGCTTACGTTTATACTCAAGTCTATGCACACAAATGTCAACACACAAGCGTTCATGCGCCACCTCAATATTTATTGATCAGAGGCGTGAGTTGGGGGGGGGGGTGCCATGATTTTCCCCCACAAACTCTTTCACGGGATAATAATAATAATAATAATAATATCTGGAATTTAGTGTCACAAAACCATGATATGATTATGAGGGACGCCGTAGTGGAGGGCTTTGGAAATGTTGACCACCTGGGGTTCTTAACGTGCACCTAAATCTAAGTACGCGGGCCTTAAACATTTTCGCCTCCATCGAAAATGCAGCCGCCGCGGCCAGGATTCGATCCCGCGACCTTCGGGCCAGCAGTCGAGCGCCATAACCGCTAGACCAGTGACTGCAGCGGGGCCTCTTTCACGAGAAGTTCTTGATAAAATATCTCATGCGAGTTGTGTATTTCATAAAAATGTCCTTACTGGATTGAAACCACTGATTACATGTATTTGAAGGTACAAGATCAAAAGGCGTATCACAGAGCACCGATTATTGACATATTGGCATTAAAGAGTATTGGCACCATGATCGAAAAAGCTCATTTTACACTAACGGACTCATGAGTCGACTCACTCAGATTCAGGTTAAGCCGCGAGTCCGAGTGAGTCCGGCTGAGTAATATGTTGGTGGGTCCGAGTCCGAGTAAGTGCGGTTGAGGAAAATTTTAGTGAGTCTAAGTCCGAGTGAGCCCTCATAGCAAAATATATTTCTTGGGCAAGTCTGAGTGAGCTCCAATTTTTTTGCCGACCTATGCTACAGGTTCAGTACAGCAAAGTGTTGTTTCAATTTGCAAATAAAACTTATTTGTCTAGATTTTCTCGGGCAATGGTAAAGCATCACAAAAATGCAGCAGCAGAAGCGTCCATAGTGGCCGTATGAAGCAAGCACAATCATTAGGAGGGCCATGCACAGGTACATCTGGTAGCCAATGGGCTAAACAAGATGCATTACAGAGTGCAACTTTGTGCAAAGCTTAAGCATAAATGAGGGAGTAGTTTAGTTCAATGATTCAGCTGCTAGGTCTCATTCATTTACACGAGATCTACAACCTCATCAGCAATGAGTCCGCATGAAAGCCCAATCGGTGTGCACTCAGGAAGGCAACATGCAGCAAGCCAAGTTAGCGGTGACGGTGCAAAAGGCACAAATTTACTTGCAACAGACTCTGCCTCTCTGGACTGCAGGCGTTGGCCACACTGGTCCGTCAGGTCAATCCCTGAAGTGGAATACACTCGTCACAAACAACACAGGGCCCAGCTCAATGTCTATGCACAGTCACTTATTACAGAAAAACTTCACTTTAAAGGAGTACTGACACAAAATTTTGAAGGGCAGATAAATTGCGGGATAGATTTGTGTGGACACACACGCATCATCTGCAAAATGTAAACGGCTAATGTAGCCTAGAATATATTTAAAATAAATTTTAAAGTGTGCGTCACGCAACTGCATGCGATACGCCCCACCTCACAACATCGGCACCAACTTTGTTTCAACGTAAACAACCAACAAGCACCTGCAATTGCAAGTTTGTGTTGGTTGCCATGTTCTCGCGAGTGCTCCCTCCTAGAAGCGGAAAAGGGAGCACCTCCTTGCCTCCGCAGTGCATTTTTGGGGAGTGCCGCACATTTACAACATCCCAGAGGGGATTATCTCAGCACTCACGGAGCCTTCGTTGAAAAGATTTGTCAACGGAGTGCCCATGTAAACAGTTTTGTGTGCTCACATAGCCAGCTATGTTTACATGAAGATTACTCGGGGTGCCGCCTCTGCATAATTAACCATCACGTGCTCAAGCAAACGAGGTTTCCAGCCGTGATAAGTGGGTCGTTAGCTACTTATTGGAACAAAAAAAAAAGAACATGCAAAATTTTTGTGTCAGTACTCTAATACAAGCACTAAGGCCAAGTATGGAATATCATCAACTATACTATACAATAATGAACGAAGAAAGCAAATGAAAGCAGCCTTTCACGTCTATCTTATTTCCACGCACGGTAGCATTCAATCAGGGGCGTAGGAAGAAATTCTTTGGGGGCGAGGGGGGTTGAACCCCCTGGCTATGCCAGTGCAGTCCACGTCATCAGAGAAATTTTGCAGGTAGATATCTACAGCACGACATAGTCAGAAAAAATCGAGCAGAATTGTATATTCTTTAATCTCGTGAAGAAACATAACCGGTCTTATTAAGACGAAAGCCTTAGATGCCTCATGAAACACAAAAAGTGACTGTCGGCGTCAACGTGAATGACCCAAAAAGCACCACTTTATCACAGATGATGTCACATACCACAAAATATTCTGATTTCATATAACATGATGTCACATGATGAGGTCACCACATTACATTGTCGCTTGGTCACAGATAGCTTGATCCTGGACACAGTGCATGGCCACATAATGTGCAGAACGCTTCAGGGTAGAGGGGGGAGGGAGATCAGTACAATCAACTGGGAAGAAAAAGAAGAACATGGCATATGCCCTCATCTTAAGGGAATACTTAAGGAACCCGTGATTTCTGCGACCTGGGACAACTGTAAAGGTATATTGAAGGGTGAACTTGTCGGCTAGTTGGTTGATCATATCGTAGGGGGAAACAGCACGAGGACCAGGACAAAAAAAGGCACACAGATATAACCACACGTAGCGCTGACTGGCAACTGAAGTTTATGACAGCGAACAACGTAAATAAATACATATCCACATATCAGCCAACCATCTTGGAATTCACTGTAAACAGTGCCGCTGCCAGTGCTGGGCAGTATCGAAGATACATGTATCTTAGATACTATCTTAGATACACTTTGGGTATCTTGTATCTGTATCGCGATACGTCTCGAAAGACGAGTATCTGTATCTGTATTTCCGATACATTCGATAATGTATCGTGTATTTTAAGATACAAGATACTTCTATCGCAACACAGCCGTGCGAAACATTAATCGCTGGCCAAACTCCGCTTCTCAAGCTGGTGGTGCCACTAAGCGATCTGAATAAGTCTAAGGGCAGAGACGTTATTTTTACGCCAGAGTCGTCCAGTGAGGGTAGGTCAGGAAGACAAGCACGCGGACGTCTACGCCCAGCCCACGTACCTTTTGTTTTCTCGATTTCTTTTCTTTTTAGTTGCTCCAATGCCGCTACACTTGCTCATAGCCACTGTCCTACGCCGCGTACTACACTGCGTGCGGCGTCTCGCGCAAATTCTGACGTTGTTACAGTGTCGTTATTGGAGATTCTTTTGCGTCTTGATCCGTAACGAAATGTGATGCGTGCAAGAATGGGGTTGCTTTGCGTCGCGTGGATTTTACATATTAGCGATTTAAAAGATCTCGAGGATATAAGTTTGACTTGCATGCAATGAATTAACTTATATGCAAATAAGATTCTAACAACTTTAGCACCACAGGTACTGATGCTAGATCTAATAGAGCAAGCGTTTACCTAACAGAAAATATCTTGGCGTACGGTATTTTTCACTTCCATCTGCATTTATTCAAAGAATTTATGAAATCATAATTTGATTATTAGCACAAGGCACAAGTGCTTTCTTAGCTGTAATTTTGCGTCACATACATTACCTAGGTCTCTGCACTGTTTTTTCCGGTCTGGTCACTGCAGTATGTCTTTTGTAACGCGCTCCCAGAAAAAGATTGCTGCTTTATTCTTCTAACTGTCTGCTTTATTTCTACTACTGTTTACACATTTACACGTTGCCAAGGCGATTTTGAAAACAAATATATTATTATGCGGGCGTGCCTTTAGTATACAGTACAAAATATTCTACTTACTGCTTAAGAAAATAGCGAAAGTGAGTTTGCATTATAAAAATGGAAGAGCCATCTTAAAGATGTTAGGAAGGGTATTAGAGAAACGTTGTTTTAATGAATGCTCCGTTTTACTCATGAGCGTCCCAACGAGCCGTTTCAGGCAATTTTCCATAGGCACTGAATTTCACATTGTCTCAACCAAGCCCTTAGCCGGGGGGGCTGGGCGGCTAACGGCTTGGCTGCGGGGGGGAGTGGCCCGGGCCACCCCCCCCCCCCCCCCCGAAATTTCGGCGAAGTAGGTGGTTATACCAAAAATAAATAATGAAAATAGGTGTTTTTCTTAAATAGTCAAGGTTTTCAGCAAGTGCCCCCCCCCCCCCCCCCCGAAAAAATTTTTGGCTACGGGCCTGGTCTCAACAGGTTAGTTGACGATACTTCGTGATCATAGCTGTTAAGGGCGCCGTCTGTATCGTGTTTCTGTACTCATTCAATGTGAATGTGTGATAAACAACCACCTCTCTATTTACTTATATTTGTTTTCCGGTTTTAGGCCTTCTTAAATATTTTTCTTATTACTAATCGCTACGTAAAGGGAGCTATAAGCGGCAATAGCGCGAATAGCGGCGGTGTCCTGCGATGCTTCGTGTAGCTACGTAATACGTCTGAGACATTTCTGTGTTGCACATGTTCTCTCGTTCAAGAAAAATTGCTAAAAGATTGCACGTTAGTGAGTATATCAACAAAGAATCCCTTACGCCAGCAGCTAAGTAGAACATGGAAATTCATTGCAGGTTTACGTCATCTACATATACAACAGGGGTCTCAAACTCAGCTAGCCGGCGGGCCGCAGTCACGAAATTTAGCTCCAAAGGCCCGGGAACAGTGAAGATGGTGGGGTCGGAGAGAGTTTGAACAAAATGACGTTGCCATTTGAAAGGAGGCCTTTGACATATCTCATATATGGGTCATTTCTGAAGAGGATTTTGAGTCCGGATTCCAGAAACAACGATACGGATGTACATAACGACTGAAATCTGGACGCGGATCGAAATATAGAGTTTTTGTTCCACGGTTATGTTTCAGCACATGGTGACCACGTGTTCCTCACGAAAGAAACGCTTGAGAGCAGTCATGTCTGTGTAGCTCACTAACATACTTATTTAGAAAACAAAAGCACTTGGAACGGAGACGGTCATGTGTGCCGGCCGGGCCGCTAGCGAACGGTCTCAAGCCCCGTATACACCATGCGTTCCCCGCACCACTCCCCCCTGCTCCCCCCCCCCCCCTCCCCGCCAGGAAGAAAAAAAGTCGCTATTAGCGTTGTTGCTGCTGTACACCTGTCCGGATATACGGTATTGTGCAAACTGTCTTTTATGGACAAGGTAAAAGTCCACACCGGTATTTGCGCCGTCGTGCGAAGGCTTCTTATATTGACGTTATTGTGATTACATAGCAACCCGCTAGCTGGTCGGCAAGCTGAGCAGCGACTCCCATCAATTACAAAAATGACAAGCAAGAACCGCTGTCAGCGAAGTGTATAAAGAATTGTCTTGTGAACAAGCTAAAACAAGCCCCAATAAGTTGTTTTGGAAGGAAACTAATGTACTTTGAGCAAGAAGGGCAAAACTTTTGAGATACTAACAGACATTTCATGCAAGTGAAACTAAATAGGTCACAGTTCAGAAATTTTGAAGGAGACATCTTTGTGTATAGGCGTTTGCTGCTACATTGTATGGATCTATAATAACAAATTTGAAAATGTATCGAAGTATCTTAAGATACAATTGCCAAGTATCGTATCGGATACAAGTAGTGCGGCAGTATCTTGTATCTGTATCTCCAATACGTTTTGCCTGAGTATCTTGTATCGTATCGCGATACAATTTCAAAGTATCTTTGCCCAGCCCTGGCCGCTGCAATCCAGAATTCAGCAAATGCAAAGTGTTAGCCACCAACCGGATTCAACTAACGCGTGAAGTAATTGAGGCCCACAAAATTGCCATGTTAAAGGATAGATGTGTCAGCACTCCTTCTGTTTTATTAACTGACAAGGAAATTGTGTATCTCTCTGCTGGCGATTCATGGTAGCCATTGGTGTCATGTGCTCAAAGCTTTTTTACATCGGAGTAGTTTTATCATTTTTCGTTTTCCTTCTTTTCTTTCTTCTGTTGTCTGTTCTTGATTTCTTTGACGTTGGCTGATACGTGGATATGTATTTATTTACGTTGTTCGCCGCAATAAACTTCAGTTGCCAGTCAGCGCTACGTGTGGTTATATGTGCGCCTTTTTTTGTCCTGGTCCTTGCGCTGTTTCCCCCTACGGTAAAGGTATAAAACAGTAAAACTTCACCTAGAATACCTGTTTGCATCCAGAGTTTTTTGCAGGTTAGAACAAAATTTTTTGATGTTCTTTTCTAGCTAAGAGGCTATTGAAAAGCACGCAGAAAGATAAAGGAGACAGTGGTTTCCCCGGGAGAACCATGTCCAGTATACTGGACACTCGGTCGCACTTATGGGCATTCTGCTTTCTTTCTTGAAAGAATGTTGCTCTTGGTCCTGTCGGAAGGTTAACTGCCTTAGAAAACACAACGGTGTGTTTTGACCCGAGAAACAGGAAAAGTTTCGTACAGATAACTGTCGCCCACAGCACTTAGCACCATGGAGGAAAAAGAAACTAAAGAGGGAGCGCACCTAGTGTCCACAAGCGAAACTCTTCTGAAGCTGCCACCTCCTTGTGCTCGTGGCGGAATTCCCATCACGCTCCTGTTTCATTTTCTTTAATGCTGCATGGGCCCATGGAAAAAAAAAATTGAAGAGCGCGCACCTAGCGTCCAGAAGCCAACCTCCTCCAATTGCCGCTCCCTCCTTGAGCTGAATGCGCTTGAAAGAATCCCTAGCACACGCCTGTTTCTTTTTTTTATGGCTGGGCATCGCAATTGTCACGTGACACTACCTCCTAATTTATTTGTCTCTCCTCGTGTTTAGCATGATGCGCGCCATTGGGATCCTAGTGTCCGGTGTACTGGACATAAATACATTCTCGAATTGGGAGCAAATTTCTTATTACAAAGGCTACCTTTCCACAACACTGTTACCAAGCGGACGTAAGTTAGCTCGCATGATTTAAATTATTTGAATTGCACAAAAATAGCTCCTAAAATAATATTGTACACTTGAGTGCATTGAGAGCGGGAGTTCCCTCGTGGACCACGCCATTACTCTGAGGCGCCCCCATACGAAAATGCGGCTGAGGGAGGAAATACACTCAAGAAGATATTGCTCGCCTCTTAGAGAAGCTGCAAAAGTGGTTTCGGCTTCGGCTTTGCTTGCTTTTCTGCACCGCTATTGTTCTTATGACGGGGTCAAAAAGTGATATAGGTATGCACCATAAAGTGAGAACGGAAGAATCTGATGCACCTCGTTCACGGGCAAAATGACACCAATAAAATATAGTGGCACATCTCAGGCCAAGTGCACATTGGCATGCAAGCCTATGTTCTCTCGTGCAGCTACACAATGCGATACCCTACTGCTAATCACAAAAACTAGTAACCGTTGGCACAAGGGAAGTATGCACGTGATCACGGCTTAATGATTGGAGTAAGTATTGCCAAAAGGCAGAAATATTAAAGCAATTACTTTCAAAAATGTATTTATAGATGGATATTTACAGACTACGACGGTGCTGCATACACAAGATAGCTTTCAGAACAAGCTGCCTTAGTACTAAATCATCCTCACCTTTCCTATTGAGAAGAAAATGCCCCACTGCTCTGTAACATCCCGACCCAGTTGGAAAGGTGCCGTCTCGACACACACAATCAATGGGTCGAAATTGCACTGAAATAAGGTCCTAGACGTGAAGCCTAGACATGTGGACGTCAGTGGGAACCGGGACAGACGAGCGATAGTTCAGTGGCAAGAATTTGCAGATGACATCACCGAGCTGTCGCAAGATATTGTAAGACTCTGGGTAACACGAGAGGAATTTTAAATGAGAAGAATTTCTTAGCAAATGAACAGCATTTTCAGTGTTTCTATTAATCTGTCTAGCCGTCTACGTCTGGGTGCTCTCATAGTCGTCACCTTTACTAGGCGTATACCAAAATTGACACAGGGGGGTATGACTGTATGATGAACATGACTGACAGGTCATGATTTAAATAACATGACATGCACGTCGTGTATATCATGGAACCCTTTCCCACGGTCACGTGTGGCTCATACCCACATATTACAGCCAGGTATGGCCCACAGGTGATGTGATTCACAGTCTACATCAACACACAACAGTGAAAATGGATATTGAAAACTTATAAGACACGTTGCATGGATAAAACAACGAAGAGGCATACCGTGTGTTATAGTCGGCAATTTTAATGCAGCCCCCAAACGCTTGTATATGTACTTCGCGACTCAAAAGCTAGGTCTAGTGATGTTCGTCCCCGGAGGAATACGCGAACAAACGCTGCTTACACTTCGTTTTTATAAAAGTGACGTCAGTGCTGTAACACGAGCGCTAGTGTTAAGCCAGACAATGAGCTACCTTTTAGATGCCAGTGTAGTGAACGTGTCTGATAAGCCCATAATATGTAGAGCACTTAAATTACATAAAAATGCCGGTCCACCTCGTAGGACTTGGCTCAAAGACAAAACGTTAGCTTAAAGGCACAGGGTAGGGCAGAATATTTTTTAAAATGACTTTTCTATTTTTTTGCAACTTTGGAAGCATATCCTATTGTGCATATTTCCCATATTCGTGTTTTTCTTAGAAAGTCTTTTTTTTTCTGCTTAAAAACTGTTTGTCCGAAAGCAAGCAGTGAGTGAACACGACACCCTGAACACGCCCGATCGAATGCACTCAGCGCTTACTGTCTATTTTTTTATAAACTTCTCGCACGAAAACCAAGACGCTTGTCTGGAGTCAGCTCTATATCAGAAATTGTCAGGCAACTTTGGCATACCTGATTTTTGAGCTAGGAAAATTCGAAGACGCTGTGCATGTTTTTTTCTTTTTTTGCACATTTGTGGTTCGAGGCACGTCGGTTCAAACACCTTTAGATGTATTCCAAGGTAGCCAGTTCATTATTTGTTCTTGTCTTCTCCATAAGTGTAGACAGCTACTGTACCAGAATTGAAATTATGTGCTTAACAGTTTCAGTGTTACAAATCTTAAAACATGCAAATTAACTCAAAATATGGATCCTACTGGAAAAAAATTCACCAAAATAGTAATGCTAGCAGATTTTCATGAATTTGGCAAAATTAAAAGAGTGCAAAATTTGGAAGAAAATGACTTACATGGCAAATGATCTACATGGATCATTATGTGGATATCTCTTTCGGTTAGGGAGAAATCAGTTCCTCAACATGGTCAAAAATGCATGGGACATATAGTGCTTACCCTGTACCCTTAAGCAGCTACTTGCTAATTGCTTCGTACGAAATCAATGCCCACAGTGCATGGGATCTGCCATAATGTTTTTCATATAGACGAGTGTGGTGGTGCAGTGTCCACATCATAAGCAAAGGCACAACAGAGAACTGAGCGCCTCAGTGGCTGCTGTCATGGCTGGTCTTCTGTGTAGCCCTTGTGACAGCAAAGTATGAACCTGGCAAGCTGTCTGAGACTGTGTGATGTCACTAGCATATTAACAGTCTTTAGGTTCTTCCTATATTTTTTAACACGATGATATAAAAACCGGCTGTGGTATATTGATATAAACTACAAAGAAATAATATAAAACAAATTTCATCAAAATCAAGCCAGTAGTTCACTGAAAAAAAGTGGGACATATATGTCCCACTGACTCATGAGAGTGTTGTCAAAAAGTGGGAAAACACTGTCCCACTGTGTCATGAAGGCACCATCTCGCGATTGCATCGACGGGGGCCGAAGCAAGTGGCGCAGAGTATCACTTCTCAAATTCTGCTGAGTACAGTTGTGCGCACCTCATTTCCAGCAGTAAAACACCACCTGCATCTGCGCCTCTTCTGAGCCTTCATAGCGCCGTGGTCTGTTCCCGTAAAGCTTACTTCACCGCATGCACCAACCATTTTTTTGTCCATTTGCCTGTCCTTGGTTTGGCTGTCAAAATTTTCAAGTTCGGCTGTTGTCCCTGAATATGTGCCTACTTTTCAAGAGGGATATGATATCAAGAAAAATATTTCCACACACCAATATCTGCAATTACACTGAGGGTGTGGCAATTTCGCAGGGGATTGTGTTTCAAAACATTTATCGGTCAAGTTATTGCTCAAATTCACAAAAACACATGATGACTGGAAGCTAAAATCGCCTCTCTGAAAAACCAGAAAAAGAGGAAATTATCCAGCATTTATATTGGTACGTTTCTATTTGAAGAAGAGGAAAATTCAGAAGCCATCATAAAAAGTTTTTCAAAATTTACAGCCATTGTAACGCTACTTCCACCCTTTGAAAGTGTGGTAAAAGAATTTTCCTCGGGATTACGAAGACTTACGTATGAGTGACTTAGCGTTGCGCTAATTGCAATGGGTGATGAGGGATAAAATGTATCCTGCAGACGGAAAGGTGGGATGTATGTGTCCCGCTGTCGCAAAAAGGGTTAAGGGCTTGTTGCAACAGTAAGGAGCATGCCAAAGGACAAAGTTTGGTGGTGGCCATACAGAAGGTACAAAGGGAGAACAGCAGTGGTAAGCAAATGTTATGCATGGCGATGAGCCGCCATCACTGTGGTCCAGAGAAACATACATGGATGGCATAACTGTCGATGTCCAATGGAGCTGCTCACAGTCCATTCATCCGTGGGTGACAGGCAGTGGAGAATTTGTGCACAGTACAGCTGGAATAAAGACCTTCGGTAACTTGAGACAAGGTGCGGCCGCAGTCAGGGATCGGCTGCCACAGTGCGCCATGGTGAAGTATGAAGCTACGCAGTAGAAAATCTGCAATGTTAGCAGCACATCTCACTTGCGAAGCTCGCATGAACGCATAACGCGTGGTGTGGTCTGTCACAACAACTCGCTTGTTATTGGATTTTTAAATCTAGAAAGGGCCTCTAGGAGATTATGCCAACCCAAAAGAACGGTTAGGAAGGTACACCGGCAAGGCAAAGGCATCCAGCAGGCAGTACGGCTGGCCGTTCGCTGCACTGAAAGAGGCAGCAACGTAATGGTGCACAGAGCAGTACAAGCAAGGTCCATAGGAGCGGTGCCATACATGCTCATGGGTACTGGCTAAGGTGGCCAGGAGTGGGTGCCTCATGTAGTGCCCATAGACGGTGGGATAAAACGAGCAGGATTTGTGAGCCTTCAGGATGAATGTTCCATTGACGCAGAACGCTGTCGCGAAGTAGAAATATGCGAATAGTGGGTCTGGGATCAGCAGAAGCTACCAATCTAATGAGTGGCCATGGCATTGTTTGCTGCAAACGGTGTGAAAATCAGAAAAAGCTAGGATGCATGTGTCGGCATCAAGAGCATGATCTGGGCTGTTGAAAGGGTGATGGGAGACAGTCAACGTCTTTGTCCAAAAGACCTAATGTGTAAAGAACACTGAAAGTGTACTTCTGCAGCTGCAGCACCCAGTGCCCTAGTCATCCAGTAAGGTCATTTAGCGACAAGAGCCAGCACACTCGGCTACTGCCCAGACTAATGCCAGACGCTTGTGTTCAATGACAGAAAATTGTCGTTCGGAGTGCATGATAAGGCAGGTGGCATACACATATACACACCACGCATTATTCTGCCAAACGCGAACAGTCAGCCTCTCGAAGCAGCCCAGGTTTTTAGGACGCAAAAATATGCATTCTTGCAAGCCCAGAGGCTGAGGCATGCCGTGGGGTCCTAGAGTGAGAAAAGAAAGCCAAAGCACATGGTGGTCTGTTATCACTGAGAAGTGCATGCCATACAAGTACAGTCGCATTCAATATGACTTGCAACACGGGAGCGCATGGCCTCACGAGTTTAATGATCGCGTACGGCTTCAACTTGCTCCATTTCTGTAAGATATTATTTTCTTGTTTGGGAACATCTCCCAGTGAGAGAACAGTTTAGTTGTAGAAATAAGGGCTAGTGGAAGGAATGCGAAATCTTTAAACTCGTGAGGGCACACGCTCCCGTGTTGCAAGTCATATTGAGCGCGACTGTACAGTCATAATGTGGCAATGGCTCATACAAGAGCTTAGCACCGTCATTCTGTACTAGAGTAATTTTGCTCCGAAGGAGACAAAACACATTGTGCATAGGTGGCCATAGGCCCTTCTGCTTCCAGTGTGCAGGCACGGTGTCTATGCCATAATCAATGGCGTCTGTTCACTGGTGACCCCATGTGAAAACACCCCAGCACAGATACATGCAGGGCACGTGTTTTGACCGGATACCAAGAATCGGGCAACGCCCAGTGGAAATAGAATTACGCTAAAGGTTGGCTGCCACATACGGCTGGACGTTGGAAGCAAACAAGCAAGCGCTCGTCCTGTGTGTATCTCTGCTTTGTCCCCGTGCTTTCATGCTTCATAAGCACCAATCGATTCCAACGAGGTCAGATAGCTGCGTTAACACCCTAGAGTAGCCGAGCGAGAGGATGAGCCACTTCCATGAGGTTCTGGACTGACTGGCAGGAGTAAAAGCTTGGGCAAACAAAACGGCCCTCTTTGGCCAGTGTAGGGAAACTACAAACTGCATGGACTTTGTTAGGATCTGGTTGCATGCTTGCAATGTCACCAAGATGGCTGTACTTGCAGATTTTGGGGTGAACAAAGTAACACTTTGACAAGTGAAGTTGAAGATTAGCATGGCAGAAAACATTAAGCATGGTGGATAGGCAAGTGAGATGGCTTTTAAAATAGAAAAAAACATAGCATTATCTAGGTAGCAAAGGCATGTGGACTGCTTCATGCCTCCAAGAGTCTATCATTCACTCAAATGTAGCAAGAGTGTTACACAGACCAAAAGACGTCCCTTTAGAGTGATAATGTCAAAGGGCAGTCACGAGGACAGTCTTCCCTCGGTCATTCACAGCAATTTACTAGCATCCCAAGCACAAGTCTATCAGCCCAGAGCAAGCAGATGAGCCTGTCATCAGTACACAGCAGAGGATACACATCCTCCATCCTAATGTGTAATAATAATTCCTGGGGCTTCAAGTGCCAAAACCCTCGTGCGATTATGAGGCACACCATAGCGGAGGGCTCCTGAAATTCAGACCACCTGGGGTTCTTTATTGCACTGGCATTGCATAGTACACGGGTTTCCAGCATTTTGCCTCTATTGAAATGCAACTGCCGTGGCCTTATTGGTAAAGTGGCTGAATTGGTGGTGGTCAATACAGAATGCAAAGTCCTTTTTGACAAGTACAACAAGCGAGCTCCAGGTACTACAAGAGGGCTCAATCAATCCCTTGAGAAGCATTTCGTCCACACACAGCAGGGCCATCAGTGAAGGGGCAGATGAATGGGTAATGACAGATGTCTGGCCAAAAATATGATCGCCATAGTCCGAGATACCCTGGCCGGAAACAAGGACACCCTGAGATACCCTGTAAAATGAGGCCAATAGTGTCAGATAATAATTGTTGGGGTTTAACGTCCTAAAGCCACGATTTGATTATGAGAGATGCCATAGTAAAGGGCTCTGGAAATTATGACCACTTGGGGTCCTTTAACATGCACCTAAATCGAAGTACACGAGCCTCAAGCATTTTCGCCTCTATTGAAAATGCTGCCACCACAGCCGGGATCCGATCCTGCGACTTTTGGGTCAACAGTCGAGCATCATAACCACTGTGGCGGGTCAATAGTGTTAGATGCCCAAACGATGTGCTGTAAAGAAGTTGCGTCGGTAAGCTGAAACTGAGTATGGGAAAAGATGTTCAGTCGTCTGCAACTGTCCCCACTGTGTTGAGGAGCATGACATTGCATGTCAGAACGATATCAGGAATTGGGACAGCAAAATAGTTGCCACTGCGCACATATGGATAGGGCGAGAGTTGGACTGCGATTTGCGGCAGAAGTTGAAACTCGATGGGCTGCATACGGTGTGTCGTGCAGTGTCCCGCAAGTAGAAGTCATTTGCAGACATTACCTATGGTTTCCAGTGCTTACTGCCGCTGACTCACTCATACATAGCCAGCCAGTCATCGATGTCAACACCATTTGTGCCGGTGAATGTCCTGGGTTGCAAGAGAACGACCCACATGTCTGACGGGCACTGTGTCACTTGGTCGGTCATCGCAGTAGTACCAACGTTGTGTCCGTTGCAAAGATCCAGTCTCTGAAGTTGTAGTGAGTCAATCCAGCATGTTCCACAAGAGATGTTATGGGGAATGAACTACATACAGAATGTATATTTAATAAGGTGAGGCAAACAGCTCTACAGCAGTCTGCCCCTGTCTCATCGTGTCATACAAGCGCCGACCATAAAATCGCCGCTCATGACATGATGTGGGGTCGACGTCGGGTACTATCGTGAGCACTGTGAAAGGGAACAGGAGAGCGCGTGACATATTGCCTCGAACCCGACGTTGGGCGATTCGCGGCGGCTGAAGGAAACTGTGGAAAGGGCGCCACGATTCGGCTAAACATTGCCACTACCGCCTCGCTAGTGCCGATACGAAACAGCAGCTCATTGCTTGTTACAGGCAGGCAGCTCGCGTTGATAGGGCGGGAAAACGAAGCAGAGCGCGGGCGATCGCTGTTCATCCGCTCGTTTTTTCGTGTTTGTGTGCTTTCGTGTTAGTGTGTGTGCGTCAAAACACAACAGGCGCTACGATTTCAAGCCCTTATCTGTATCACACGTGTCGAAAAAAGCAGACACGTGAAGGGAGTCACAACAGGGCACGGAAAGGGGTTGCCCTTTCCACCTTACTTTTAACAGCGTCATCTGAGCGTCGACCCAGCGCCTGGCTATTCGCCACGCGCTCGCGTGTTCCCTGTCATAATGTTCATGATGGTACATACAAAGGTAATCGCTAGTACAATCAGCTATGCATGCCCTACTGATGCGATTCTCGTAGCTCGCAGAAATGCGTATTTCTAGCGTGCGCAGGCAAGCTGCAACCTTTTCAGCTTGCAAAGAACACGAAGGAAGAAAGTAACAATTCGGGCGCTCAGACTACCATCAACAAAAAGTTACGACAATACCTAAAAGGCAAATAGCGCGCTGAAAGCGGTATGGAAGTTTGAAAAAGCGCGCGACCTCCATGTAACACGGCAGCACGGTACAAGTTTGTTGATAAACTAATGCAACCCCACTAACCCATCATATTGAAGTAAACTTGTCTAAATGGGGCATAGTACGTTTGATATCAAGCAGACGGCTTGATGTGCACCCCACTTGCGTCACAAACCTGAGGACGCGGCACTCCGCACATTTGAAGCCGGCGACAGGACGTCCACACACATGCCTTGCAACGATGGCAAATTGAGCACTGCGTCAGCAAGGGCAGCGACAGCGTCGAGATGAGTTATGATAAGTGAGGAACGCTGATATTCAAGCTATTACCAAATTACCACCACAACGACAACCACTCGTCAAAACCACGATCTACTAAAACGCCAAAACCTTCAAAACATTAAAGCACCGGATGTTATGAGGGCTCAGGGCTCCCCAGCGCATGGATGGATGGATGCCAGGAAAGTGGTTAGATGCAGTCAGTCGACGCTAGCGCCAAGAGCCTCTTCAGTTATGACCCTTGCGGGCGGGGTCGTGCAAAATAGAGCTACACATGGCTGTTTACGTCGTCATGGCAACACAACTTGTGTCACGCTACGCGTCGTTTTATTTTTCTTTGTTTTTTTCTTCGCGTAAGTATCTCTAGATCACTGATCTCCACTAATTAATGGAGGTCAGTGCTCTAGATCTGTCTTTCTCGCCCGCGCGCTCGCGCCAGTACTGGCGCGCAGTGCGCCGTGCACTTGAATGTACGCGGCCAGCATGTACTGTATAAGACGGTAATAATATCTGGGATTTAACGTCCCAAAACCACCATATGATTATGAGAGACGCCGTAGTGGAGGGCTCCGGAAATTTCGACCACCTGGGGTTCTTTAACGTGCACCTAAATCTAAGTACACGGGCCTCAAACATTTTCGCCTCCATCGAAAATGCAGCCGCCGCGGCCGGGATTCGATCCCGCGACCTTCGGGTCAGCAGTCGAGCGCCATAACCACTAGACCACCGTGGCGGGGCTGTAAATGACGGTGGCGCAGAAAGGAACAAGGACGAAACAGGAAGAAGAGACGTATACAAGCGCACAAAGTCCTTGTCCCTTTTTCCGCCACCGTCTTATACTTAACTATGCACCAACTAGCCCCGCAACAAAAATTTTATTGGACAGCATGTACTGCCAGAACAGGCGCGTAGCCAAGGGGGGGGGGGGGGGGTTGGGGGGGTTCAACCCCCCCCCCCCGAAATTTTTCAATTTTGCTTGCGTATATGGGCACGCACACATACAAACGCACGCACGAACATACATAAAGTATGGTGAACCCCCCCCCCCCCGAAAAAAATTTCTGGCTACGCCCCTGTGCCAGAAGATAAAAAATCAAATCCACTCACAGCACAACATCGTTGGGACATCATGCACGAACTAACAGAAGTGAAGGATGACCAGCTCTGAAATTTAAAAAACTGTGAAATAAAAAAAAAATCCCCCCACCTCCCCGAAGGGAATCGTGAGGAAATGCGAATGCATTTCTTGCCCCGAGAGAGGGTACCGTTGCCGTCAGACATTCGCCTTCACCGACTTCTTCCATCGCCTTGAGAGGCGCCCAGCCAGCGAACGGTCGAGAGTGAGGCGCGAGCGGACGGGAGAGTGGGTCGCAGGGAGGAGAGAGAGTGAACGGCGAGAGAAGGAGCGGCGAAGCACTGCACCTACCCTCTCCTACACTCTCTCGCAACACATGCTCTCGTTGCTAGGGGCGAGGATAAGCGCGCGCGCGCGCCCGCAGCTGCTGCTATGGGAGAGGGCGCCGCGGACAACGCCGGACGCCTGACATAGCCCCACTAAGAAATGCATCCGCATTTAAAACAGAACACAATGAAATGCCTAGGCCATTTCTTGTTACACGATTTTTATTTAGTCCCATATTGACCAAAGTACAGGGGAGCTTCTGATGCATGCACTCATGCTCATGTTACAGTGAACTAAAATACCTTCTACCTAAGTATGAAATAATCAAGTAAAAATCTCTACCGCTGTGCCATTACGAAAACAAAAAGAATGAGATATATTCGTTCAGATATTGCACAGTACGTGAAAGGCATAACATATGTTCACGTTACTCAAGCCCGTAGCCAGCGGGGGGGGGGGGGGGGAGGCGGCCCCCTCCCCCGAAATGTTGATGAAACATGGTGTTTTGTCGAAAATAAATCATGAAAATGGGCGTTTTTCTCAAATAGTCAAGGCTTTCAGCAAGTGCCCCCCCCCCCCCCCGAAAAAAAATCACAGCATATCCACGGAGTGAATGATGATGAGTGGGCGAAGCTGCGGAGGTTCATCGGTAAACCGTGATTCTTCCGTGAATTCTGCCCAGTACATCATCACCGACGTGAGATCGGGCGCGTTTATACTAAAGGTTCGATGAGTTATGACGACTTGCAGCTCACTTTAATTTTACATGTACGCTGTGAATTTTCATTGTTTAGAAAACCATTGCTTTAGAAAACATCTGTCGTATTTCGTTGAGCAGCTGGCGTCTTTTCGTTTTGCTTTAGAAACATCTGGCGTTCTTTCGTTTTGCTTTTAGACAACATCTGGCGTCTTTCGTTGGCTCATTTCATCAATCAACGGCGTTTTGAACAAAATTTTTATTGTTTAATCACGCACAGGGGAAATCTCACCAGGCACTACCTTGGAGGTAAACAATGGCTGCTAATGGGAATGAGAGACAGAAGAAGTCGGCTTTTAGCTAACACTTACACTTCTACTTCTACTAACGTTTCCTACTGGAACATGCTACCCAGACAACACGAAAAGTCCTAAGGATGCCCCAAACAAGTACCGAAGTCCCACATCCAATAAAGGAAGTCATATGGGTGTCCCGTAGACTTCAGCGAACGGATGTCCATTAAACATTCCAGAAGAGGACATGAATGGGTGGATGCTTGCATGCCTCACATCAACACATGCGTTTTTAATCTACTTACTCATATTAGCACACATATATGTATGTTGTCTTCATGAATTAATAATGCACTTTTCCAGCGATCATTGTTTATAATCGCACCAATACATATATAGAACTTGCGCAACCGTTCACAAATAATTAACATATGTATTAATTAAACAGGCGAGAACACATAACGGCTCTTGTTTGCTGAAGTTTTGCATACTAATTATTCTTTCGTGCAGGCCTGAATAATTAAAGCACGTCCAACTTGAGCAACGTCATAGTATATTACGTGACGTGCTGTCGTGCTCGTTGCTCGTTTATTCGGAACCACATATATGCATGCGATCAACCTTGCCCACTAAACTTTCAACGTACTTAGCCCGGATGGCACACGAAAAAGTCCAATATAGTTAAACATTAATGGGGATTGAAACCGTCCCATGTAACCGCTCCGTTCGAGAAGCGGCGAGCAGTTTCGGTTTCAGTTCTTTGAATGTATCGTTTTACATGTACACTGCTCTTAAATGGGCCGGCGAAAAATTATAAAAACGACGACTTTGTAATTCGTATTTGAAGTGCGCTGTAGTTTCTTAACTTTTTTTCTTTTATTTTATGATCATTATATGTACGAAAACATTACGACAATGCGGCTGTGGCTGCAGTCTGTTTCTATAGTTCCGCATTTGAAGCGTGTTCTCTGCGTGCACAACAGTTACAATTCGCGCGCACTCTGAAATTTGGGTTCGCGGAGCTGGTTGTAATCGAAGGTAAGTGCTGTTTTCCGACTGTTTTTTGATTTGTCAAGCGTGAAGATATACGTGTGTTGGCCTTGTGTTTTATCTTTAGAGCTTGCATACGCTAGGCGGGAAGCGCGCGCCATGGAAAGCGAATACGAGAGTAAGTTATCGTTGCATTTATCATTCTTCCACGTTTGTTGTGTTCATCTGCCTTTTGTAATGTGCAGTGCGATGCTATACTTTAGACGTCACCCGCTTAAACAGCACGACAAAAGTGAGTTTACCGGTTACCACGTGGTTCACCAAGTGGTTTACCACTCTTCTAGTCGCCTAAAGATGGCTTCCATGTCGAGATCGACTGCTGATCAGTCACGCCGTGCAGGCCGATGTGCGCGCAATCTTGGTAGCTTTCACGTGTCGCTTTTACCTCCAATCAGCCAGAAGTTCCCGAACCACCTCTGAACCGTTCGCTCGGCCAAGTTGCGAGTGCCGGCATTTATGGCCACGTGCAGCCAGAAGTGTCCGAACCACCTTTGAACCGTTCCCTCGGCCAAGTTGCCAGTGCCGGCATTTATGGCGGCATGCTGGAATCTTGCGACTAGGAGTACCATACTGGTGACAACATGCACAGCGTTCCCGTGGAACCCGATAACGTGCCCGACGGGTGCCACAGATGCCTTAGCCTACACAGCAGGACACTGCAACAGATTCTAACTCAAGTATATTGAAAGAACTGGATATCGCATCGTTGAGAGAAGACTTGTGACAAGCTTAGAGTCAAGTGTGCCTCACGATGCCGTCATAAATCTGTTAAAGGTTCTTCGCTCGTATTCTTGCATGTGTGAGCTACCAAGTAGCGCCAGGGTGCTTTTGTCCACACCAAGAGTGCCAAATGTCACACTACTGCTGGATTCTGGACATTATTTTCATTTTGGTTTGCGTGAAGGGCTTCAATCTGCTCTCAGACATGTTTACCATGTGCCCAATGCCTGTGGTCTGTTTTATGTTCAGGCTCATCGCACATACCAGTACCCTCAACTCTTACTGCGGCTGCAGGGCCACACACGGAACCACGCATGTTTGGTATGTCATTCTGGTTTCACATAGCAATTTTTATATTGCTGCGGTTAGGTGTTTGCTTTTGCATTGTGCGGCAAGGTGGAGTGCGAACTATCGTTTCTATGTTTTAGGTGCTTTGCACATGTTGGAAGCTGCCAACTCTTTTACGGAACTGCAATCCCATGGTATGTCATTTATGCGGTATACATCATTATGTTGCTGTTATGCAATGTCTCCAGTTTTTACCTTGTTTTGTTGTACAGTCATTGTGCTATGGCCAAATGCCTGTGGTCTGTTTTATGTTCAGGCTCATCGCACATACCAGTATCCTCAACTCTTGCTGTGGCTGCATGGCCACACATGGAACCGAGCATGCTTGGTATGTCATTCTGATGTCTTATTGCATGTTGCTGTAGTTTATTTACATTTACTCGTTAAATTGAGAATCCTTTGCCCACTTCAGGTGTTTTGAGTACCTATTTCATCTCCGTCTGCCTCTCTGTGTAACTCTAGATGTTAACTTGTGGTGTCAGTTATGTTCAGATTCATCTTACAGTCCTGGACCCGCATATCTGACCGGGGCTACAAGGCCACAAACAGACGCACAAGTGCTCGGTATGTCATTCACCTTCTTTAATGGTTACAGTCCATAATGTTCTGTGTCCTTGGGTTCTAAGGGAAAAATTCCCGTCTTGTTTATGTGTTTTCTTGCTTCATGTTTACTTGAGGCAAATGTTTCCTTTGTACTGTAGATGTACTATTCACATATGTGATAATGCATGCCCAGAAGAGTGAAATTAATTCCACGAGTATTGTTCTTTTGTGTAACGTGTTGGAAACGGAAGGTGATATTCTTAGCACTAAATCAGCTTAGTTTTTTAGTTGGTGTTGCTGGCTTCATGATGGAAAAAATTATGGCAGAACCCATCTTACAATGACTGTCACCAGTAATACGATTTGTGTTCAAGCAGTGTAACAGCCTGCTGTATTGCTCCACCTCCATCTCTTGAGCTCATGTATGTGGGCAGTGTCCTATTTCCTTCATATATGCTATGTATCAGCATAAATAGAAACACAAACTGCATAGC